>NW_026047573.1:2410000-2720000 GCF_023864345.2 Schistocerca serialis cubense
CCGTTTACATACAGACAGTTAACGATATGCTTCTGTGTGCTCCGCCAATCCGTTTTGTGTAAGATATTTTGACGACCGACCAGATCATTTTCATAGGGTTGTGTCGGGGTGGCGAGGACGTGAGACGACTAAACTCGTGACACTGGGAGGGGACGATCATGTCGGTCGTCGAAATATTGTGCACGAATTGGAAATGACTCATCTGAACACGCGGAAGTGAACTGTCGATGGGTTGTGTGGAGGAAAGCTGACAAATCGAGCAGTAGATTAATTCACATAAATGGATGGCACTGTGGAAGGCTCGAAACATGCTGTTTACATCTTTGTTTACTGCAAAGCGGCGATTTTGTGGGCTGGAGTAAGCAAGACTCGCTAGTGTGTAAGCAAGCTGCAAACGTCTGCGAAATCCAAAAATACATTTATGGTGTTTATTCGGAGTCTTGACAAGAGAACAAGTGGATGAAAATTTAGGTGCTTGGTTACTTATAGTGAGGCAATTCTGGTCGAGAACGCGAGTCATCCATATTTCCCTTCTGTCATGTTCGCCATCTGTCTTAGATTTAGATGGGAACCTCCCATTGTAAGCTTGTCCGCTCGTGTGTTGTGATATACATTTGTAAGATTTGCTAATTCATTCAGAGAAGGACTTTTCGTATGTCTGACGTCAATTAAGTTTTCACACGCAACCTCAGTTTTGTACAGAATCTCACGTTTAGTGAAAGGAACGAGTACAGGATTCTACAAACATTACTAATAGACTGTTAACGGTCAGAGCATGTGCAATAGGTTCCTAGGTATCCGAGTGGCACGAAGACTTCGTAAGTAAAAGAGCCCAGTACATTGTTCTCGACGGCGAGTGTTCATCAGAGACAAGGTTAGCGTCAGCAGTGCTCCAGGAAAGCAAAATAGGGCCGCTGTTGTCTATACACAGAAATGATATGGCGGACAGGGAGCAGCAATCTACTGTTTGCTGATGATGCTTTGGAGTATGGGAGGGTGTTGAGGATGACTGTATGATGATAGATGATGACTTGGCCAAAATTTCTAGTTGGTATGACGTATGGCAGCTCGTTCTAAAGTAGGAAAGTGTACGTTAACGCAGATGAGTATGAAAAAAAAAAACTCATAATGTTAAGTTATAGTGTGAGTAGTGCTCTGCTTCACACAGTCACGTCATTTAAATATCTCTGCATAACGTTGCAAAGGTACGTGAAATGGAATGAGCACGTGAGGATTGTGGCAGGGAAAGCGAATGGTCAATTTCGGTTTATTGGGAAAATTATTGGGAAAGTGTGGTTCATCTGTAAAGGAGACGACATACAGGGCACTGATGCAGCCTGCTCTTCAATACTGTTAGTGTCTTAGATCTGCACCAGGTCAGATTAAAGGAAGATATCAAAGCAATTCAGAAGCGGTTTGCTCATTCGTTGCGGGTAGGTTTGAACAACACAAGAATATTAGAGATTCTTTGGGAACTCAAACAGGAATCACTGGAGAGAAGGCGACTTTGTTTTCGAGAAACTTACGAGGAAATGTAGGGAACTGGAATTTGAAACTGACTGCAGAACGATTCTAGTCCTGCCAAATATACATGTTGAGTAAGAATCATGTAGTTAAGACAGGTGAAATTCGGGCTCATATGCAGGCAAATTGTCGTTTTCAGCTCCCTCTGTTTGCAAGTGAAACAGCCTGGAAATGACAAGAAGTGATACTGGGTACCCTCCGCCACGCACTGTACAGTGGCTTGCGGTGTATGTACGTGTGTGTAGGTAGTTTGTCGGTAAGGAGACGTTTTCTTGCCTTCACAGAAAAAGGGTATTTTTGATATAAATGCACCAATTGTACGTCACTATCCGTTTTATGTCCGTATACTTTGTGCATTTTTCCAGTGAGGAGATCCCATTCCCCAAGTGCGGCTGTAAGATTTCCGAACCTATCCTTGGCGGGAATAACAACGTTGTTCATCTAGAGGACAACAGCCAGGGGATGCAAGTGTCTCGAGCTAGCCTGGTGGTGGTGGTGGTGGTGGTGGTGGTGGTGGTGGTGGTGACTCGGCCCCTTAGATGTTGGAATACGTGGTTGTCATTGTGTACCAAATCTGTTTCCAACTGCCACAACAGCTTCATGTGCAGGCAAATTTTCCTGATAAGATGACTTCTTTCCGTTTGTAATCCAATCTTCTTCCCGCATGTTTGTCGCCACTAGGTTGGCAACCAAAACTTGCATAGTATTTTTTTCCCCATTGCAAGTTGAACTGTGAATAAAAATCATAATTTTTTTCTTGCAGAGAAAAAAAATCACAATGCTTTCGACATAAACCTTTCAATCTCTTGTGCATGCCACCTGTGTACCAGTTACTATGATGATACTGATTTCCTCGCACGAAGCAATGTACCCTGTCATTGCAGCAAATTATCAAACAAAAACTCGGTTGAATTTTTTGATATGCTCCAAAATTTAGTGAACTACTTTTTGCACTTCATTTGAGTACTAAACGAACATGATGTACACCTTGAATAAGACCTACTCTTCATGGCCAAAGTACGACGCCTCGTCATGATCAATGAACGACGTCTCTTGATAAAATTCCGGAACTTTTTCCACAAAAGTTTCTGCGCTTACCTTTTACTAATTGTGCTTGGTCTCCTTCTAAATACTCTCTTGCACAATTGATACACCGCTCCAAATGCTGTTTCTACTTCCAGAAGCAGTCTTGGTATGCCTTTTGCTGGTTCGCGTGAAGTGTCGTCCTCGAATTTTCTTGCCTTGCCTATCATTGCAAATCTTCGTTGTTTTAACGTCTCAATATCATAAACGTAGATCCACGTCTCATCATCAGTTAAGATTATCTCAACGAACATCTGGTTCCCATTTGCGCCATACAAAAGCTCTTCACAGATTCAGAGGTGAAGGTCTTTCTGGTCTTGACTCCATAGCCGTGTGACCAACCTGGCGGCAACACGATGCAGTGTCGGGGTTTTGTGACATGATCCAACTGAAATATTACATTCTTCTGCAGTCTCTCGGACATTCTGTCTTAGATTGGCACGCACAGTTTCGTTGACGTTCCTGACATGAGCGTCATCGGTAGACGTCGAAGGGCGTCCTGAACGGGCGTCATCATAAACTTCCGTCTTCGCATATTTAAACCGCGTGATACACAGAATACGGCTTTGGCGCTCAACAACGTAGAATTTCTGCATCTTGTGCGTCTCTGTAAATGTTTTCTAGAGTTTCACGCAAAATGTAACTCAACGTGTTGCTCCTCTAACTCTGCCATCTCGAAATTCACAAACTGTGCGACAAAACATTATACTCGGTGAAGCTCTGAGCAATAACTTACGGACCTACAGCAATGATACTTCAGACAGTTACACATTAAATACAGGTGTGTACAAGGATGACACCACTTGGTTCCAACACACCACTAGCGCAATTACGAATGTTTACGAAATTTTGAAAAGACAATATTCTTTCTTATGATATTTCTATGGCATCTCCTATTTTCAACACCTTGAATTGTTAATTGTGTAGTAGATCACTCTGCACTTTGTCGATATGTTAATGAATGACTGCAACTTCGGAATCCCCTTCAATTGACCATTTCTCAACTGCTGTTAGTGTCGCAGTGGATATTTCGTAATCTTGCACCAGTTTCGGACGTATTTTCGTCAGTGTTAAACTGTTTTAAACTTTCTGGTGGTGTGATATTCAGAGTTATTGTTTGAGTGGAATGTATACGACATGCCTGAGTAAAAAGAAGTGGTTAGATCTAATGTGTGGAACTATTGAAACCTATTTCACTGTGGAGCGTTACAACACTACCTCCATTCAGATCATTCATTGTCAGTTCTCTGCAAGGCCAGGAAATTTTCTTCCTGTAACCATAATGGGATCATTCACCAGTCACAGTTTTTTATTTAGAGAGGACTATTCTTGGTTTTCATTCAGATGGCTTGCTGGTTCATTTAACGCAATGGGTAGCTAAATTGTTGTCTGATGACTTAGTTATGTAACAGTTTGTTCCATAAAAATCAGTTAAATACAGCAGCATACTCGGTTGGCAAGGCACTGTGAAGGACTGGTTATCTGACCCTCCAGGGGGTTCACAGAACTAGTGAATAAGTGCACGGCTGTCATGGGTCCCCAGCCTTTGCAGCATTACTTCCTTTCCATGCTACAATCTTGTACTTCCACTATTCCCCCCGTCTGCCTACCCATCAGATGGTTTTCTTGGTGCACACCTTGTTGGGATCTGTTTTATGGCAAGGAATCGAGTTTTCACTTCAGACATTTTCTGTAACTTCTCATTAAATAAAAACATAGTCCCCATTCTTGGGTTTGACTAGCCACCTATTTCCAAAGTTCTCCGGAAGTGCATATCGTGCAGAGGAGGTCACCCAATGCAGTGGATGCTCCAAATTTTGTGCCTTTCCATCATTGCACCCTTCGCAATGCATTACTGGCCAGGTAGTTATTGGTGAGGCTTGGTGGCGTGTATGGGAAAAGTTCCAATTCAGAGTGGTGTCACAACAGCAGATGAGCTGCAAATGTAGTAGATGAAGTTACCTTCCACTGGCAGTCATACAGCCCAGCAGTCTCTATGGAAGGGAAGACCCCTCTTAATCAAGAGAGATACAACCTTAAAATGTTCCCTTCCTTGGCTATGCCATGGGAGAACCATAGGGTTAATTGGCAAGCAGAGAAAGATGCTCTCCACAACATGGTTTGCATAAGGACTGATGGGGATTCCTTGTTGGCCACAAAAAGAACTTACAAGACAAGTTTGTGGAAGTGGCAGTCATCTGTATAATGAAAAGTGGGTCAGTTTTGATCAAAGCAGCATCTCCTGCCCAGTCACAGGTGCTGCTTGCTTACAACACGCTGGGTGACATACAGGTGACTGTCACTCCTCCATTGTTGTTGTTGTGGTCTTCAGTCCTGAGACTGGTTTGATGCAGCTCTCCATGCTACTCTATCCTGTGCAAGCTTCTTCATCTCCCAGTATCTACTGCAACCTACATCCTTCTGAATCTGCTTAGTGTATTCATCTCTTGGTCTCCCTCTACGATTTTTACCAACCACACTGCCCTCCAATGCTAAATTTGTGATCCCTTGATGCCTCAAAACATGTCCTACCAACCGATCCCTTCTTCTAGTCAAGTTGTGCCACAAACTTCTCTTCTCCCCAATCCTATTCAATACCTCCTCATTAGTTACGTGATCTACCCACCTTATCTTCAGCATTCTTCTGTAGCACCACATTTCGAAAGCTTCTATTCTCTTCTTGTCCAAACTAGTTATCGTCCATGTTTCACTTCCATACATGGCTACACTCCATACAAATACTTTCAGAAACGACTTCCTGACACTATAATCTATACTCGATGTTAACAAATTCCTCTTCTTGAGAAACGCTTTCCTTGCCATTGCCAGTCTACATTTTATATCCTCTCTACTTCGACCATCATCGGTTATTTTACTCCCTAAATAGCAAGACTCCTTTACTACTTTAAGTGTCTCACTTCCTAATCTAATTCCCTCAGCATCACCCGACTTAATTTGACTACATTCCATTATCCTCGTTTTGCTTTTGTTGATGTTCATCTTATATCCTCCTTTCAAGACACAACTGCTCTTCCAAGTCCTTTGCTGTCTCTGACAGAATTACAATGTCATCGGCGAACCTCAAAGTTTTTACTTCTTCTCCATGAATTTTAATACCTACTCCGAATTTTTCTTTTGTTTCCTTTACTGCTTGCTTAATATACAGAATGAATAACATCGGGGAGAGGCTACAACCCTGTCTTACTCCTTTCCCAACCACTGCTTCCCTTTCATGCCCCTCGACTCTTATAACTGCCATCTGGTTTCTGTACAAACTGTAAATAGCCTTTCGCTCCCTGTATTTTACCCCTGCCACCTTCAGAATTTGAAAGAGAGTATTCCAGTTAACATTGTCAAAAGCTTTCTCTAAGTCTACAAATGCTAGAAATGTAGGTTTGCCTTTTCTTAATCTTTCTTCTAAGATAAGTCGTAAGGTCAGTATTGCCTCACGTGTTCCAACATTTCTACGGAATCCAAACTGATCTTCCCCGGGGTCAGCTTCTACCAGTTTTTCCATTCGTCTGTAAAGAATTCGCGTTAGTATTTTGCAGCTGTGACTTATTAAACTGATAGTTCGGTAATTTTCACATCTGTCAACACCTGCTTTCTTTGGGATTGGAATTATTATATTCTTCTTGAAGTCTGTGGGTATTTCGCCTGTCTCATACATTGTGCTCACCAGATGGTAGTGTTTTGTCATGACTGGCTGTCCCGAGTCCATCAGTAGTTCAAATGGAATGTTGTCTACTCCCGGGGCCTTGTTTCGACTCAGGTCTTTCAGTGCTCTGTCAAACTCTTCACGCAGTATCTTATCTCCCATTTCGTCTTCATCTACATCCTCTTCCATTTCCATAATATTGTCCTCAAGTACATCGCCCTTGTATAAAACCTCTATATACTCCTTCCACCTTTCTGCCTTCCCTTCTTTGCTTAGAACTGGGTTGCCATCTGAGCTCTTGATATTCATACAAGTGGTTCTCTTCTCTCCAAAGGTCTCTTTAATTTTCCTGTAGGCAGTATCTATCTTACCCCTAGTGAGACAAGCCTCTA
This sequence comes from Schistocerca serialis cubense, assembly GCF_023864345.2. Classification (NCBI taxonomy): domain Eukaryota; kingdom Metazoa; phylum Arthropoda; class Insecta; order Orthoptera; family Acrididae; genus Schistocerca; species Schistocerca serialis. The sequence continues at coordinate 2,416,658 of NW_026047573.1, forward strand.
CATCCTTACATTTGTCCTCTAGCCATCCCTGCTTAGCCATTTTGCACTTCCTGTCGATATCATTTTTGAGACGTCTGTATTCCTTTTTGCCTGCTTCATTTACTGCATTTTTGTATTTCCTCCTTTCATCAATTAAATTCAATATTTCTTCTGTTACCCAAGGATTTCTATTAGCCCTCGTCTTTTTACCTACTTGATCCTCTGCTGCCTTCACTACTTCATCCCTCAGAGCTACCCATTCTTCTTCTACTGTATTTCTTTCCCCCATTCATGTCAATTGTTCCCTTATGCTCTCCCTGAAACTCTGTACAACCTCTGGTTCTTTCAGTTTATCCAGGTCCTATCTCCTTAAATTCCCGCCTTTTTGCAGTTTCTTCAGATTCAATCTGCAGTTCATAACCAATAGATTGTGGTCAGAATCCACATCTGCCCCAGGAAATGTCTTAATTTAAAACCTGGTTCCTAAATCTCTGTCTTACCATTATATAATCTATCTGATACCTACTAGTATCTCCAGGATTCTTCCAGGTATACAACCTTCTTTTATGATTCTTGAACCAAGTGTTAGCTATGATTAAGTTATGCTCTGTGCAGAATTCTACAAGGCGGCTTCCTCTTTCATTCCTTCCCCCCAATCCATATTCACCTACTATATTTCCTTCTCTCCCTTTTCCTACTGACGAATTCCTGTCACCCATGACTACTAAATTTTCGTCTCCTTTCACTACCTGAATAATTTCTTTTATCTCGTCATACATTTCATCTAATTCTTCATCATCTGCAGAGGTAGTTGGCATATAACCTTGTACTACTGTAGTAGGCATGGGCTTTGTGTCTATCTTGGCCACAATAATGCGTTCACTATGCTGTTTGTAGTAGCTAACCCGCACTCCTATTTTTGTATTCATTATTAAACCTACTCCTGCATTACCCCTATTTGATTTTGTATTTATAACCCTGTAATCACCTGACCAAAAGTCTTGTTCCTCCTGCCACCGAACTTCACTAATTCCCACTATATCTAACTTTAACCTATCCATTTCCCTTTTTAAATTTTCTAACCTACCTGCCCGATTAAGGGATCTGACATTCCATGCTCCGATCCGTAGGACGCCAGTTTTCTTTCTCCTGATAACGACGTCCTCCTGAGTAGTCCCCGCCCGGAGATCCGAATGGGGGACTATTTTACCTCCGGAATATTTTACCCAAGAGGACGCCATCATCATTTAATCATACAGTAGAGCTGCATGTCCTCGGGAAAAATTACGGCTGTAGTTTCCCCTTGCTTTCAGCCGTTCGCAGTACCAGCACAGCAAGGCCGTTTTGGTTAATGTTACAAGGCCAGATCAGTCAATCATCGAGACTGTTGCCCCTGCAACTACTGAAAAGGCTGCTGCCTCTCTTCAGGAACCACATGTTTGTCTGGCCTCTCAACAGATACCCCTCCGTTTTGGTTGCACCTACAGTACGGCCATCTGTATCGCTGAGGCACCCAAGCCTCCCCACCAGCGGCAAGGTCCATGGTTCATGGGGGGGCACTCCTCCATAACATTCTAAATATAATTCAGGGCATCATTTGCCACCAAGTTCTGCTCTTGCAATCTGATGAGCTGTGCACCAGTTTGGAGTGAGGGGTGTACACTGTGTTCATCATGAACATGGGGGACCAACGGACAATGGGTTGCTATAGGTGCCTTCATCTTGGCCTGTGAGGGCAATTCATTGCCTGAAAAGGTCAAGGTGATTATATACTGATATGTGATGTGAAACTGTATGCCCCCCCCCCTTCCACGATGCAGTGCTTAAAATGTCAACTGTGGAATGCACCATTCCCCCCTGCTCACCAGGATGCACCATTTTCCAGAGTGAAGATAAGAATACGAGACCCTGGATGATCTAACTTGTCAAGAGCCAAACAAGTATGAGTGGTTGCACCCAGCACGTATAAATGTCATATGCTGCAGCTGCCATGACCTTGCGTGCTTTGGCAACAGTAATCTCACCAGCTACATCTCCGACAGTGGGGCTTCAGGGCTGCTTGACCAAGCCTCCCCCCCCCCCCTTCCCCATAGTTGGCAACTCTCCTCCTGTTACTTCCACCTCACCTACTTGAAAATCATGGACTTCCCACCCATCAGGGACATTGGTCCCCCACCTCCCAGCCAGACAAGTCATGTTCCTCTGGCTTGCCTAGCCAGAAAGAGGTCCCTTGGAACATGGGACACTTGTTTCCAGGGTTTCCACTGGTCTGCAAACACTCTAAGAAGAAGAAGTATAAAAAATCCTCAAACAAGAAAATTCTGGTAGCCCCCACACCACCAAATCGCGCCTGTTCCATTCCTGTGACCAAGGAAGAGATTCTGGTGTCCCATGAGGCTCAGTTGGTACCACGTAGTGGAACCCAGAACCTGTGTATATCGATGCTATAGCCCCTCAAGCTATGGCAGCACGTGACCCTAAGGCATAGCCACCTCCTTGGTCGCTTTACGGCCCCACAGCACTTCAACATTATTATTCTCCAGTGGATCTATAGCAGTTTTTTCCACCTCCAGGCTGAGCTATGACATCTTTCAAACACTTCCCCTGCCTTCCATATTGCCCTTCAGGAGGCTCGTTTTCCACCAATGCAGACCCTGGCCCTTCATTGATAGGGTGGGTATTATAAGACTTGTGCTACCTATGACAGGGTGTCAGGCAGAGTTCGCACATATATTCAGGACACTCTTTGTAGTGAACTTGTGCCTCTTAATACACCTTTAGAGGTTGTGGCTGTTTGAGTAAGGGCATTTCAGAATATCACCTACTGCAGTGTTAACCTCCCCCGCCCCCAACGGTAAAGTGTGTCAGAATATACTGTAATCATTGGTTTCTCAGCTTCCCCCACCTTTTTGGGGATTTCAATGCCCATAACTTTTTTGGGGTGGCACTACAATCATTGGCCATGGCAAAGACCATGAAAGTGTACAGCCACAACCTGACCCTTGCCTACTGATTTCTGGTAGCCCCACAAACTTCAGCTTGGTGCATGCAACTTTCTTGGTTATTGACCTTCGTATCTGCATTCCTTGTCTTCTCCCATCCATCCATCCATCCATCCATCCCTCCCCAAGAGTGTCCACGATGACATGTGGTGACCACTTCCTGATGTCTTCTCTGCCGAGATGGGCTCTCAAACAGTGTTGACCAGGGTACTTTCACATCTCCTGTCACCCTTGGCTTCCTGCTGCATGGAGATATTGATGAGGCAGCTGAGAATATGAATGCACTCAATCTTTGGCAGCTGAATTGGAGATCCCCTGTCTGTGGACCTGCCCCAAACGAAGACAGTACCTTGGTGGTCATAAAATGCTACAGAGGCCATTAGAGATTGTATGTTGGCTCTCCAATGCTCTAAGCAGCACTCACAAAGCACCTTCTCACCTGTAAGCAGCTTCATGTTCGGGCCTGCCACCTAACAAAACAAAGGAAATAAGTTTGCTGGAAATGGAATCATTAAACCATAAGACTATGTACCTCTCCTGTCAGGTTTGGGCTAAGATCAGAGATCTCTATGGATACCAGACACCTACAGATGAGCCTCGTATTACCTTGAATGGCACTGTCTGCACCGACCCAGGTGCCATTACTGAACATTCTGCTCTTCTTTATGCCCGGGCATCTGCATCTGAGCATTATCAACCTGCCATTTGTCTCCTGAAAGAGTGGATGGAGAAAAAGCAATTATCTTTCACTACACACCACTGGAGCCATGTAATGCTCCATTGAGCAAGTGGGAATTTGTCGGTGTCTTAGTCCACTGCCCTGATACAGCCCTAACACGAGACCAAATTCGCATCCAAGTGATTAAACATCTATCAGGGTACTGTTGGTGTCATAGCTTTACCATCTTTAACAGCATCAGGAGTGAGGGCAAGTTCATATCACAATGGCAAGAAAGTATATTTGTCCCAGTACTGAAACCGCGTAAGCACCTTCTAGAGATGGGCCATTATAGCCCAGTTAGTATCACAAATGCTCTCTGTAATTTTCATGAATGCAGGGTGAGCCAGCAGTTGTGTTGGCTCTTTGGGTCTCGGGATGTTCTTGCTTCGTCCCAGAGTGGAAGCAAATTTTGTGTAGAGGTTTATGAATTCTTATGCCAGATAGGTACCACTGCAGCAAAGTGAGGGAGATCTAGCAATGAAGTGGATCAAAAATCCAAGCAAAGAACAGTAGAGTACCAACAGCCCATGTGCCACCAAAGGATATAAGACTGGACCACGTCTGTCACTTGGAAGTAAGGCAGAGATGCAAATTTCCTGAATATAATGAATCTATGTGGGTTTATTGTGAAAAGTATGTAGTCCCATTGTGCAGTAACAAAAATGAAGTGCTTTAACACTAGAACCACTGATACTTGGACGTACCTACAGTAGAACCACAGCTGGGTCACTAATGACCCGCGATCTTTTCCTTTATTTCCCCTATGTCAGTGGGTTATTGTTACTGCTAATCAATCTATTGTTAGAAGCACTATGATATTTAGAATGAAATTAACAAAAATAAACCATGTTTACACAAATTATAACTTAATATTTTAAAACTTACATGTATATGCTGAGTGTTTTTACTGGCTACCGTTACATAATGAACACAAATAATAGTCTTTTGATGTACATTTGTTGCACACAGTTTTCTGGCAGATGTGACACTTTACAAATGATTTGTTTCCTTCACAGTTAGACTTTACAAGGCAACGTTCACTTTTTTTGTCTGTCAGGATCATCTTAGGGTCTGACAGGGACGCTAGTTTTTCTAGTCGCTGCGTACTTCTCAGCAAGCTCCTCCACCAGCTGCAGGATGAAATCCCTGCGTTTCAATTTTTTGTCATTTAGAGAATTGAACAATACCCACGCATTTATCCCAGCCAAATCCAGCAAGTTGTAAAATGTGTGAACAGGCCAATGTCTCGATGGTGCTTTGACAGACTATTTGCGAGCCATTTGGTCAACCACGTCCACTCCATATTTAGAGCAGTTATAAAATGTAACAGTATCTGGCTTCTTTTTATACCATCCTCAATCGTCACATAAGGATGCATAGTGCTCAGAATCAGGACATTCTTGTTGCTCTTACAATGATAAACAGTCAAGTGTGGTATCATCTTTTTTTCAACAATACTGTGCTTTATAACTGTTCTCTTGCCTTTTTGATATAGACTGGTATTTCCCTGTGAGATAGATATATTGTTCCCACAAGACTCATAGAATTAGCTTTCAGTGTGTCAGAGAGTGCTAAGGAGGTGAAAAAATTGTCACATGTGACATTTATTCCTTTTTTGAGGTAAGGTTGCATAATTTTTTTTTAGAACAAAGCCACCAAGACGCTCATCACTCCGCCTAGTATCATCCTTTCCTATATAAGGGATAGCATTCACAATATATTTTAAGTCTTTATCTACCGCCATCCAATACTTTTGCCCGTATTTGTCCGGATTTGAGGCCATAAACTGCGTGAATCTGCAACGGCACTTTGAAGGAAAAAGCTGTTCATTGATTGTTATATATGGACCCGGTATGTAGCTAGACTGCGCATTCGCAACGAACTCACTCCAGATTTCTGATACCAAAGCAAACTTGTCTTCTCTTAGTCGTTCTGATCTTGTGGATCTATTGTCAAATCTGAGATAACGCATTGTATCTCTGAATCTGTCACAAGCCGTTGTTGATTTCACAAAATTATTTCCCCACTTCACTGACCACTTGTGTCCAGTTCTAAGCTCTTAGCTCCAATAGCACCATGGACGTACAATTTAGCTATAAAAGCTTCCAGTTCTTTAATTTTTATAGTCCATTCATCTGAGCTCAGTACACGAGGTGCTTCAGTTTCTGTACATTTTAGAATATGTTTCAAAACTTTGTCCATTATCATTAGATGCTGTGCACTCTAACAGGTCTCACTCACGTTTTGTTTTGCATGTGGAGATGGTCCTGTCCTATCTTTGAAAACATTCTGTTGTCAATATCTTCCAGATGAACAGTCACCTAATACTCCAACTTTCCAGGTTGTTCCATCGGGTGCTACAATATCTCTACCTGAAGGAAACTGAAGTAGTCCAGAACCCTGGGCAGTTTGTTGTCCACACTGACCTTCAGGACATCCACTTCCTTGAGTTGACTTAGTCTCTGTGGCAGCTGTTCCTGTAATAGTAGTTATACATATTAGAACGTGATTTAATATTGAATATATTGTGTAATATTAGAACAAAAAGCACCTTCATAAATGTAACATATAACTTGAAAAATTTCAACAGGAAACGATGTATAAACATAAGTGTTGCAATTCAAATTACTGTCTATGCAACATATACATAAACAAAAATCATTATAAAACACACACATAAAAAAGCATACCTTTCTCATCAGCATACAGTAGAACCTTATCAGGAGTAAGATATGGAAATTCTTCCTCAGATAGAGACTCCAGTGGTTCACCCTCAGATTCATTATTTAAAATCTCATTTAGAGCATTTATAATGTCCGTTATGTGCATAGAAATATGGCCATAACATATTCGTAAGGTCAGACTTGTTTAAACCTGTCTTTCTCATCCCCTGCTGAAAACTGGAACATCAGCCAGAAGTGAACTAAAAATGAGTTTTGCGATTATTGACCAAACACACTCTAACAATAGGCATGAAACTACATGAAAAATGAGATTGTTATAGCGACTGCACTGGGCGGGTCAAAACTGACCCATCCACAGTTCTAGGTGAATCTTCATATTTCTCTTTTATGTTATCACCATAAAATGTGAAATGAAGTATAATCACTAATTACATTATTTCATAAAAGTCACAGAAATGTAACACTCCAGGCAATAATACAAAAGAGTGACAAACAAAAAAATTATCAAGTGGGTCACTCGTGGTTCTAGTGTTACGGCATTTCATATGCAAGAGGACGAAATGGTTAGTACTGAAATAAGCTGAAAAATGTAGGATTAATTCTGTCTTGTATTTAAATAATTTTTCTTCGTATAATCTCCTGAGACTTAAGTACTTTATTTTATTTTTCCTCTCTTCTAATATCAGTTAAGAAGTGTGTGTGTGCATAAATATTTGTGTTTGCATAAATATTCCTCAAACTACTCTGAAATGTATTTCAGAGGGTATTTTGGAAGGCACCATGTGTTAGGATTTCTCCTCATTGCAATTGCATATGGACTGAGTGAATAACGGATGATTAACTGCCTTTATGTATACAGAAAATAGCCTAATTTGGTCTTCAGAGTTTCTAAGAGAGCTAAATGCATGAGGCTGAAGAATATTTCTAGATTCTTCACTAATACTGGTTCTTGTATTCTTATAAGGTGACTTTTGTGGGATAATTTGTATCTGTTTTCTCAGGATTATTGTTCCCATCAGTCAAGCAAACCTGTAACCATCCGTGACATCCTCCTTTGTATACATTCAGTCAGTTGAACAAATGGTCTGATCCCTCACACTTTTAACAATTATCTAAATTTGGCCACACGGATGAATTGGAGTCATCCATCTGTTATGGACCTTGTAAAACTGTTCCATTTTGAATTCCTGATAATTATTATTGTCTTAGTTTACTGTACAATTATTTTGAATCATTGATAATATAGTAAAAGTATGACATTTTTTTTCATTTTGTGAAATCCAGAGTTTTACCTTTCTATGCATCAAATCAAGTTACCAATCTTTGCCCCACTTTGAATTTTTTTAAATATATGATTCATTATTTCTGCAAATCTTTCCTGACAATAATTCATTATTGGTAAGTATCATTTGTGAAAAGTCTGAGGTAGCTATTAGTACTGTTGGTCAGCTCATTAACATAAAATAAGAATGACTAGAATTCCAGCACTGTCCTCTGGTCCAAGTCAGAAGCTATTCTTACTTGGTTTGATGAGTCTCCATCCAAAATTTCATACTTCATTTATCTAGTGCGTCACTTTATCAAATGATTGAATGTTCATACAGTTTTTTCTTTTTTTAAACTCATGGTCCTGAGTTCCACAGACATTATTGTGGAAGAGCCTCCCTTCCAACAGGCAGGTAATAAATTTCTTGGTTTCCCTTGTAGTGCTTGACCCAGGTTTGCTTGAACCAACAGTGCTGACCTATAGAATGCGGTGACACACACTTCCTATTTCCACATTTGTCAAAGGGTGTTAACCATCTCTCCCAACCAGTGTGAATGGTGTTGACAAAATGGAAATGGGGTGAGAGGACAGAGGCAAGTGAAAGAAGAGACTTTGTATACTGTCCAAACACTGTCTTTGGTTGCTCCAGCATTAGTAAAGGACATAGTTTTTGCACATCTGCCTATTATTTGACACTTTATCTCCATGGTAAAACTTCTTCTCCCATAACCCTACCAAATAGTATAGTGAGAGGAGCCCTCCTCTATTCTTATTACAGTGGTTTGCAGAGTATATATGTAGACATATTGCAGTCTTTGTAATAGTGATTTACACTCAAATTTTGTTGATTTACATTTATTTAAGTGATGAACTTTATTTTCTTTCAGGAAAGAAAATCTGATGGTGATAGCGATTCATCAGTCTCTCCTAGAAAGCGAAGACGAAGTGATAATGCAGGTAAGCTGTTTACACGCTACTGCAATGTCTCTGTTATGAGAATTTTGTGAAATGTGATCTACCATACTCAGCAAATGGGAAGTGATTCTCCATTACATAAGTGGCATTTGTCACCCACTTGATAATTCATATTCCTATCCCAGGAAAAAGCAAACAAAAATGTTGTTCATGGTTCATTTTGGGAATTTCTCTTAGAGCTGTCTGCATTCCTGAAATCAGAGGTCATTAGAAGTGAAAATAAATTTCTGTATTTTCTAGAATGTAAAAATTCTCTTCCATGTTTGGCATTTATTCATTACTTCATTCACCTCAAGCCACCTGTGTTAGACTATATATTTGCTGGTGGTTACTTGACACCATGCTGTTTGTTGATCTGCCCATCTAATAACATTATCTACACTCTGCAAACAACTATACAGTTCATAACAGGGGGTACACCTCACTGCCCGTTATTAGGGTTTCTTCCCCTGTTCCATTCGTGTATGGGGTGCAAGAAGAATGATTGTTTTAATGGCTCCACGCAAGCTGTAATTAATCTAACCACCTCCTCAGAATTCCTGTGGAATTGGTATATACGGGGTTGTAATATGTTCTGAGTGGCATAATTTGAATCCAGTTCCTAATACTTAGTAAGCAGGCTTTCTTGGAATAATTCATGTCCATCTTAAAGAGTGTGCTAGCTCATTTTATTAGCAGTTCTGTGATACTCTCCCATGGATCAAACTAACCTGTGACCATTAGTGCCACCCTTCTCTGTACATGTTTAGTATCACCTGTTGTGTCCTATTTGATATGGGTCCCATACACTTCAGCAGTATTTTAGGATGGGTGATTTACAAGCAATCTCCTTTGTAGACTGACTGGATTTCCCTAGTATACTACCAATAAATTGAAGTCTGCTGCGAGCTTTACCCATGACAGAACTTCAACATATTTATATGATAATATTGTATTGCTAAGTTTTTCATTTTGTGAAGTGCACAGTTTTTAATTTCTCAACATTTAAAACAAGGTGCCATTCTTTGCACCAGTTTTAAATCTCATCAGGCTGTAACTGAACATTGATGTCACTTGTGTCACACTGTACTTCTTTACTCTGAGATGACGAAAGTTGTGGGGTAGCGATAAGCACATATAAAAATGGCATTAGTATTGCATATGCAAGGCATAAAAGGCCAGTACACTGGTGGAGCTGTCATTTGTACGAAGGTCATTCACGTTAAACAGTATCAAGCATGATTCTGGCAACATGATGGGAATTAAGACTTTGAACACGGGAGGGTAGTTAGAATTAGATGTATGGAGCACCCATTTCTGAAATTGTTAAGGAATTAAATAGCCGGCAAACTCGCACCAGGGAAGAACAGCATCTTTTATTTGTTTTTTGTGAAGATGTGAAACCTATTGAAATTCATCAATGAATGAAGGTCCAGTAAGGGGCTGCATGTTTGTCACAGCAGCAAGTCTTCGAATGTAGTAGGAAGTTCACAAATGGTGTGACTTCAGTGGAAGATGCTCCTCGTCTAGGTCAGGCAGGTACAATGATTTGTGACTCTGCCGAACATTGCAGCAGTTGAAGCCATAGTGAAGTGACACTATATGACAATGCAGCATGTTTACAGATTAATGGGTCAGTACACCACATTATGCATGATGTTCTCCAGTTTCACAAAGTGTCTGCAAGATGGGTCCCATGGCAGCTGACTCCTGAAATGAGGGAAAGACATGTTGATGCTTGTGAAGATCTTCTTGAGCCCTTTGAACAAGAAGGTGATGGCTTCCTTGCAAGAATCATTACTGGGGACAAAACCTGGGTTCACTTCCACCAATGGGAAACGAAGAAAGCCAGCAAGGAATGGTGCCATTCCTCATCACCAAGTAATTTCCATATGTTCAGACTACTGAAAGGCGCGATGGGAGGAAAGAAGTTCTGTTCTGATGAAGTGATGCACCATGCAGTGCATGAAAGGGTTGCGTGGACTACCAAAGAATTTTTTTCTAAAGGAATTTATACACTTTGTAAGTGCTGGAGGACTTGCGTTGAGCGTGGGTGAGATTATATTGAAAAGTGATACAGCTTTGTACCATTTCTGCACAGTAAAAAATATAAAAAAAATATTTAAGGTTTTCATTTGACTCACCCTCATACTTACTTTACTCATCTTTTCGGTGGTAAGCAGAGAGTGATTCTTTCCAGATGAAAGGCAAGGCCTTTCATAAAAATCAGTCATGTTGTATACCAGCTGTGCTGTAATTTCCATGTCACGTTTAACCTGAACGTGATCACCAAACAGCTGTTCAGAGACCATCTCAAATTGCTGCAAAGAGCAAAATTGACTACTCAGTTGCAGAATATGCTGCCAAGAAAGTGATACTCAGCTATTACCTCACTTCATAATCCATGGCATCAGAGTTCCCAAGCATTCTCGCCTCATCATTTCCCTCAGCTCCTATATCAGATTCCCTGACATAAGTAGAGGGTTTTGCCTTGTCATTGCTTTCAGTCTCAGAATCCTCCATGTGTCAGTCTTCACTAGCTCCTGTCCCAGACACATGTCCACCTCTGCCCATGTCCTGTGCCTTGTCTTTCTCTCTCTTCACTTTCAATTCCTCTCCAACGCAATACTTTTCTGTCCCGCACTTACTCCCATCACACTAAATTGCACACTACATTCAACTTCTTCTTTTCTGCCAATGGCTGGGCCATGTACAGGCTGTTACATTTGAATTCAGACTGCAGGAAGCATTGTTCTTTCTGTGGGAGTTCATTTTTATGTTGCCTAATGTGGACATGCATTAATATCTCCCACAAATGCACAACTGTGATAAGAAAGGACTTCCAGTCTCTTTAAGAGTCACAGTTGCTATAATTAAAAAACTGCCTGATTCTAAGACTTATCTTGGAATCCATTCAAAGTAAAATTCTCAAACACAGTTCAAAATGAAGGTAATGCCATATACTTTTTTGTGGTAGTTTTGTGCTATTTTAAGGACTTACATATATCATAATTTTCATCATGATTAACATTTTTTCCAATAACACAATTTTAAATGGAATAAAAAGTGTTTTATATAATTCAGCATTGATTTAAAAACAATGTTAGTAAACTTTCTATGGTACCTTCAATGAAGGGTTATAGACAAAATAAAAAGGAATCGAAATAGTGGCAAATGCTGCTGAGTGCACTATGGTGTATTACACAACCTCCATGAATCATAATGACACCATCATTGATAGACTGCTGTACGTTTCACTGTGGGAGGATGCTGAGAAGTGGCACCTGAAGAAACGACCTTCTTTTTGTTCCCATGATCAATGACCAGATGGCATGAGAAGGAAAGAGGCTTTCCTTCTCATTCTGTCTGGTAAGCCTCCCATTATCTGGGGTTCAGGCTGACTTTTCTGAACTCTGCGTCTTTTCCTAAATCTCTCTCTAGTCCTTATCCTTCACAACACATCCTTCCCCTTGAACACTTCTGCCAGGAGGAGGAGCAACTGGCTCCAAAAACTAGCAAAAATAATACTTTTATTGAAACTTCCTGACAGATTAAAACTGTGCGCTGGATCAAGACTCGAACTCGGGACCTTTGCCTTTCACTGAAAAGTGCTCTACCATCTGAGCTATGCAAGCATGACTGACACCCCATTCTCACAGCTTTACTTCCGCCAGTATCTCATCTCCCGTAAAGCTGTGAGGATGGCCTGGATTCCTGCCCTCCCCTTTCCCCTACACGTTGTCTGGTTCTTTGTGCCATTTTGTTTCACCTTTCCACATGTCTTCTTCCACTGGTGTTGTCACAGTCATACTGTGGTGTGGGGACAGGGATGGGTTGGCAGCAGGGCTGGGGCATCATCATGTCTAGCACCTTAGAGATTCCACCTGCTGTCACCTTCTACAACATCCCTCATGTTCTTCAATTTCCCTACCATCTCATCATTTGTTTCATCTCTTTCTTTGCGTGTTTTCCTTTAGCATTTATTGCCCTGTGTCATTTGTGTTGTTTTTTGTAACCCAAACAGACCTTCCCTGAGGTTGGATTCAAACAGCTTTTCCATTCTTCTGCTAAGAATTAGTGTTGGTATTTTGCAGCCATGAAATACTCTCACTTGTCAGTACCTGCTTTCTTTGAAAATGGAATCATTACACTCTTCTTGTAGTCTCAGGGTATTTCACCTGTCTCGTACACCTTGCTCATCAGATGGAATAGTTCTATTTTGTCAAGGCTGCTCTCCCAAGGCTATCAGTAATTCTGATTGGATGTTGTGTACTCCAGGGACCTTGGTTTGACCCGGGTCCTTCATTGCTCTGTCAAATTCCTCCTGCTGTATCATATCTCCCATACCATCTTCTGTCTACTGTTTCCATAAAGTTGCTTACAGCTTCACCTCCTATGTATAGACCCTCTATTATACTCCTTGCAGTATTACCTTCTTTATTTAGTAGTTTCTGTCTATCTCAGTTCTTGATATTCATACAGCTGCTAATGTTACCTCCAAAGACCTCTTAAATTTTCCTGTTGGCAGTGCTTATCTCTCACCTTGTGATATATGCTTCTAAATCCTTAAATTTTAGCTCTAGCCTTTCCTGCTTATCAATTTTATACTGCCTGTCACTCCTTTGTAGATGTCTGTGTTCACTTTTATATGCTTCATTTGCTGCATTTTTATATTTCCTTTCTTTTATCAATTAAATTCTGTTCTCTTCTGTTGTCCAAAGATTTCTACTAAGCCTTGTCTTGTTACATAACTGATCTTCTGCTGCCTTCACCGTTTCATATCCCATATTCATTTGTTCTGCTGCTGCAGGGATGGGCAATAACTTTGGCCTGGAGCCATTCTTATGTAGGCAGAGGTTAGCAGAAGGTCACACCTTTTAAAATGATGGCATGCAGTAGCCCACTTTGCAGTTCAGAAAAGTTATAAATTGTTGCAAAAAATTCTGCCTTGGGAGGCCAGACAAAAACCACTAGTGGGCCACTGTTTGTCCACACCTGTTCTGTGTTCCTTTCCCCTGTCCTATTGTGTTCCTTTCCTCTGTCCTAGTCAGTAATTACCTAATGCTCCGTCCATAACTTACAATGACCTCTGGCTCTTTCAGCTTATTCACATACCATCTCCATAATTTCCTACCTTTTTGCCATTTCTTCAGTTACAATCTGCGGTATATAATCAGTATATTCTGGTCAATCTGCATGTGCACCTTGATATATCTTAAAATCTGGACCCATAATTCAGTCTCTCTCTCAAAATTATATAATCAATCTGAAACCTGATGGTGTCTGCAACTCTTCAGTGTCTGTAACCTTCTTTCATGATTCTTAAACCAAGTTTTAGTGATGATTAAATTGTGGTCTGTGCAACAATCTACCAGGCAGCTTCCTCTTTCATTTCTTTCCCTAGTTCACATTTTCCTTCTATTTTTCCTACTGTTGTATTCCCATCCACCATCACAATTAAATTTCTGTATCACTTAACTGTCCAAATAAGTTCGTTTGTTTCACCACACATTTCTTCAATTGCTCCATCTGCAGAGCTAGTGGGATTGTAAGCTTCGGATACAGCAATGGGTTTTGGCTTCATGTATCTTGTCTACAGTAATCTGTTAACAATGTTGTTCATAGTGGCTTGCTTGAATTGTTGTTTGTTGTTTTCTTATTCATTATTACATCTACTCCTACATTACTTTATTTGATTTATATTTCCAGCCCTGTATTCATCTGGCTAGAAGTCCTGTTCCTCTCGCCACTGAACTTCAATAATTCCCATTATATTCTAATTTTAAGCTATACATTTACTTCCTTAAATTTTCAGGCATCCCTCCCAGCTTAGGGACACAATTTACCATCCTCCAACATGTAGAATATCAGTTGTGTTTCTCCTGACAACATTCTCCAAAGCAGTCCCTACTTAGAAATCCACATGGGGGATCATTTACATGTGTGGGATGTTTTACTCAAGAAGATGCCATCGTTTAACTGTAGAGTAAAGTTGCATGGCCTAAGGACAAATTACGGCTGTAGTTTCCTTTTGCATGACGCTGTTCACTGTACCAGCACTGCAAGGCCATGTAAGTTGGTGTCACAAGGCCAGAACAGTCACTTGCCCAGACTGTTGCACCTTCAAATACCAAAAAGGGTGCTGCACTCCCCTTCAGCAACCACACTTTCGTCTAATCTCTGAGCAAATACTCCTTCGTGGTTGCATCTATGGTACGGCTGCCTGATACCACTGAGGCATGCAAAATCCCAAAGAAAATGTACTTGGCGACTCTTAGAATGGATTATGTTTGTTTTGTCACACACACACACACACACACACACACACACACACACACACACACACACACACACACACACGCACGCTTATGTTCATTCAGGTGGACACAAGAAAGTCTTTTCATTGTGCCTGTCTGCAGCTCAACAAGTCATCTTTATGGTGGATAGCAATCCATCTTCTTCAGAATATTGTTAATATTCCAACTTGGGTTTTCTGCTGTTCAATTAGTGCCATTTTATTCCATGATGAGACATACTTAGTTTGTCTTTCATTTGTCATGTATTTTTGCCTAAATTTTGACAGTATCTCAAAATTGATCAGTTTTTTTCCCCGATGATCAGGAGCCCAACAACCAGCCAGAGAGGAGACTGGTGGTGAGAGAGGAGAGGAAGAAGAAAAAGAAGAATTAGGAGAAAAAGAAGCAGTAATGGTGAGTTTTGTCAATAGCATATGGTTACCCCCACAATCATTCCTGTTTTCCTTTCAGGGCACTCAGTTTTCATGTGCATGGAGCTCCAAGCGATGACAATAGACCTTCATTTTGTGTGCTGATATCCATTTCTCTAACTATTTTTTTCATCTGAGACTAAATGTCCCCCTGCAGAAGTGCATTATTTCTGGTAAGTCACAATTTATGTCATCAATTAATTTCCTTTCTACATACACCACCCACCTTCTGAACTAATAGTGGTGTTCAATATGTGTTTTTGTACACTGGTAACTACAAACTACAGTCCCTGCCAAATGTATGCAGCACATTTACTGTGGAGCCAATGGAACCAATGACAATTAGAAGTTCCTGTCTTGGTGTGCCTCATTGTGCTACCTCCAAGTTATTTGCCAGCACTACCCCATTGTGACGTTTGCCTGCTTTATTTCTTCTTTGATTGTTCTTGGAGTCAAAGTATTGCGTTGTTACACTGGCTGAGAAATTGGGGATGGAAGTTAAACACTGAGTACTGTAAATGATGTAGCCTACAGTTGCACAGTTGCCTTTCACAGTGCACTGTTCACAACCCCCTAATATTACACAGTTCATATGTCCAGTTTGCTATTGGTTAACTTTTGATAAGCTTCACTAATAGTTTGCAGGCAGACATCAGCATACTGCTACAATAGTTCACCACTGAACATCTATGAGCAGTAAAAACCCAACCACACAGTTCATGCAGAATAATATGGTATGTGTGACACTATTGAACAGACACTGTCATTATTTTAACACATGCCTATTTGTGTTGCACTAATTTCATGGTTAAGATAATGCATTGTTGTTGATCTAACCAATATAAGTGTCTCGTTTAAAAATCGGCCATGGTCTGATTGTCTCGGGACTAAAAATTGGGTCTTTATATATCCTCACAATAATAGATACTATAAGTATACTTAGTTTGAGGTTTGTTCTAGAAATGACAATTAAAACCTAACTCATTCAATTAACTGAGTCTATTCAAAAATTCCACGTTTTTTAACAATTTCTTCTACCAGAAAGGTCAGGCCAAATTATTTTTTATATAATGAAATTAACAGAAATAATTATAGAAACAATACTTTTGGCAAACCTGGTAATTGCTTGGGAAACAATTAAGGGCTGGCTTTGCTAATATGTTATCGAATGATGACTGAGACACATCAGTATACCAGGAATGAGTTCACTGACCAACTTACTGAGGAAATGGGTAAGAGTGAATTAATAGATGTCAGAATAGTTGGTACTGACATAAGAAACAAGGAAGCTTGTAATTCTGAAGGCTTGGGATAGGGATTGCTAAACTTCTACTGCCCCTTATAGTTTGAGAATGGATGCAAAAACCACTACCAACCTTTGTGGAAAATACGTTATCACTTTATGCAGATTGGAATGTCCACACTGGGTTTGCTCTTGATTTTATCTTACAGTGAGAGAACACTCCTCACCCTGGCTCATACATTGACAAGTTATTCTATTGTGTCTGACCCGAGGAGAGAGACCACAATAGGTCCTTGTGGGTTCTCTGTCTGGAACTTCCCTACACAGCAGACACTCACAAACAGTATCCCAGTTTCATAAAAAATTAACTTTTGTTTAAGGAAAAATAAATCAAGAGAGCATGTTAAATATCAGGATATTTGTACCTACCTGATATTAGTCAATTAATGAATTACAGTAATTTTATTGTGCATGTTGTTACCTGAAACAAATCTGAACAAGTCTCATGTAGGGATTTTGTACTGTTTGATGTTCAATGGTAGATTTGACCACTGTTTTCTTCCAAGATCTCAATTCCAGCTGTCCTCAGGCAGAGTGTCAGTCAACCTGTTGCCCACTCTCTATGGACCACGATTTCTCAGTCAGCATGTGAGCCCCATAGCCTTTGATTTGGGCACCACCTGAAACAGTATCCTCAACAACAGAGTTCTTCAAATAATCATTATTTCTTCTGTTGTAAGAAGAAAGTAACCCTGGCAAAGTTTTCCAGTTTTGTGGTAATTCTTCCTGTCTATTCTTCATTAATATAGAATGCCAAAGGAAAATGTTGCACCTCAGAAGAATGTTGTTATTGCCAAGTTACTACTGTTTGTAATATTCCACAGATGCTGCAAATGCTCAGTTGTTTTAAATTGCATTTTCACTGTATTTACTTTTACTTCCATCAATGAAATCTGTGTATACACACTCAGCAATACTTCCATGAATGGCACTATCTACTAAAAGAAGTCCTTTGGTCAATATTTATCACATTAGAAACTTTTATCTCAGATGGACATTATCTTTTACACTAGAAAATACTGGAAAATTGCTTTTTAACAAATTAACCATGTACTGGTAACTAATTTTTCACTCAACTGCAGTTATCATTGTCCAGTCCCCAAAACTGTTTCAGCTTAACTTCAGTTATTCTTTCATATTAAATGTTTTTTGAACACCAAAATTCTGATACTAATACTGCTGATTTTGAGGTGACAGGGAAATGTACAGTAAGAGAGAAAAAATGCAACAGTAATGGCAGGTTGCCCAGTTATGTTCAGAGATTTCTTTTAAATCACTGATTTTGTTTGTTGTGACCCATGAAGCAGTGTGTAAAACAGTCAAGAAGGCCAGTGGAGAAATAGCAGATAAGTAGCTGTTAGTATATCACTTGGCAATGAATTGACATTGCTTATTTTCCTTATGATGGTTGTAGAGGTATTACAGGCAAAGTTTAAACAGATTGCTAGTTGTGCTCTGGAGAAATAGGTGCCTATTAAGTGAATTAAGGTTGGGAAAGACCTACTGGGCTTTAATAACGAAATCAGGAAAATACTGAAGCAAAGATTAGTCGAAAGATTCATGTGTCTATGAAAAGATGTGTGTGTGAAGTGTGCAACTACTACCACAGTCACATTGTAGCAAAAAAGATGTCAGGGGATCTAAGAAAATACTGGTTCTATGTAAAATCAGTGTCTAGGGTTAAAGCTTCTTTGCAGTCATTCATTGACCAGTTCGGTGTGGCAGTGTAAGATAGCAAAATAAAAGCTGAAATTTTGAATTTTGTGTTGAAGTAAGCATTCATGCAGTAGAATTGTACAAACACACCATTGCTTGATCATCACACAATGTCCCATATGGATAACATAGTAGTAAGCATCCCAAGTGTAGATAAACAACTGAAAGGGTTGAAAACAAAGAAGTCATCAGGTCGAGGTTGAATCCCAATTTGGTTTTACAAAGAGTATATTATGGAATTGGCACTTTGCTTAGCTTAGCTATGATTTGTCATGAATTTTTCGCTCAGTTCAAAGTCCCAAGTGACTGGCAAACAGCACAGGTGACTCTTTTATATATACAGGGTGAAAGAATGGATCCACGAAATTACAGACTAATATCCTTATCAGTTTGATGCAGAATCCATGAACACATTCTCAATTCAAATATCATGAACTTTCTTGAGACTGAGTAGCTTATGTCAACAAATCAGCATGATATTTAGAAAGCATTGCTCGTTTTAAATGTCACAGTATATTGTGTGAGAAAACATGAACTATGGATGATGAAGGCCAGAAAACAGTTGACAAATTAATATTGTTCTTCTTAAAAATGTATGCTTTTAATTTCAACTCTCATTATTTACAGATGTAGCTCATGGAAGATACTTAATATAACAACGAACACAATTCATTTGTAAAGTTTGACACAAAAATGCTTTGTGTGTTAACAGTGGAAACATTTTGACTCTGTAATTCAGTGTTGTAACATTATGACTGATCTGGATATCCACTCAAAATTCACATTGTGGCACTGCACTACTGACAATGCCAGTGTCATCAAACTTTTTATCTTCAAAGAATTAATATCATCTTCAATGATACTAAGCTCAAGTACCACTGATCCAGTCATAAGTGTTTCCTCCCTCACTGCACAAATTTATCTCTGATGATGCTTGAAAGTCAAAATGTGTAACATCACAACTGTTGGATGATGTGGTTGTTTGTTGTTGTGGTCTTCAGTCATGAGACTGGTTTGATGCAGCTCTCCACGCTACTCTGTCCTGTGCAAGCTGCTTCATCTCCCAGTACGTACTCCAGCAGCTTACATCCTTCTGAATCTGCTTAGTGTATTCATCTCTTGGTCTCCCTCTACGATTTTTACCCTCCATGCTGCCCTCCAATACTAAATTTGTGATGCCTTGATGCCTCAGAACATGTCCTACCAACTGATCCCTTCTTCTAGTAAAGTTGTGCCACAAGCTCCTCTTCTCCCCAATTCTATTCAATACCTCCTCATTAGTTATGTGATCTACCCATCTAATCATCAGCATTCTTCTGTAGCACCACATTTCGAAAGCTTCTATTCTCTTCTTGTCCAAACTATTTACCATCCATGTTTCACTTCCATACATGGCTACACTCCACATAAATACTTTCACAAATGACTTCCTGACACTTAAATCTATACTCAATGTTAACAAATTTCTCTTTTTCAGAAACACTTTCCTTGCCATTGCCAGTCTACATTTTGTATCCTCTCTACTTTGACCATCATCAGTTATTTTGCTCCCCAAATAGCAAAACTCCTTGACTACTTTAAGTGTCTCATTTCCTAATCTAATTCCCTCAGCATCACCCGATTTAATTCGACTACATTCCATTATCCTTGTTTTGCTTTTGTTGTTGTTAATCTTATACCCTCCTTTCATGACACTGTCCATTCTGTTCAACTGCTCTTCCAAGTCCTTGGCTGTCTCTGACAGAATTACAATGTCATCATTGAACCTCATAGTTTTTATTTCTTCTCCACAGATTTTAATACCTACTCTTTTTTTTAGTTTTCTTTAGTTTCCTTTACTGCTTGATCAATATATATAGATTAAATAACATTGAGGAGAGGCTACAACCCTGTCTCACTCCCTTCCCAACCACTGCTTCCCTTACGTACCTCTCAACTCTCATAACTGCCACGTGGTTTCTGTACAAATTGTAAATAGCCTTTTGCTCCCTGTACTTTACCCCTGCCACATTTAGAATCTAATAACAGATATTTAATAACAATATTGTCACCAATAGAGAGGGGCTAAGTAATGTTTTTAATGACTACTTCATACACATTGCAGAATCTGACTTCTGTACTACAGATAAAGTAAATGTTGGAAATCACACCAAGGCGAGGCCCACGAGAAAGAGGCCATGGCACGTACATCCCGAAGGTAGGCCGAGCTCGCTCAACTTGGCACACAAACTGCATTTATATACCTATTAACTAGTAACTAGACGTGTATGTATAAACATGAATTGCATCTTCTACTGGAAGTAACTACTATGAAGTCTTACTGTTACTAGTCCTACAATGATAGTAAGTCCACAAGGTTACTGATAATTTGTTATGGCTGTAATGTGATATAATAAAATTAAAATCATGCCTAAATTATTATCTGTTGCATAAGGCTCTACATCTTGTATGAAATGAGGACTGTTAATCAGATGAGACTAAATGCTATAAACAAACCGTTTTGCTGTTTATGATGAGAATTGATCTTCAATTTCACTGTATGGCGAGTAATAAGTGAGACCTCACAATAGCAGATTCCAGTAGAAAATGCAATTCTCGTTAGTACACATACACCCAGTTGAGAGCTAACATGTCTAAAAATACAGTTTGCTGAGTTGAGTGAGTGAGGGCACTCAGGCCTACATTAGTGATTTCTGTGCCGTGGCCTGTCTTTCTCATGGGCCTCGACTGAGGTCAACTCAAAGTTAGTTCTCTTTGCTGATGATACAAGTATAGTAATCACACTTGACAAACAAGAATTAACTGATGAAATTGTCAATAATGTCTGTCAGAAAATTACTAAGTGTTTCCTTGTAAACGGACTCTCACTGAATTTTGATAAGACACAGTACATACAGTTCCGTACAGTAAATGGTATGATGCCATTAATAAATATAGACCTTAATCAGAAGCATATAGCTAAGGTAGACTATTCAAAATTTTTAGGTGTGTCCATTGATGAGAGATTTAATTGGAAGAAACACATTGATGATCTGCTGCAACGTTTGAGTACAGCTACTTGTGCAATAAGGGTCATTTCAAATTTTGGTGATAAACATCTTAGTAAATTAGCTTACTACACCTATTTTCACTTATTGCTTGAATATGGCATCATATTTTGGGGTAATTCGTCACTGAGGAATAAAGTATTTATTGCACCAAAGCTTGTAATCAGAATAATAGCTGGAGTCCACCCAAGATCATCCTGCAGACATTTATTTAAGGATCTAGGGATATTCACAGTAGCTTCTCAGTATATATACTCTTATGAAATTAGTTATTAACAACCAAACACAATTCAAAAGTAATAGCAGTGTGCATAACAACAATACTAGGAGAAAGGATGATCTTCACTATTGAAGATTAAATCTAACTTCGGCACAGAAAGGGGTGAATTATACTGCCACTAAAGTCTTTGGTCACTTACCAAATAGTATCAAAAGTCTGACAGATAACCAACAAGTATTTAAGAAGTAATTAAAAGAATTTCTGAAACACAACTCCTTCTACTTCATAGAGGAATTTTTAGATATAAATTAAGAAGAAAGAAAAAAAAAACAAATAAAAAATTATAAAAAAATAAAAAAAAATAAAAAAATATATAAGTTGTTATATTAACTTAATTATTTCATGTATTGGAAAATCATTACGAAATATTGTATTCATGATTCATGGAACTAGTATTAATCTAATCTAAACCTGATCAACTCCCTGAACTTTAATTCAAGCACACTTTGCAGCTCATCAGAGAATGTAAAAACATGAAATCTGCTGGCTGGGATGAAATTTCTCCATTTTTACTTATGCAGTGCCAATATAATCTAGCATATCATTTGATGGCTCTCGTTGTGAGGAGTGGTCTGTGATAGACTAAAATCACCCATCATTAAACCTCCCCACAGAAAAGGTGATAAACAGTTAGTAGAAAATTAGACCACTCACTTCAACTTCTGTTTTTAGTAAGTCAATCAACAAAATCATTCTGAAATGTGTTAGAGTAGTATAATATGCACAAACATCTGAGAGATTTTCAGCAGGACTTTGCAAGTGGTCACAGGACCATGACAGCAGCACTACAATTTATGCTGAAATTTCTTGAGAAAATCAATGAAGGCATGCAAGGAGCTTGGGTTTTCCTAGATCTATCACAGACTTTTGATAGGGTTGATAAAGAGGTACTCTGGTCAAAACTGGCCAGAGATGGCATCAGTGGAAAACTTTTGCACCTTAATACATCATATTAGAAAACAGAAGACTGTGTACCAAAATCCCACACAATAATGGAGAAACATTAAAAAGCTACACATCAAGGGCCAGAAATATTAAATTCTGTGAACATGAGGGATTGATAATTGACGTCCTCCTTTGTGTAAGATATGCCAGTGAGTTCCCAAATAAATTCAAAACTAGTATCTTCATTACAATGTATGCAGATGACGGTTCAGAATTTATTGAGGAAATTGTGTGTTTGATCTTGTCATGAAGGTACAAAATTTTATAGATATGGCAAAGTCACAGTTAGGAAATAAAATTATAAGTCAATTTACAAAAAAGAAGTATAATTTCCTTCAATGTTGGGTACTTGCAAAATTGTACCAATTGTCAAGATATAATGTGTTACGGAAAATCTGCAGTGAGTGTAAGTTTGTAGGTATATGTGTAGACAGAAAACGGTTATGGACACAAGAAGTTGGCAATGTGTGTTTGTTAGGCTAATATCCAGCTTACATGTTTCAAGAAGAATAACTCCATATGTCAACACCCAACAATGAGGGTAGGCCTAATGCATTTCAGTTTAATGCAGCGCTTTCTTCCAAATGCTTCAGTATTATTGGTTGGGGCTTCAATACCTCATTTGGGCAGAGTTTTTAAGCTGCACAAATGAGCTTTGAGAATATTAGGTAAGAAAGATGAAAGAACATCTTTCAGGGAATTAATACATTTTAAAATAATGACTGTCTGTTCTATGTTTGTATTTGAAGCAATAGTACTGGCTGTAGAAGACAAGAAATATACATGTCATAAAACAGAAAGTCATGAACAAAACTCTGCACGAGTAGAATATTACCATGTGGCAGACAAAGGCTGAAAAAGAATTGCAAATGGTCCATACACTAAAGGAGCAAAATATTTCAATGCCTGTATTTACTCGAATCTAAGCCGCACTCGAATCTAAGCCGCACCTGAAAAATGAGACTCGAAATAAAGGACAAAAAAATTCCCGAATCTAAGCCGCACCTGTAATTTGGGACTCAAAATTCAAGGGGAGAGAGAAGTTTTAGGCCAAGCAGTTAAGCTTTACCAGGTAGCCATTGCTATGCGTCAGGCGCTCCGTCCGTATTTATACGAGTACCCTTCCTTTTTCACGTGCTCCGTCTGGTTTGAATCGATTGCTTATTTTGCTTTGATCTGATAAGATCTGATTTCTTTGTTATAGGTGTTCACGTCACTCTAAGCAGAAAATGCATTACTGTACTGTGTCATGCATTGTTTGTCGCATTCTGATAGTGCGTGTTTACGGCCTGTCGCCGCTCGCGCCACGGCTTGCTTTTGTGCGCGCTACCGCCGCTTTTTTAAAAAGAGGAATCGTCTCATTAGCGAAACAATGGCAAGAGACTGCTATTTGTTGTTACATACAGTGCTGCTTTCTTTGATAATGATCAACAAGAACCAAATAATAGACTGTGTATGATAGAACATGTTCTGTACGAGAGTTAGGCGAAAATTTTTCTCCGTTTGAAAATCTTTGCGGCCGATTCTTTAGTACATCAAATTATGCACAGAAATTAGAGTCATCTTAGAGTTAAAAATCTAGTCAGTAGGCGTGCTTCATTTCTGATTGTATCACTATTAGGCATAAGAATAATACGAATATAAACATGACACGATGGTATATTCTTCCGCGTTTGCTGTTGTCTCACTCTAGTTTCGTAGTTTATTAGGCAGACAGGATAGCAGCAAACGTGAAAGAATACATGGCAAAATGTTTATATTCGTATTACTCTTATGGTGAAGAGAATACTGCATGTGATTCACATTTCATCAGGTTCCTATTAGCAACCATCTCTTCTCACAGGTAGGAAAAAACTCAGAACGTAGAGTTGGCCATGTTGACAAACATCCTAAACAGCCTTGCTAGTCGGATTTTCGTAGTACATTGAAATTCTGCTACATTCGAAGATGAACAATACGGAATTTGTATTTACTTTGTTGGATAATGTATGAAAATGCAGTGGTCGAAACTCGGGGCGGAGAAAAGCAGCTCGTCTTCCACCTTTCTTTTTTTTTTTTTTTTTATTTACTGACACAGAGGTTTTGGTGCCAGTATTTATCTTTGTGTCTACAAAGCATGCCTGTGTAGCGCTACATATATTAGACAGCAGAAGTTAGTTGTAGTGGCACCTACCAACATTTTTCAGAACTTCCGCTTGCTTTGCACTCGATTCTAAGCTGCAGGCAGTTTTTTGGATTACAAAAACCGGAAAAAAAGTGTGGCTTAGATTCGAGTAAATACGGTAACTACTCAAAAATTCTAAATGCATTGAAAATCATAGCTCACTGAGCAATGCTACTAGAGCCTACCTTAGACACAAAAATTTAATATATTATTATGTAAAATAATTTAGTGTATACTTCAGTACCTTTTATAACATAGATTGTATACTGCTGTGTTTGTTGTACTACCAAATGCAATGCATGTGATCAGATGTTTCACACAAATAAATTACAAATTTTCCAGCAATGGAACATCAGCTGTTTTAAAATGTACTACATTTTTTCCCAGGCATATCAGTTTTATCTTCAACATCCACTGGTGCGTCATCAAAGTTTTCAAAACCTTATCTCTTATCTTGCTACTGTGTCATCACTGAAATTATTTTCTACTGAGACATGATGATGAACTGATATACCTCATCTTACTTCATTTGAGAAAGTCAGAAGGATATTTGATGTCCCTTGCCCAACACTAACTCTGCCATCCATAAATGATACTTTTATCTTTAGTTTCACTTACTGTGATACACATCAGTTCCCACATTATATACATTATGAATCACTTTGTCCCAAGAGGATTTAAACTTCTCCAAAGTTACAGTTTTCATTGTTTTGACATTATCTGTGGTATGTAATTCTTCACTGTGTCCACATAATATTTGACTTTGTATGAAGATTGAACTTCAGATGTTTCAGTATGGTGAATGATTTTGTGTTTTAGTAATTTCTCCACATTGCACGCAGAAACTCAATACCCTCAGATTTTTTAGCAGCACTACCTGGAGCCCCAACAGCACAGCTCTCCTACAATTTTGCAGAGCTTTGGTTTTATCCCACCTGATCTATGGATGTTGCTTGTGAGTCAATACCACATCAATACTGAGTTTGTTAGACCCTATCCACTTCGATGGTGTGCAGTTGGCAGCTGGTGCTTTCTGTGAAGAGTACCACACGCAAAATACTGCTGGAAATTGGTATCCCACAATTGAGGGTCAAGTGCCAGCAACTCTTGGTGAAGAATTCAATCTAAATTTGCCACATGCCTAAACATCTATGTTAGTCAACTCTGTTTCACAACTACCTGTTCATACTCATTCTGAATCCTCCAAAAATGGTTAGACTAGTTTAGATACGATTGAAAACAGTATGCGCGGACTGGGCCCCACTTGTCTGTGTACGTAATTCCTTCTCAGAATCTCCTGCGATATGCCTCCAGCCTTATGATTCAAGTGGATCTCTTTTGTGGCCATAAGAAAAATGCAGATGCACCACCCTCAGGTAACTGGTGTTCAGTTCCTCACAACTATCCTAATTCGACGAGCATGTACATGGACAGACTGAAAGTTAATGGCAGGTTTGGTTGTGCTTTTTCATATGCAAAATGTATTTTCTGCTTCACGCAAACAGTGTACACACTGGAGAGTTGGTCATGGCCAGGCTCTGCAGTTTATTGAAAAAATCACCACAAAGGACAACTGGTTTGTAGGAACTACGTGAACTGCTTACAAAGGACATATCACCCTGTGTACATTTCAGAAGTGAACATCCAAGGCTTAGTAGATGACCTACACAGCTACAGAATACTAACATTCATCTGGACACAGGGCAATGTGGTTTTTCTGTGAAATGAACTGACAAATCGGCTAAAGAGGCAACCGCAAGAGGCAAGCTTGAATATGTGTACTGGAGAGAGAGAGAGAGAGACCTAAGATCTCAGCTGCAACATAACATTTTGAAAGCCTAGGATATGAATGGCAGACTACAACAACCCTCAGCAAGCTGAGAATAACTGAAGGGACCGCTGTGGTAGGGGATATGTCACTCCTGGCCACTCAGAAAGGTGCAATTTTACTGTTGACTGCATAGTGACCTCTACAGTTTCCCACAGGTTCCTTATTAATAGAGGACACCCCTTGATGCAGCTGTGCTGATCATCTTATGCCAACTCATATTTCTGTAGAATCTGCCCTGCGAGTTGATGTGAGATGAGCCATCAACTTCTCTACCACACTACCCGAAATATGTGGGATGATGAGATAGTAGCTAAGCCAGCCATACATTTCCTGAAGGAAGGTGGATTTTGCAGTACACACTTTACATATGATGCATATTGTAGACGCATTTCAAATTTTCATTATTTAATTATTTCCTTGTTGTGGGTGCCAGTGTACCCCCTAGTTCTCTGGTTGCCTCAGTCCAGTTATGCCCTGCTCACCATAGTGATTTGCCTGGACAAAATGTGAAGAAGCCTTAAAATTGTACAGAGAAACTGCTCTAGCAGCTTCCGTATTATGTGCTTAAATGCGCCAACAGTGGAGAATTCATCCATTGATGGTAGCTCTGTTGAGCTTCACTCTTACACATTAACTTTGAGCCCTCAGTTTTGATGTCATGTTTCCCTTTCTATATTCTGCAAACCACTATGAGGTGCACAGCAGAGGGTACACCCCATTTTACCCATTATTAAGGTATCTTCCTGTTCCATCCATGTATCGAATGTGAGAAGAAAGATTGTGGGAATGCCTCTGAGCATGTGATAATTGTCATCTTATCCTCACAACCCCTGTTTGAACAGTACATAGATGTTAGTAGTATATTCGTAGAGTAACCATTTAAAGCTGGTTCTCGCAACTTTGTTAATAGTCTATCTCAGGGTAGTTTGTCTGCTTTAAAAGTTTGCCATTTCAGTTCCTTCAGTATCTCTGACACTCCCTCATGAATTAAACAAACCTGTGACCATTTGTGCTGCCGTTCTCTGTATACTTTCAATATCCCCTGTTAGTCCCATCTGGTATAAGTCACACACACCTGAACAGTATTCTTGAATTGATTGCACGAGTGATTTGTAAGCAGTATGTTTTGTAGAGTGATTGCACATCTCCAGTATTCTTCCATTAAACTGAAGTCTACCACCTACTTCACCCTCTGATCATTCCATTTCATACCCCAACAAAGTGTTACATGCAGGTATTTGTATAAGTTGGCTGATTCTAGTTGTGACTCATTGATATTGTCATCCAAGAATACCATGTTTTCTCGTTTTGTAAAGTGCAAAATTGTACATTTGTGAACATTTAGAGCAATTTGTCAATCTCTGCACCATGTTGAAAACTTGTCAGGATCTGACTGAATATTTCTGCAGCTTCTCTCAGATAGTGCTTCATTATAGATAACTGCATCTTATGGAAAAAGCCGGGTTTTACTATTAATGTTGCCTGTGAGGTCATTAATATACAGCAAGAACAGCCAGGGTCCCAACACTCTACCCTGGGGCACACCCCAAGTTACTTCTACATCTGATGATGAGTCTCCACCCAAGGTAACATGCTGTGCCATTACTACCAAAAAGTCCTCAATAAAGTCAAAAATTTCACTTTGTACCCCATATGATCGTACTTTTGACAATAAGCATAGGTGAATAAAATGCTTCTTGAAAATCAAGAAACATGGCATCTAAATGATTGACTTGATCCAAAGCTTTCAGTACGGCATGTGGGCGAAGTGTGAGTTGGTTTACACATGATCAGTGTTTTCGAAAACCGAGCTGGTTGGCATCGAGGAGGTCTTTCTGTTCAAGGTACATTATCATGTTTGAGGTCAGAGTATGTTCTAAGAGTCTACATCAAATTAACATCAAGGATGTTGGATGGTAGTTCTGTGGGCCACGTCTACTACCCTTCTCATAGACAGGTGTGACCTGTGCCATTCTCCAATTAGTGGGCATGGCTTTTTGCTCGGGGCAGATATGGTAGTGTAGTGAGAATAGGGGCTAACTCAGCTGCAAATTCAGTATAGAATATGATGGGGATTCTGTGGTGTCACCACCAGACACTACACTTGCTAGGTGGTAGCCTTTAAATCGGCCGCGGTCCGTTTGTATACGTCGGAACCGTGTGTCGCCACTGTCAGTGATTGCAGACCAAGCGCCGCCACACGGCAGGTCTAGAGACTTCTGAGCACTCGACCCAATTGTACAGATGACTTTGCTAGCAATGCTATACTGACAAACTATGCTCTCATTTGCCGAGATGATAGTTAGCATAGCCTTCAGCTACGTCATTTGCTACAACCTAGCAAGGCGCCTTTACCAGTTTATATTGAGATTGTAATTAATGTATCAACAGGAGCGATGTTATCCAATTATGGATTGAAGTTAAGTATTCCTGCAACTACATTCTTTTCTTACTAGACTCAACTACTTTACCTTGTTCCAGACCTCACGCCAGTCTGCATGAACTTCAACGCATGCATTTCGGCCTCCTCTAGCAACACAGTTTTGGCTCTTCTGCCAACACATCAGATTCCATCTGGCTTGAAGTACTGTTCATTTAATTCATCTTTTCAATGGTACAAGGACTAAATTGGGGCAATTCTCCTGGGTTTTGAAAATGGAGTTAAGCATTTCAGCTTTAGCTTTGCTACCATGAGTTTCAGATCCCGTCTCATTCTCTAGGGAATGGACCTGAACTTCAGTGCCACTTACAGCCTTTACATATGAGCAGAATTACTTTGGATTTTTTAAATGTCATTTGACAATATGATGCTATGGTGGTCATTGAAGGTAATATACATTGCTCTCTTGACAGCCAAACATGTTCATTCAGCATATCTCTGTCTATACTCCATCAACTTGAAAGGAGGCAAAAAATCAAAACGAGAATTGGTACCTGGGATGTCAGAACTCTGCTACAAGCAGGAAAACTAGAAAACCTTAAAAGAAAAATGGAAAAGAATCATATGGACCTCGTAGGAGTTGCTGAGGTAAGATGGAATGGACATGGAGAGTTGCAGTCAGATGAATATGTATTCTACTACTCAGGAGGAGAAGTAAAAGGAATTAATGGAGTAGGAATGATTATGACAAAGGAATTGGATAAATGTGTGGAATATGTAGACTATGCAAATGACCGGGTTATTGGTGTAAGGCCGAAAGGAGCACAAAAAGATTTACTTATTGTCCAGGTGAATATGTCAACTTCAGAACATGATGACCAAATTGTAGAGGAAACGTACAATGTAATAGAGAGAATAATGGACGAAAATAAAAAACGCTGCAAAATAGTATTGGGAGACTGGAACGCCATTGTGGTAGAAGGGAAAGAGGGAAAGATAGTAGGCAGTCATGGTCTTGGAAAGAGAAATGACAGAGGTGAATGGTTAATTGACTTCTGCAGGGAAAGGCAGCTGATAGTGACAAACACATGGTTCAAGAACCATAAGAGGAGGCTCTACACTTGGAAATCACCAGGGGGTAAATATAGAAACCAAATCGATTTTATACTGGTAGATGAAAGATACAGGAATGGAATCAACAAGGTGCACACATTACCAGGTGCAGATATTAATAGTGACCACAACTTACTTATGGCAGAAATAGAAATAAGAATGAAAAAACTGAAAAAGGTGACAATGGTGAAGAAGTGGGATTTAGAGAAGATAAGGTCCATCAAAGAACAAATTACAGAAATGCTGTCTCGGGACTTTCTAAACACATTACGAGACAAAGAAGCACCTGATAATGCCAACGAGTACTGGAATATGCTGAAAGAAGGAATCATTAATGCAGGACAGCAAAATATAGGATATGTAAAAGGGAAAAGGGGAAAAAAACCATGGGTCACACGAGAAATGGTTTCCAAGATGGAGGAGAGAAGAAAATTGAAAAACAAGAACACTGAAGATGCAAGAAAGATATACCGGAGGTTAAATAACGAACTGCGAAGAGGAACAGAGCAGGCTAGGAAAAAATGGCTAAAAGAGGAATGTGATGAAATTGAAGAACTGGACAGGAAGGGAAGATATGACTTACTATACAACAGAGTAAAGACTAGGACATGGGAACCAAACAGAGCAGGAAGTGCTACTATGGAAATTTTGAGTAAAGACGAAGAGGTAGTGTACAAAGATCATGATGATGTCCTCCAGAGATGGGAAGAATATATAAAAGAGCTATATGACACAAATAGCAAACCAGAAACTCTGGAACTTGAATCACACAACAGTGTAAGTGATGAAGAGAAAGGACCGACCATCATAATGGAAGAAGTAAAGTCTGCCATTGCTGCAATGAAAAATGGCAAAGCAGTAGGTACAGATACAATACCGGGAGAAATACTAAAATGTTTGAACCACAATGGAATAAGAGAAATATTGAGGTTATGTAATAAAATATGACAGTGGTGAATGGCCTGAGGACTTTTTGACAACAATAATGATTCCATTACTGAAAAAAACAAGGAACCAAGAAATGCAGTGAGCACAGAACAATCAGCCTCATTTCACATGCAGTCAAAGTGATGTTAAGAATAATTAATAAAAGACTTGAAAAAGTAATAGAGGAGAATCTCGGTGAGGAGCAGTTTGGCTTTAGATGGAATACGGGCACAAGAGATGCAATAGGGCTCCTACGAAATTTGGGAGAAAGGTTTATTGAAAAAGGAAGAGACCTATATATGTGCTTCATCGATTTAGAAAAGGAATTTGACAATGTGGTTTGGGACACGCTGGCGACTATTATGAGGGAAAAGAGTGGACTGGAGAACCAGAAGACTTATAAACTCATTGTACCTTAATCAAAAAGTTTCAGTTAAAGTGAGAGGAGAAAGTACAAACTGGATCAGACTAGGTAAAGGAGTAAGACAAGGATGCTGTTTATCACCTACCCTTTTCAACCTGTACTTGGAAAATATGATTGATTAATGCTCATTAGATGACAAAGGAGTAGAAATTGGAGGAAGAAGAGTAGGGTGCATGAGATTTGCTGATGACATGGTCCTTCTAGACACAGAGGAAAAAGAATTACAAGATTTGGTGGACACCATTGCAACTAACGGAAAAAAATATGGAATAAAAATTAACACAAATAAAACAAAAGTATTGGCAATAGGAGGAAATAAGGAAATAAAAATTGTGCTGAATGGAGAAACACTAGAACAGGTGAAAAATTTTAAGTATCTTGGAAGCAGGATAGACACCGACTGGAAGTGCACCACAGAAATTAAAACAAGGATAGCAATGGCAAAACAGGTGTTTTATAACAAAAGGAGAATCTTCTGCAGTGGTCTGGACAGAGAACTCAGAAAGAGACTCATAAAATGTCATGTGTGGAGTGTTCTATATGGCACTGAAACATGGACTATGAGGAAAAAAGACAGAGAAAGGCTGGAGGCTTTTGAGATCTGGACATGGCAGAAGATGGAAAGAATAAGTTGGATGGACAGAGTAAAAAATAAAGAGGTACTGAGAAGAGTGGTAGAGAAAAGACAGTTACTAGATGTAATAAAGAGAAGAAAAAGAAATTGGATTGGGCATATATTAAGAAAGAATGACGGACTGATAAAAACAGTTTTAGAAGGTTATGTAGAAGGGAAAAGGAAGCGAGGAAGGAAGAGATTCCAGATACTGGATGACATGATGGACGGTACAACATACAGCAGCCTTAAGAAGGAAGCATTGGATCGCAGAAAATGGAGAGGCAAAGGACCTGCTAATATAGCAGATAACTGATGATGATGATGATGATGATGACGATGATGAACACTTTCATTGTAATCAGGAGAACAGGAAGAAACTTTGAGAAGGCCTTCCCTTTCCATATTCTCAAGGCATGGAAAGGTATTGCTTGGTCCCAAAAAAGAGTCAAATAACTATGTAATGGAACACTTCTAGTTGAAACTGCTAATTCAACCCAGGTATCTAAGCTTCCGGGATCTAAGGACCTAGATGAATACCCACTAGAGGCCTTAACTTTAGTGAGGGTGTTGTTACTAGCTCCAATATGCTATATCTGTCTCGAGGTTTGTCCATTTGTTCCTAACCCAGAGTGATGGTAAAAATTGGAAGAATTTGGCTGTACCTCTATGGGATGTAATGGGAGTGCTACATGTGGCCATTGCTGAGGCTCAGCTCACAAAACAGGCAATTATTGTATACTTCTTGCAAAATATATGAACTGCTCCTAGGATCACCCAGTGTGGAGCAAGAAGTGCGAGGTTTTACAACAAGGAATGGAAAATTCAGGAGTTGAAAGTCAAGCTATGGTGAAGCTATAAAAGCTTTCAGAGCTACGCAATCTCACGTTCTTGCTACTTCTTTCACATGAGCCCTTAAGACGCCAATTGCTGAGCGTGATGCCTCTGTACAATCTCAGACCACAGATTAAAGTATGAGCTATGAACTTGTTGGAGAACCTGTGGGGGAAATGCTCCAGTTGAAACTGAAGTCTTCGAAAGCCATCAGCAGTGGGTGTCACCATCTAAGGCACACACCACTACCCACCATCAGAAACAAACTAAGCCATACCTCTAACCCATCTGTAAAGAAAAACGTCATTCAAAAAGTAATTCAAAGTCCAAGAAAGTGGTAGCTAAACCTTCAGATTGGTGAGCTTTCTCCCTCTCTGGTGGGAACTAAGCTTTGGAAAATACGGCCTTCCAGTGACAGGATCTGGAGAGCTAAGAACTGGCTAACATTCCCCCTGATCTCACCAGCAAATCACCTCTGAAGGAGAAAGAAAAGACCAACCATCACTAAACAATGGTTGCCACATGAACTTCTGCATTGCAGTTGTATTTAAATTGATACCGCTCACATTTGGAAGAATGACAGCTCCTGGTCCAGGAGAAACACTTCTGCATCTGGTGACAAGATACTCATTTTAAAGTCAGACACATCAGCATTATGAGGTTACCACCCCTACAGGAAAAATGATGACACTGGAGGTAGGGCTAAAGGTGGAGTGACTGTTTTCATTGATGACAGTCACCCCTCCTCACCTATCCCTCTTACCACGACCATGGCAGTAATAGCTGAGAAAGTTCTCACACCCTTTAATATCACAGCATGTTCTTTGTGCCTTCCACCTAATGATGATTTGGTTGTAAACATACTGACAGAACTCTTCAGGCACTCCCACACCCATTCCTCATGGGGGACTTAAGTGCACACATTGTGTTGTAGGGCTCACCTACCACTTGCTGCAGCGGTCAGATGCTCTAGCGATTCATCCGTTCTGAGAATATCTGCTTTCTGAACTTGGGTCAGATGATGCACTTTTCCACAGCTCCAATGTCTTTTTTCAGCCACTGACCTTTGTTATTATTCCCCAGCTGCTGCAGACTGAGTTCAGTGGGAAGTGGCTACAGATTCACATTCCAGTGTCCTCTTCCCAGTGTGGATCATTCTGTCGACAGGGGCTGACAGGAGACCATGCAGATGGATGATAGAAAGGGCAAATGGGTTGCAGTATAGTTGATAGGCTATTTTTGAACAAAAGGATTGTGCACAGGACACAGTGGTCCATATCAGTTGTGAGATCCATTCAGCTGCTGCAGAGTCCATCCCCCAGTCTAGTAGCCACCTCAGATGATGGCCTGAGCCTTGGTGGAATTAAGACTAGATTGGCAATCAGGGCCAAATGAACAGTTCTGCAGAACTTCAAACACCATCCAAATACAGGAACCCCCCTGCGGGTCCGGGGATTAGAATAGGCCCGAGGTATTCCTGCCTGTCGTAAGAGGCGACTAAAAGGAGTCCATCCCCCTCACGGGGGTAGTTAGCGCCTGCGTCCGGAGACGGACGGTTTCACGACCTATAATCGTGGTCTTTTTGGTTTTTCACTTCTCGTTTCTTCCTTCCTTTTGTTGGTTCCTTTCTTTGCTCTTCTCCACTTCACTGTCTTCCATACTCTTTCCCTTGACTTTTCCTTGCCTTCTCATTGCCTTCTTCTCCTTGCCTTCTCATTGCCTCCTTCTCATTGCCTTCTTCCCCTTGCCTTCTCTGGTCTCCACCTCGGTGTTTGAGACAGTCTGTCCTCTTTCTCCCTCTCCCTTCTTTTTCCTCTTCTTCCTTCCTCCCTGTGCGTGTCTGAAGGCCGACCCACGCGTTCGCACGCGTAGCCGGTGACGGGGTAACGCGTAAGTCCCCGCCCTGGGTAGACATGTAAGGCACGCGCGTACCCCCTGGTAAAGGCCAGGCCCGGGGAGGGGTGATTGCCTGAGCTGATACCTTCTGACCATGCCGATTGGTCCCTCCATCTGTTTCTCGGGAGGTGTGACCTGAGGTGTAAACATTCACCTAAGGCGGGAGTGCCCTCTGAGAGGGTCCCCACAAGGAAGGAGCGCGCCATCGGACACGCTGGCAATCATGGGGGATTCCTCCGCAATGGATTCTACTCCATCGCTTTCGACTTCGACCCACAAACGGAAACGTGACCAGCCAACAGTGACAAAAGTACTACCGCCTGCCCCACAGTTCCTCGTAGTTTCTCGATCTGAGGACGGAAAGGATTTTTCCTCTGTCAACCCTTTCGTTATTCAGAAGGGCGTAGATGCCATAGCCGGATCTGTCAAATCTTGTACCAGGTTGCGTAACGGTACGTTATTACTAGAAACTGAGAGTGCCTTTCAGGCTCAAAAACTGCTTCGGGCCACACTCTTGTACACGTTCCCTGTCCGGGTGGAGGCCCACCGCACTTTGAATTCATCTCGTGGTGTAGTCTATAGTAGCTCTCTCGACGGATTGACTGACGAGGAGCTTCAATCTTTCCTCGCTGAGCAGGGCGTGACAGCTGTCCATCGGGTCATGAAAAAGGTCAATAATGACCTTGTACCGACCCGGACACTTTTCTTAACCTTCGATAGTGTTAAGCTGCCATCGCGCATCAAGGCGGGCTACGAGGTTATTTCTGTTCGCCCCTATGTCCCGACACCTACGCGCTGCTACCAGTGTCAGCGTTTCAATCACACTCGACAGTCTTGCTCCAATGCGGCTAAATGTGTCACTTGTGGCAGGGATGCCCATGAGGGTGACTGTCCACCTCCGTCTCCTCGTTGTGTGAACTGTCAGGGTGACCATGCCGCATCCTCCCGCGACTGTCCTGTCTATAAGGAAGAACGCTGTATCCAGGAAATTCGAGTCAAAGAGAAAGTGTCCACCTCGGCTGCTCGCAAGCTATTAGCTAGTAGGAAGCCCACGCTGCTCCCAGCGGGGAAATACAGCACTGTCCTCGCCTCTCCTCGGACTACCCGGGAGGTAGCAACCCAGACATGCGATCTGACCTTCAGCACCACGGTCGTCCGTTCGGCCAGTGCTAAGATCGCACGGTCGACGTCTCCTCTTCCTCCCATCACCCCACAGACACCAGCCACTTCCTCAGCTTCTGCTCAGTCGAAGACCCCGAAGTCAGATGCACGGGCCTTCAAGAAGGAACCATCCCGTGCAGACTTCCTCCGTCCCTCGACCTCCCAGCCTTCGACCGGTACTTCCACCAAACGTCCTTCTAAAAAGGCGCATAGGAAGCACAGTTCTCCTTCTCCGCCGCGGCGCCTTTCTTCTCCTGCGCCACCCAGCGGTTGCCGCCCCAGGCCGTCATCCGTTTCGCCTGGCCGCACCGCTGGTAGCCGAACATCTGGCCGTTCACCGGCGGAGGAAGCTCCCCCTCCCAGCCATCCTCCCGAGATGGCCGATGACCCTATAGACCCCATGGACGATGACTGTCCGCCTCCTGCTAGCGGCGGCAGTGGTCGCTCGAAGCCAGGCCCTAAGCGGCCTTCGAGGTGACCCCTTCTCTCATCTTCCTTTTCTTACGATGGCACTTATTAACTGGAATATTCGCAGCATTCGCTCCAACCGAGAGGACTTGAAGTTGCTGCTCCGCTTGCATCGTCCGCTCGTCGTAGCCCTCCAGGAAACGAAGCTACGCCCATGCGATCAAATTGCCTTGGCACACTACACCTCTGTGCGTTTTGACCTACCCCCTGTGGTAGGTATCCCCGCTCATGGAGGGGTTATGTTGCTGGTCCGGGATGATATTTACTACGATCCCATCACGTTGCACACCGGCCTGCAGGCAGTTGCCATCCGCATTACTCTCCCCACTTTTAAGTTTTCCTTTTGTACCGTTTACGCTCCATCGTCATCTGCCGTTACCAGGGCAGACATGACGCAACTTATTGCTCAGCTACCTGCACCATTTTTGTTAACTGGAGACTTCAATGCCCACCATCCTCTTTGGGGCTCTCCAGCATCCTGCCCGAGGGGCTCCTTGTTAGCAGACCTTTTCAACCAGCTCAATCTTGTCTGCCTCAATACTGGCGCCCCTACTTTTCTTTCGGACACATCTCATACCTATTCCCATTTAGACCTCTCTATATGTACTCCCCAACTTGCACGCCGGTTTGAGTGGTATGCACTTGCTGATACATATTCGAGCGACCACTTCCCGTGTGTTATCCATCCTCCTGCAGCATACTCCCTCTCCGTGCTCCTCTCGTTGGACCATCTCCAAGGCAGACTGGTGGCTCTTCTCTTCCAGGGCGACCTTTCAGGATCAAACCTTCACAAGCTGCGATCGTCAGGTCGCACACCTCACGGAAGTCATTCTCGCTGCTGCTGAATATTCCATCCCTCACCCTACTTCTTCTCCACGTCGCGTACCGGTCCCCTGGTGGACCGCAGCATGTAGAGACGCTTTACGTGCTCGTCGACGTGCTTTACGCACCTTTAAACGCCACCCTACAGTGGCGAATTGTATTAATTATAAACAATTACGTGCTCAGTGTCGTCGTATTATTAAAGAAAGCACGAAAGCCAGCTGGGCTGCTTTCACAAGCACCTTCAACAGTTCTACTCCTTCTTCTGTTGTCTGGGGTAGCCTGCGCCGGCTATCTGGCACTAAGGTCCACTCCCCAGTTTCTGGCTTGAAGGTCGCGAATGAAGTCCTTGTGGCCCCTGAGGCTGTCTCCAATGCCTTCGGCCGCTTTTTCGCCGAGGTTTCGAGCTCCGCTCATTACCACCCTGCCTTCCTCCCCCGCAAACAGGCAGAGGAGGCTAGGCCACCTGACTTCCGCTCCTCGAATTGTGAAAGTTATAATGCCCCATTCACCATGCGGGAACTCGAAACCGCACTTGCCCGATCACGGTCCTCCGCTCCAGGGCCAGATTCTATTCATATTCAGATGTTGAAGAACCTTTCTCCTGCGGGTAAAGGTTTTCTTCTTCGTACATACAATCGCATCTGGATTGAGGGACATGTTCCTGCATGCTGGCGCGAGTCTATTGTTGTCCCGATTCCTAAGCCGGGGAAGGACAAGCACTTGCCTTCCAGTTATCGACCCATCTCGCTTACCAGCTGTGTCTGTAAAGTGATGGAGCGAATGTAACTCTAGATTGGTTTGGCTGCTCGAGTCTCGACGCCTACTTACCAATGTACAATGTGGATTTCGTAGGCGCCGCTCTGCTGTTGACCATCTGGTTACCTTGTCGACCTTC
Source organism: Schistocerca serialis cubense (assembly GCF_023864345.2). NCBI lineage: Eukaryota > Metazoa > Arthropoda > Insecta > Orthoptera > Acrididae > Schistocerca > Schistocerca serialis. Next base: position 2,454,814 of record NW_026047573.1, read on the forward strand.
ATTATGAATAACTTCTTGCGGAAGCGCCCGACCGCGGCTGTGTTCTTTGATTTGGAGAAGGCTTACGACACCTGTTGGAGGGCGGGCATTCTCCGCACCATGCATACATGGGGCTTTCGCGGTCGCCTCCCTCTTTTTATTCGTTCCTTTTTAATGGATCGACAGTTTCGGGTACGTGTGGGTTCTGTCCTGTCCGACACCTTTCGCCAGGAGAATGGGGTGCCACAGGGCTCAGTTTTGAGCGTCGCTCTCTTCGCCATCGCGATCAATCCAATAATGGATTGCCTCCCAGCTGATGTATCAGGCTCCCTTTTCGTGGACGATTTTACCATCTATTGCAGCGCGCAGTGTACACGTGTCCTGGAGCGCTGTATTCAGCGTTCTCTTGACCGTCTTTACTCCTGGAGTGTCGCCAATGGCTTCCGTTTTTCTGCCGAGAAGACGGTCTGTATTAACTTCTGGCGCTACAAAGAGTTTCTCCCACCGTCCTTACGACTCGGTCCCGTTGCTCTCCCACTCGTGGAGACAATCAAATTTTTAGGCCTTACCTTTGACAGGAAACTTAGCTGGTCTCCACATGTGTCATATTTGGCCGCCCGTTGTACCCGTTCTTTAAATGTCCTCCGTGTTCTCAGTGGTATGTCGTGGGGAGCGGATCGAACCGTCCTACTTCGTCTATATCGGTCGATCGTCCGCTCCAAGCTGGATTATGGGAGCTTCGTATACCCCTCTGCACGGCCATCCATCTTACGCCGCCTCAACTCCATACAACATCGGGGTTTACGACTTGCGATCGGAGCATTTTATACCAGTCCCGTAGAGCGTCTTCATGCTGACGCTGGCGAATTGCCACTCACTTATCGGCGCGATATACTGCTTTGTCGGTATGCCTGTCGGCTACTGTCAATGCCCGACCATCCGTCTTATCGTTCCTTTTTTGACGACTCTCTTGACCTTCAATACGGGTTGTATGTCTCTGCCTTGCTACCCCCTGGAGTTCGCTTTCGTCGCCTCCTTCAACACCTTCATTTTTCACTCCCTGCAACCTTTCAAGTGGGCGAGAGCCGCACGCCACCTTGGCTCCAGGCTCAGGTCCGCGTTCACCTCGACCTCAGCTCGCTCCTAAAAGAGGTCACCCCCGGTTCGGTCTACCACTCCCGTTTTTTGGAACTTCGTTCGAAGTTCAACAACATGACTTTCATTTATACAGATGGCTCTAAGACCAATGACGGGGTCGGGTGTTCCTTTATTGTCGGGGCACAAAGTTTCCAATACCGGCTCCATGGCCATTGTTCGGTCTTCACAGCTGAGCTCTTTGCCCTCTACCAGGCTGTTCTTTACATCTGCCGCCACCGACATTCTGCTTATGTCATCTGCTCAGATTCCCTGAGCGCCATCCAGAGCCTCAGTGATCCGTACCCGGTTCACCCTTTCGTACACCGGATCCAACGCTCTCTTCAGCAGCTGGTGGACGTCGGTACGCCGGTTAGCTTTATGTGGGTTCCTGGCCATGTCGGTATCCCTGGGAACGAAGCTGCAGATGCCGCGGCCAAGGCTGCGGTCCTCCAGCCTCAGACAGCTTCTTGTTGTGTCCCTTCGTCCGATTTTAGCAGGGTCATTTGTCGGCGCGTTGTGTCGCTGTGGCATGCCGATTGGGCTGCACTTACCGACAACAAGCTTCGGGCCTTAAAACCTCTTCCCGTGGCTTGGACGTCCTCCTCACGCCCTTCTCGGCGGGAGGAGGTCGTTTTAGCAAGGTTAAGAATTGGACACTGCCGGTTCAGCCATCGCCATCTGCTGACGGCAGAGCCGGCGCCGTTCTGCCCATGTGGGCACTTGCTGACGGTTAGACACATTTTAATGTCCTGTCCAGATCTTAACACACTGCGCCTCGATCTTAACCTGCCTAATACTTCAGATGCCATTTTAGCGGATGACCCACGAGCAGCTGCTCGTGTTCTTTGTTTTATCAATTTGACAAACCTCGCTAAGGACATTTGATGATGTTTTTTAATCCTATGCCTGTCAGTCTGTCTTTTATCGTGTTTTCCCTTTTAGTTGTTGTGGTCAACTTGTGCCTCGCGGTGCATTCTTAGAGTAGTCAGGGCGCTAATGACCATTGAAGTTGTGCGCCCGAAAACCACAAAAAAAAAAAAAAAAAAAAAAAAAAAAAAAAAAAAATATACAGGAAACCTTCATGCCTACAGATCTGTGAGAGCACATGGGAGGTGAGTGATAAAAGAACAGGTCTTCCTGGAAGGAATTCTTGACGTATAATAATTGGTCCACTTCTGCTGCGCAAGTTTGGGACTCAGTAAAGTGGATTTCAGGCAAGCGCAGTACACTTCCCCTTACAGGCTTGCCAAGGAATTTGGTGTTGATAGACATGACAAGCCATGGCGCAGGTTTTAGCTGAAAACATTTTTACTGTCACCAAGTCATCCAGACAAGCTCCTGCTTTACAGGTGTTCCATAGGATTGCAGAGATTAGGAAATTCAATTTCTTGTCATGTAATGAGGAAGTCCACAACCTTCTGTTCTCCATTTGGCAACTGGAATTAGCTTTGTCTGTAGCCAGAGACACAGCTCCAGGACGTGATAAGATCCACTATGTCAGGCTTTGTCATCTGTGCTCTGAACTGAAAGGATGGCTCCTTTGTTGATTTAGTCAGATCTGGTTTCATGGACACTACCCCCATGAATTTGAAGGAGGCAATATTAATTCCATTCTGGAAACCAGGCAACGACCTTAGTGCCCCTAACAGTTACTGGGGTGTAGTCCTTACAAGTGGTATGGGTAAGACTCGTCAACGCATGGTCAACTGCCACCTCCTCTGGTTGCTTGTGTCGTGAGGTCATGTGATCCCCTAGTGGTGTGATTTCAGCCCTTACACTACAATTCCACTCTGGACAGTCAAAATTTACTGGAGACAGCGATACAGGAATCCTTGTTATGCTGAAACCATTTGGTTTGGGGAATTGTTAGACATCCAGAAAGTATGAAACGTTTTGCAGGTACAACATCCTTTGCCAACTTCATGAATGGGGACTACATAGACATCTGCCACTTTTTATCCAGTTCTTTCTTGTGGACCGGCATTTTTGATACACATGGGAAATGCCTTGGGTGACTGATATGTTAAAGAGAATTGTCATGCTAGGCAGTGTATTCAGTGAAATTTCCTGGCAGATTAAAACTGTGTGCCGGACCGAGACTTGAACTCGAGACATTCACCTTTCGCATGCAAGTGCTCTACCATCTTAGGTACCCAAACATGACTTAAGCACTCTCTGCTGCAGAGTGAAAATCTCATTCAGTTTACTCAGTGTCACACTGTTCGCCATCACTGTCAGTGGCATTTCCTCCACAGTCAGGAGAACTGTCAAATACTCTTTGTTTGTGGATGACTTTGCAATCTTCTACTCTTCCTCTGATCTTACAACAGTGACAATGTAGCTGAAAACCTGGACCAGGACTACTGCTTTTTGGTAATCACCAGAGAAGATTACACACGCCAATTTTAACTGTCCTTGTCAAAGTTTTAACCAACCAGTATTCACAATGAGGGACAATATTTTACGTTTTCGAGAAACTGAGCACTTTTTGGGTTTATTACTTGACTCAAAATTAACTTGAAAGACATATGAACAAAGGGCTTTCAGTCACTAAACACTTTTAACTGCCTTAGTGTACAAATAAGGGACGCTTGACAGGTCCTCCCTCTTGCAGTTTTATACGGCATTTGTTCAATCACTTTTAGTTTACGGCAGTGTGGTCTATATATCAGTCCTTATTTCCTATCTCAAGGTGTTAGGTGCTGTCCACCATGAGGACATTCTGATATTCACTGGAGCCTTTTGGACCAGTCCATTTCAGTCTCTCTGGATTTGGCTGGACAGGTGCTGAAAATCTCTCTGTCCCAACTTTGGTTTCGTCCATTTTAAGCACGTACCACAGTTTTATTGTCGTTTATACAGATGGATCACAGGACAAGAATGTCTTCAGTTTTGCTGTTTTCCCTCAATGGGTTTTCAAAGTGTGTCTTCCAGAATAATTCACAAATTATGATGCAGAGTTAAATGACATTCTAATGGCACTGAAGGGGATACAGACATCACCGTACAAGGTTTCTTGTCTGTTTCGACTTGCTTAGTTTACTACAAGAACTTCACCAATTGTATCCGGAAATCTGGAAGACCAGTTGATTCAACACATCAATGACTCACTATAGTGATGCAAACACTGTGGCAAGGAAGTGATAATTTGCTGGGTACCTGGCCACATCATGATACAAGGAAACTATATGGCCAACAAAGCCACTGAGGATTCATGTTAGAATGGTGCTGTTCATCAGTGTCCCATTTTGTTGCATGCCATCATCTCATTTTCTGACAAATGCATCATGTCAGTAGGAGACTAAATGGTTGCATGAGACACAAAACTAACTTAATTCTTGTTGTCATCTGTCTTCTGACTGGTTTTATGTGGCCCATCGGAAATTCCTCCTTGGTGCCTACCCCTTAATCTCAAAGCAGCACTTGCAAGCCATGTCCTCAATTATTTGTTGGATGTATTCCAATCTCTGCCTTCCTCTTCAGGTTTGCCCTCTACAGCTTCCTCTAGTACCATGTAAGTCATTCCCTGATGTCTTAACGTCTTATTATCCTGTCCCTTCTCCTTTTAGTGTTTCCCATGTATTCCTTTCCTCACCGATTCTGCGTAGAACCTCCTCATTCCTTACCTTATCGTCCACATAATTTTCAACATTTGCCTGCAGCACCATATCTCATATGCTTTGATTCCCTTCTGTTCTGGTTTTCCCACAATCCGTGTTTCACTGACATACAACACTGCTCCAGACGTACATTCTGAAAAATTTCCTCCTCATGTTAAGGCTTGTGTGTGACACTAGTAGACTTCTGTTAGCCTTTCTGACAGGGCTAGTCTGCTTTTGATTTCCTCCTTGCTCCACTGGTCATTGGTTATTTTGCTGTCTAGGTAGCAGAATTCCTTAACTTCATCTACTTCATGCCCATCAGTCTTGATGTTAAGTTTCTCACTCTTCTCATTTCTGCTACTTTTCATTACTTTCGTCTTTCTTTGATTTACACTCAGTCCATATTATGTACTCATTACATTGTTCATTCCATTCAGCTTATCATGTAATTTATCTTCACTTTCACTCAGGATAGCAATGGCATCAGTGAATCATATCATTAATATCCCTTTGCATTTTATTTTAATTCCAGTCATGAAGCATTCTTTTATTTCTATCATTGCTTCTTTGATGCACAGATTGAACAGTAGGGAGGAAAGACTACATCCTGTCTTTCACACTTTTTAATCTGAGAACTTCATTTTTGGTCGTCCTCTCTTATTATTCCTTCTTGGCTCTTGTATATATTGTATATTAGTGTCTGTCCCTATAGCTTACCCCTATTTTTCTCAGAATTTTGAACATCTTGACCAGTTTACATTGGCGAATGCTTTTTCCAGGTCAACAAATCCTATGAATGTGTCTTGATTTTTCTTTGGTGTTCCTTCCATTATCAACTGCAATGTCAAGATTGCCTCTCTGCTCCTTTTGTAAAGCCAAACTGATCGTCATCTAGCACATCCCCAATTTTCTTTTCCACTCTTCTGTGTATAATTATTGTCAGAAACTTGGGTGCCTGAGCTGCTAAGCTGACTGTGTGATAATTCTTGCACTTGTCAACTCTTGCAGTCTTCGGAATTGAGTGGATGATATTTTCCTGAAAGTCAGATGATACGTCCCCAGACTCATACATTCTATACACCAATGTGAACAGTCAATTTGTTGCCACTTCTCCCAATGATTTTAGAAATTCTGATGGAATCTTATCTGTCCCTTATGCCTTACTTAATTTTAAGTCTTCCGAAGCCGTCTTAAATTGATTCTATTAATGGATACCCTATCTCTTCTAAATTGACTTATGGTTCTCCTATCACATCTGAAAAATCTTTCCCCTCATAGAGGCCTTCAATGTACCCTTTACACCTATCTGCTCTCACCTCTGCATTTAACAGTGGAATTCCCATTGCATTCTTCATATTATTACCCTTGTTTTTTGTGTCACCAAAGGTTGTTTTGACTTTCCTGTATGCTGAACTTCTTTGATTTGTTCGGAATTTCCATGGAGCCTTTTTGTCTTAGCTCCCTGTGGTTCCTATTTATTTCCTTCCTCAATGACTTGTATCTCTATGTTCCTGAGTTTCCCTGAACTTTTTGTACTTCTTTCATTCATTGATCAACTAAAGTATTTCTTCCGTACTCTGGTTTCTTCACAGTTACCTTCTTTGTAAGTCTGTTCTTCTTTCCAACTTCTGTGATTGCACTTTTAAGAGATGTCCATTCCTCTTCAGCTGTATTGCCTACTGAGCTGTTCCTCACTGTGCTGTCTATAGCCTTATAGAACTTAAAAGTGCATCTCATCATCCCTTAGTATATCTGTATCCCACTTTTTTGAGTATTGATTCTTCCTGACTATTCTCTTGAACTTCAGACTACTCTTCATCACTATTTCGATAGAGTCTGTACCTGCTCCTGGGTATGCCTTACAGTCCAGTATCTGATTTCCGAATCTCTGTATTGCCATGATGTAATCTACCTGAGATCTTTCCTTATCTGCATGCCTTTTCCAAGTATACCACCACCTCTTGTGATTCTTGAACAGAGTATTTGCTATTACTAGCTGAAATTTATTACAGAACTCAATTGGTCTTTCACCTCTAACTCTCCATGTCCCAGGCCCATATTCTCCTGTATCCTTTTCTTCTTCTCCATCCCCTAAAACTTCATTCCAGTCCCCCATGACTATTTTATTTTCATCTCCCTTAATGTACTGTATTGCCCTTTCAACATCCTCATGTACTTTCTCTGTATTTTCATCTTCAGCTTGTGGCATCAGCACGTACGAGGTGTGGCTAGAAAAAAAAACGGACTAGTACTGGTGAAACAATAAAACGAATGCAATAAGGCTGAAAGTCGCGTGGCCTGTCACGTGACTCTCGCTCCACCTACTGCTAGAGTTTCATCTGCCTCCTGCACCCAGTCTCCCCGTGGCGTCTGTTTTAAGTAGTTGAGTGTACTGTGCATCAGAAAATGTTGAGTGTACAGAAAGAACAGCGTGTTAACATCAAATTTTGTTTCAAACTACGAAAATCTGCAAGTGAAACGTTTGTAATGTTACAACAAGTGTACGGAAATGATTGTTTATCGCGAACACAAGTGTTTGAGTGGTTTAAACGATTTAAAGATGGCCGCGAAGACACCAGTGATGACACTCACACTGGCAGACCATTGTCAGCAAAAACTGATGCAAACATTGAAAAAATCGGTAAACTTGTTCGACAAGATCGCCGTTTAACAATCAGAGCAGTGTCTGAGTTAACAGGAGTTGACAAGGAAAGTGTTAGGCAGATTCTTCATGAAAGTTTCAACATGAACAAAGTGTGTTCAAAAATGGTTCCAAAGTGTTTCACAATTGAACAGAAGGAACGCCGAAGAATGATTTGTTCTGACATCCTGGAAAACATTGAAAGTGATCCCACCTTCTTACAAAATGTTATTACTTGCGATGAATCGTGGTTCTTTACTTACGATCCCGAAACTAAACACCAATCGATGCATTGGAAAACTCCTGGTTCTCCACGACAAAAAAAAAAGCACGAATGTCAAAATCGAAATTCAAGGCAATGATTGTTTTTTTTGACATCAAAGGGATTGTGCACATTGATTGGGTACCAGAGGGACAAACAGTGAATCAACATTACTACATTAGCGTCCTGGCTACCCTACATGAGCGAGTACGGAGAAAACGGAACGATTTGTGGAGAAAAAAGTCACGGATCCTTCACCAAGACAATGCCCCAGCTCACAGTGTGTTGTCAGTGAAGACATTTTTGGCAAAACACAACATTCCCATCTTAGATCATCCACCCTACTCACCTGATTTGGCCCCCTGTGACTTTTTTCTTTTCCCTAAAGTCAAGTCAGCTTTGAAAGGAACTAGATTTGAGACTGTTGAAGCAGTAAAAGAAAAAGCGACTGAAGTAATGTATGGACTTACCGAAAATGATCTGCAGCATTGCTATGAACAGTGGAAAATTCGTATGGAGCGGTGCAGAGACCGAGGAGGAGAATACATTGAAGGAGATAACATGAAATTGTAAATAATTGTAAATAAATGTTTTTTCCAGCAGCAGTATGGTTTTTTTCTAGCCGCACCTCGTATACCAGAACTATTGTTGCTGGTGTCAATTTGTTGTCGATTCTGACAAGAACAAACCTATCACTGAACTGTTCACTATTCCACACTCTCTGCCATACCGTCCTATTCATAATGAATCCTACACCTATTATACGATTTTCTGCCGCTGTTTATAGTACCTTATACCCATCTGACCAGAAATCCTTGTCTTTCCATTTAACTTCTCTGACCACTAATATATCTAGATTGAGCCTTTGCATTTCCCATTTCAGATTTTCTAGCTTCCCTACCACATTCAAGCTTCTTACATTCCATGCCGTGGGATGCAGGATGTTATCCTTTAATTGATCATTCAATCTTTTTCTCATGGTCACCTCCCCCTTGACAGTCCCATCCTGGAGATCCGAATGGAGGACTAGTCCAGAATATTTTGGCATTGGAGAGATCATGACACTATCTGTTACAGGCCACATGTTCTGTGAATTCACACTACATGTATTTAATACAGAGGTTTCCATTGTCTTCTGCATCCTCATGACATTGATCATTGCTGATTCTTTCGCCTTTAGGAGCAGCTTCGTACTCAAGGACAAGAGAGTGCTCTGAAAATCTGTCAACTCCTCTGCCCACTTCGACAAGGCTGAGACAGCATCTATGACGACAGGTCATACAAGGAATGTCAAGAAAGGTAGGAAGATATATTTCTTTGGCAAGGCAGACAGGATACAAATTTCAAGATACTCAGCAGTGTGCAACAAATATTCAGTGATGAGGATGAAGAGCTGGAGAACAAATGGAAAAAAATTCAAAGGCATCATTCAATATGCCCTAGACAAGTATGTTTTGAGTAAGGTTTTAAGGGATTGGAAAGATCCATCATTGTTTAATAGCCATGTTAGAAAAGTGCTATGTAAACAAACAGCACTTCATCTCAGATTCAAGAGAAGTAAAATCCTAGCTGACAAACAAAAGCTGAATGAAGCAAAAATGAGCGTAAGGAGAGCAATGAGAGAAGTGTTCAATGATTTCAAAAGTAAGATGTTGTCAACCAACCCGAGTAAAAACCATGAGAGATTTTGGTATGTAAAATCAGTAAGTGGGTCAAAATCATCTACTATTCTCTCAGTGACCACACTGGCACCAAAACGCAAGATAACAAAGAGAAGGCCAAAATACTGAATTCAGTCTTCCAAAGTTGTTTCACCATGGAAGATCATAACACTGTCCATCCTTTCAATCATTGTGCGAACGTTGAAATTAGATGGGAGATATTGAGATAATTGATAGCGGTATTGAAAAGCGGCTACAATTGCTTAGTAGTGGAAAGGCTGCAGGACCAGATGAGACACCTGTGAGATTCTGTAAAGATTATGCAAAAGCACTTACTCCCTTCCTAGCAGTAATTCATCATAGATCGTTTGAACAATGAAAGGTACCTAGCAACTGGAAAAAAGTGCAGCTCATTCCTGTTTAATAAGAAAGGCTGTAAGACAGATCCACATAATTATAGACCTATATCATTGATGTCAATCTGTTGTAGAATTATGGAACATGTTTTACGCTAAAAAATTGACTTCTTGGAAGAAAATCAACATGGATTCCACACAGATCGTGCAAAACTCAGCTGGCTCTGTGTCTCCACGAGATCACAGCGCAGTGGACAATGGCGCTCATGCTGATGTTATGTTCCTTGACTTCAGTAGGGCATTTCATAGCTTTCTGCATTGCCGTTTAATGAAAAGAGGGGGGGGAGGGGAAATTCGAGCTTACGGAGTATCAGAACAGACCAGCCCCTCTGTGGGTCTGGGGGCTAGAACCCGAGATATTCCTGCCTGTCATACGAGGTGACTAAAAGGAGTTTCACACATTTCAGCCTCTATGTGATGGTCCCCTGTAGGGTTTATTTATTTATTGTTCCATTGGACCACATTTAGGAGAAGTCTCCATGGTCATGGAACGAGTCAATACATGAAATTATAACACAATTGTAGAAACAGATAAAATGAAATATAAGAAATATATTCAGGCGACAAGTCGTTAGTTTAAATAAAGAAAATCAAGACTGTAGCACTGGAATTTGCTTAATTTTTTAGCTATTCCAGGAGCTCCTTGACAGAATAGGAGGAGTGAGCCATGAGGAAACTCGTCAGTTTAGACTTAAAAGCGTTTGGGCCACTGCTAAGATTTTTGAGTTCTTGTGGTAGCTTATTGAAAATGGATGCAGCAGAATACTGCACTCCTTTCTGCACAAGAGTCTAGGAAGTGCATTCCACATGCAGATTTGATTTCTGCCTAGTATTAACTGAGTGAAAGCTGCTAACTCTTGGGAATAAGCTAATATTGCTAACAACAAACGACATTAAAGAAAATACATACTGTGAGGGCAGTGTCAAAATTCCCAGACTATTGAATAGGGGTCGACAAGAGGTTTTCGAACTTACACCATACATAGCTCAAACAGCTCATTTTTGAGCCAAAAATACCCTTTTTGAATCAGAAGAATTACCCCACAAAATAATACCATATGACATAAGCGTATGAAAATATGCAAAGTATACTACTTTTCGTGTTGAAATGTCACTTATTTCAGATACTGTTCTAATGGTAAGTAAAGCAGCATTTAGTTTCTGAACAAGATCCTGAACATGGGCTTTCCACAACAGCTTACTATCTATCCGTATGCCTAGGAACTAGAACTGTTCCGTCTCGCTTATAACATGCCCATTCTGTCTGACTAAAATGTCAGTTCTTGTTGAATTGTGAGTTAGAAACTGTAAAAACTGAGTCTTACTGTGATTTAGCATCAAATTATTTTCCACAAGCCACTAACTTATATCATGAACTACATTATTTGATAATGTTTCAATATTACACACAAGATCCTTCACTACCAAGGTGGTGTCATCAGCAAACAGAAAAATTTTTGAATCACCTTGTAATACTAGAAGGCATATCATTTATATAAATAAGAAACAGCAGTGGCCCCAGCACCGACCCTTGGGGAACACCCCATTTAACAGTGCCCCATTGGGACTGAACATCATTACCACTCTCAATATTGCGGAGGATTACCTTCTGCTTTCTGTTCTTAAAGTAGGAGGCGAACCAATTGTAAGCTACTCCCCTTACTCCATAATGTTCCAACTTCTGCAGTAATATTTTGTGGTCAACACAGTCAAAAGCCTTCGTTAAATCAAAGAAAACACCTAACGTTCGCAACCTTTTATTTAATCCGTCCAAAACCTCACAGAGAAAAGAGGCTATAGCATTTTCAGTTGTTAAGCCATTTCTAAATCCAAACTGTACATTTGACAGCAAATTATGTAAATTTAAATGCTGCAGTAACCTTGAATATACAACCCTCTCGATAACTTTAGCAAACACCGATGGCATAGAAATAGGTCTATAATTGTCAACATTATCCCTGTCTCCCGTTTTATAAAGTGGCTTCACTACTGAGTACTTTAATCGGTCAGGAAACCGACCACTCCTAAAGGAAAAGTTACAGATATGGCTAAGTACTGAGCTAACATACGTGGAACAATACTTCAGTATTCTGCTAGATACCCCGTCATATCCATGAGAGTTCTTGGTCTTTAGTGATTTAATTATTAACTCAATCTCCCTCTTGTCAGTATCATGGAGGAGCATTTCAGGTAACAGTCTCGGAACACTTTTTTCTAAGAGCGCTATATGATTCCCTGTTGGGACTAGGTTTCTATTTAGTTCACCTGCTATATTCAGAAAGTGATTATTAAGAACTGTACATATATGCGACTTATCAGTAACACGGACATCCCCACTACGCACTGATTCTATATTCTCGACCTGTCTCTGCAGACCAGCCACTTCCTTTACGACTGACCATGTGGTTTTAATGTTATCCTGAGACTTAGCTATTCTATCTGCATACCACATACTTTTTGCCTTCCAAATAACTTTTTTAAGCACCTTACAATACTGTTTGTAATGGGCTGCTGCACTTAGATTTTGACTGTTTCCAACGTTTTGATATAATTGCCACTTTGTTCTACAAGATATTCTTATCCCATTAGTCAGCCACCCAGGCTGCCTGTTTGTGCTAGTACCCTGTTTTGAACATTCTAATGGAAAGCAACTTTCAAAGAGCACGAGAAAAGTCTTGAGGAAAGCATTATATTTATCGTCTACTGTATCAGCACTATAAACATCTTGCCACTCTTGTTCCTTGATAAGGTTTACAAAAGTCTGTACAGCAACTGGATCAGCTTTCCTAAAAAGTTGGTAACTATATTTAACATGCGTTGCAGCACAAGAATCTTTTAGACTTAAAATTTGTGCATCATGATCTGAAAGGCCATTCACCTTTTTGCTAACAGAATGCCCTTCTTATAATGACGAATGAACAAAAATATTGTCTATGGTTGTTCTACTGTTCCCCTGCACTCTCATTGGAAAGAATATGGTTTGCATAAGATTATATGAATTATCACTTATACAATTAATATTGAAGTCACCACATATAACTAACTTCTTGTATTTCCTATAAAGTGAACCAAGAACCTCCTCTAGCTTTAGCAAAAATGTTGTGAAATCGGAGTCTGGGGATCTATAAATAACAGTAGCAAGAAGTTTAGCTCCACTAAATTTAACCACACCTGCACAACATTCAAACACCTTTTCAGTGCAGTACTTTGAAACATCAATTGACTCAAATGAGATACCATTTTTTACATACATGGCTACTCCCCCACACCGCAAAGAGCTCCTAGAAAAGCTGCCAGCCAACCTGTATCCTGGTAAAGGAAGCCTCTGAATTATCTCCTTATTTAAGAAGTGTTCAGATATACCAATAATTTCAGAGTCAACATCTATAAGCAGTTCACTAACTTCATCTCTAATACCTTGTATATTTTGATGAAATATACTAACTCCCTCATTAATCGGATACCCAAGCTTTGTAGAATGTGGTTTCTTTGTTAGAGAGACTTCCATTAAGCAGAAATACCTACCAGTTGACTTCAATCTAAACAAGGTTTGACCTCCATTCTACAAAATTTTTTCAAAGAGCGAACCAATTGGGGAAGGGCACCTTACAAGGCGTATCGTGTCCATCATGCATTGACATCTTTAGCACACTTTCTTGTCGTCGCATTGCAGTCCTGCCCATTCTCCATCTCATGGGAGAGGACACCTTCCTGCGTGCATTTTCCACAATTCACTATGCAGCATCGATTTCTGCATCGACAATGAACATGGACTTCTTTGCACCTGATAGCCAGCATGGTAGCCAGTCCGTAGTGGTGGGGCCACCATGTACCCTGTTTGTTGTAGTCCCCTGACCACACAGTGATTGCTCTGCTGATGATGCCTGTGCCGTTAACTCCCTGTGTATGCCAAGGGGTAGACGCCCAGCCCCCTGGGGCAGCAGGACTCCCGATAATGGCCATCCTGACAGGTGGCCTTTGCTGCAGCTAGGCGGTGCCCATGGGGAGGGCCCCTGGTTGGAGTGGGTGGCATTAGGGCAGATCACACGTGATGAAGTGTAGTCCATCATCTCTTGCTGGTGGTGAAACACCAGCAGTCTCTAAGCGATGACGAACTCGATTAAATGCACAGAAGTATGACCCCAAATCATTCCCCTCCCTGGCCACACCATGGGAGGAACATCAGGCTAAAGATGGCAGCGGATTTTATTCGCCCCGGTACCTTGTATGTTCAAGAGCTGATGAGGAAACTTTCATGACGATGAAGCCTCAGTTTTTTGTTGAGCATTTAGAGGACAAGTTCAGGGAGGTGGAGGGCTTAAATGAGATCTGTGTCAGTCTTGATCAAAACAGAGTCCTCTGCCACGTCACGGGAGTTACTCACTTCTGACATGGAGGGGAATGTTTCTGTAGCCATCGCGCCCCATAAGAGCTTAAATATGGTCCAGGGTATCACAGATACCTTCTTTTGCAGTCCAACGATGAGCTGCACGCCAATTTAGAGCAGCGAGGTGTATATTTCATCCAGTGTGTCCACTGGGGTTGGAAGGATAATCAGGTTGCCACCAGTTCCTTCAACTTGGCCTTTGAGGGTGATATGTTGCCCGAGAAGGTCAAGGTGATGGTGTACCGGTGTGATGTAAAGCCCTATATCCCTCACCCAATGCGGTGCCTTAAGTGCTGTAAGTTTGGTCATGTGTCTTCCTGCTGTACTTCCAGCATAACATGCCAAGATTGCGGACGCCCATCACATCCCAATATTCCATGTGCCCCGCCTCCCATCTATGTCAGCTGCAGAGAGCACCATTTGCCTTGCTCCCCTGACTGCAGGATTCTCCAGAAAGAAAGGAAAATCATGGAGTACAAGACCCTGGACCAACTGACCTACACTGAGACTAAGAGAAAATTTGAACATCTGCTGCCTGTGCGTATGACATCGTCTTATGCTGCCGCTACAACAGTTTTGACACCATCAGCTCCGCCAACCCAGGTCACCTCTCGGAGCCAGAAGAGTACACCTGCCCCCTTGACAGTGGGGGGCATTTCTGTCCCAGTTGCTCCTGCACCACCTACTTCAGGAGCAACACCCCCTCAACCATCAGGGACATCCGTCCCCATTTCTAAGCTGGAGGAGCGTAAGTCGTCTTCGGGTTCTCTAGTGGGAAAGATGACACCCGCCAGTGTCTGAAGATTCCAAAAGCAGCTGGCTGTAGGGCTTCATGCTCATACCCAGTCCCGGAGACTGAGCCAGTGAAGTCCTCCCAGCCAGGGAAACCCAAGGAGCAGCGAGAGATTTCCAAAATGAAAACTCCCAAGACCAAGGAAACTGTGGTGGCACCCAAACCACTGCTACCTACAAGCTCTGTGGCTGAGGATGGGGTGGAGGTTTTGGTGTCTGCTGAGGACCTAGATCTCGCCAGAACCTCAGACACAATGGATATAGACTGCTCAGGCAATAAATCAGAGGCAGCGCATGACTCTGAGGCGTAAACTGCCTCATTAAATGTTCCATGCCTTCCCAGTCTCACGATGTCATCCTCCAGTGGTGGCAGAGCTACGGCAACTGTTGCACTTTACACCTGCTACCTGCATTGCTCTCCAGGAAACATGGTTCCCAGAAATGCAGATTCCTGCCTTCCACAGATATAAGGGATATTACATGAACCATAGTGACTACAATAGTGTCAGGTGGAATTGGCATTTATGTCCTAAACTTGGTCTGTAGCTGAAGCTCTGGCTGTCAGAATAAGGATGATGTGGGAAATAACTGTCTGCAATGTATACCTTCCTCCAGATGGTGCAGTACCCCTGAATGTATTAGTTGCACTGATTGATCAACTCTCTAAACTTCTCCTACTTCTGGGAGATTTTAATGCCCATAACCCCTTGTGGGTTGGTACTACGCTCACTGGCAAGGTCAGAGATCTCAAAACTTTACTGTTGCAATTCGACCTCCTCCTCTTACATACTGGGTCCACCACACATTTCATTGTGGCTCATGGTAGTTACTCGGCCATTGATTTATCAATTTGCAGCCCAGGACTTCTCCCAGCTATCCACTGGAGAGCGCATGATGGCCTGTGTGGTAGTAGTTGTTAGTTGGTCTATGGAGGAACGTGTTAGTGGAGTGGTGATAAGAAAAAATTGTTCCTAGCAATTAATTTCAGTTTGAAAAAGGTTTTTTGTCCCTATCAGGTGGACTTTTTATGTGCAATTTTAAACCCTGGACATTAGTTTTATTTGTAAATTTATTTCCTACGGAGATTGTATAATTTTACGGGATGTAACACTCACTACTCTAACAGTCTCATTATGTGTACTATTTAAATGAACCACACAAAATTATATGCTTTTGTGTGATGAATAGTCAAATGCTGCAGGCTTTGTTTAGTGCAGTAAAACAAACTAGAAGCATTTAGACAACACTTATTTAATTGTAAAAATAAATGTTATGTAGCATAAATTAAAAATTTCAAATCATTTTTGCCTTGATCCCAGTTTAAACATCGGGCTCCCAGAGACCCCTCCTTGTGGTATGAAATGGAAAAAATTTCCCATGCTTCATGACAGAGCATATGGGAACAATGCAGGAGACCTGCACTGCCATACTAGGCAGGGTCCTAATGGAGGTGGTTTGCCATTGCCTTCCTCCAACTGTAATGGGGAGATGATGATGATGATGATGATGATGATGATGATGATGATGATGGGGACACAACAACACCCAAACATCTCGGGGCAGGTGAAAAATCCCTGACCCCGCCGGGAATCAAACCTGGGACCCAATGCTTGGGAAGTGAGAACGCTACAGTGAGACCATGAGCTGTGGAGCTCGTGGCATACGTTACAGAAAAGTCACCTCTTGAGTTACGGTTTAAATGACTTCCAGCTGTTGATACACTACCAAATACAGCAGCGGCCTCGTTTGTACTGTGCGTACAGTTACAATGCAGTGAGGCCAGTACACTGATGCTAGCAGTCAAATATGTGTTGTTATGGGTGAATACTATCGATGGCCACTTGGAGGGGTGTGTCACCATGTTTTAAGTATGTTTGTAGTTGGCTGTAGGTGTATGAACTTGCAATAGTTCCCATGTCAGTAGTGAGAGGTTGGCTGTCATCAGTATGCTCTGATGACTGACTGTGCCCTCTGGGAAGCTCTTCATAACTGTATTACGCTGTAAAAAATCATTTACACACATCTTTGTCAAATTACTTTGAAAAAATTACTTCACTACAGTCTTGACACTATCGTATAACATTTCATTGTAGTTTCTTTGGAAAGGATGTTGAATAGTTAACTGTCTACTCAGCAGAATTTAATGTAATGCTGGTGGTGAGCATTGCTTGAAAACTGAGAAACCAAAATGAAGGAGAGTTAAGGCCTAGATAGCAACAAGCTCAGTGTGCTGACCAGAATTTGCTTAGTGAGCTACAGTGCGAGAACAGAAAGATTAGGGAATGGTTCAAGAATGGACAAACCAACATTTCAATTTGTCTTTGTGACAGTAATCTCACATTTTTGCTGGTAAGTAGTGTGGGATAGGGTAAGGATGACCTGCTAACGTGGAAAACACCAAGGAACGCACAGCCACATAGTTTGTCGATTGCAAACATAATTTGATATCTAGTGGGGTTATACAACGTGATGTCCAGTCAGAGCTGGGTGCCTGGTGTGGCGGCTAGAGTCTCGCAATCTACTAACCACTGCACAATGTGAATTTCCAACACACCATCCTACAGTTGACCATCTCATAACCTTGTCAACCCGTGTCATTTCTGCGGAAATAACACTGTACGTGCATTTTTTGACCCGGAGAAAATGTAAAATACTTGCTTGAGGACTGGTATACTCCGTACTCTCTACACATGGGGCTTCTGAGGCTGCCTGCACCATTCCCTTCAGGAATTTTTAAAAGACAACTTTCAAGGTACATAAGGGTTTTGCTTGTCAACCCCATTTATCCAGGAAAATGCTGTGCCTCAGGGATCCGTCCTGAGTGTTGTCCTCCTTGCTGTCACCTTTGATACTGTTATGGCCTGTATCTCGCAGGGCGTATCGGGCTCCCTTTTCATTGATGATTTTTCGATCTATTGCATTCTCCCACAGACTGGTCTCATTGAGCAGCGTCTTCAGTGATTGTCTTTACTCACGGAGCATTGACAAAGGCTTTTGTTTTTCCACTGACAAAACGGTTTGTAGGAATTTCTGACAGTGCAATGGGTTTCTTCCACTGTCTTTACATCTTGAGCCTGTTGCTCTTCTGTCTGCTGAAACTGTGAAATTCCTGGGGCTCATGCTTGATAGGAAATTTTCTTAGTCCTCCCACATCTTACTTGGCTGCCTGCTATACCCTGTCCCTCAATGTCCCATCAACAGCACTTCCTGGGGAGTGGATTGGACCTTCCTCCTCCAGTCCAACAGATCCCTTGTCCATTCAAAACTAGGCTATTGGTGTTCTTTTTATGCATCCATCTTGCACCATCATGGCATCTGTTTGGCTGCTGAAGCATTTTACGCTAGCCCAATTGAGAGTATGAATGCAGAAGCTGCTGAATTACCACAGTCATACTGGTGTGATGTTCTCCTCAACAGGTGCACATGATGTTTGTCTGCCATGCCTGGCTACCCATCCTCTCCCCTCTTTCTTGATGATTCTTTTCACCACCAGTGTTAGGTGCATCCTTCTTCTGTTACTTCCCTTTTGGCTGCTGCTCCAGCATGCTTAAATACATGCTACCTGACACTTTACCAACCTCGGCTTCTTGCGGCAGCCTGTGTTCACTCCAGACTTCATAAGAACACTAATCCAGATTTGATCTATTGCATAAGTTTCTCAACCTTCGCACAGAACGTAGCAATAGCACATTTGTGTACACTGATGGCAGTAAGACTGACTGTGGTATCACGTGTGCCTTTGTCATTTGCATTGACAAATTTCGGTACCAGCTTCCAAAACACAGCTAAGTATTTACAGCAGAGCTCTTTGTTCTGTATCAAGCCACGCATTACATTTGGCAACACAGGCTTTTCAATTGTTATCTGCTCCAGTTCTCTCATATCCCTTCAGATCCCCAGTGCTGCACAAGGTCCATCCCTTAGTGCAACTTGTTCAAGAAAGCTTCCACTTGCTCACTCTTTATGGAGCTACTGTGATGTTTATGTGGGTACCTGGTCATGTCGGTCTGATCAGAAACGCAGCTTCTCTTGTTGCTGCCAAGGCAACAGACTACCTCAGCCTGTTAGTTCTTCCATACCGTCTGATGATCTCTGTGTTGCCATCAGTCCGCAGGTGGTACCCTTGGGCATCACCACTGGTCCCCCCTTCATGGGAACAAGCTCCAGCAAAGTCCATCTGCTTGTCATCAGCCTTTGACAGTTTGGCATTTCCTGACAGAATTCCCTTTTTTCAACCACTTATCTTCTCATTTATGTTTGCTGCCTGAGTTATTACCCATTTTAGCGAAAGCTCCACAGGCGGTTGATCCTGTCTTACCTTTAATCTATCGTAGCAATACAGCAAATGACATTTAATATTTAGTTCAGGACCTCTGTTGTCTCTATGGAAAATTTTATGCAACTTTCTCCACAAGGAATTTTTCAGTTTTAACTGTCTCTCTTCTGTAGATTCGACTTAACGTGCACTTACTTTTAACTTCTTTTTTGTCTTAGTTTTCAGATGCTCTGACATGGGCACATATGACCTTAGTTGTTCTTATGCCCTAGAATAAAACAAATAAAACAATCAAAGTGTTAAGAACATACTTGATGGGGTTTCTAAAAACAAATTCAAATTCAAATTGAATTTAATGAAGATTTCAGATGTGGAAACCTTTTGCAGCTTTGACTGGGCTCCCTTTATGAGTGCTGACAGGAAATGCACAATTGGGTTCTTTAGAAGTGAAGCAGTGTTTCTTCATGTATAAGGAACTATTGAACTCAGTGTCCATGACTTGAAGTGAAAACTGAAGTGATTTGTGTAATCTGATATAACAGAACCCTGGACATGGGACAAAAATAGTTAATGTAGCTGATGTAAATCAAATAAAGTAATTCCATTGGCACCTTTTGATCTGTATTTTCAGAACCTTCTTGCCCCTTTGTGGCCATAACTTATGGCTTAAAATCCTTTTACTATAACCATTTTTTAGGGGAAGAGTAAAGGAAAAAATATGTGAATGATGTACTTGGCTAAATGACATACATAGATAATTTAAAAGTAAAATAGTTCATAAACTGAAATAAGATATTTGTTCTATTACATTGTAGTGGTAAAATTGAGCAAATTGGAATATATTTTGCAATAAATATTTAATTATCAGTCCTTTGCCTTTTAACAACGACAGTATTGCTGAACAGCCTTGAATTCTCTGCATAACAGTTACTCTTGACACATGCACTGAAGACTAAGTTTATTATAAATCAGCATTGTACTGTAAGTGACAGTTGCATGGCATTAGATTGTTAGCCATCTGCCTCCGGGCCACCCCTCTTACAGACTTTCAGGAAAACCAAGCAGATCTATGCTGATCCATCTTACTTCTTCATCACAATTGGACTTGTAGCAATATAACTGATTTTAATTCTGAATATTGTCTTTTTAATGAATAATATAAGATGATTTGAATTACTAGCACATTAGTAAATCCACAAAACATTAATTCTTACTGCAAAAATGTGTTTAGTTCGTATAAGTTGTTAAGCTTGGATATATTCATTCAATGGTGTCATGTTTCTCTAACTAAGATTCAAGAAATTGAAATTCCTTTTCAAACTTAGTGAAGAGGCAGGACATTGAAAGACAGTAAGTACCATCATATAAAATCAGTGTCTCTGACAGGATTTAGATCTTGTTTTCCTGTCAGCTCTCTCACACTACCTGTTTGTTGTTTTACTCCTCCATTTGGCCTCCTGTCTCTCTTCTGCATTCAGATTCTCATCTGAGATCATGAAAACTTTGTACTGCCTGTCCCAATTTGTCATTGGCATTGACTGAATTTTTAAAGATGATTTCAATATTTCATTTATATTTACTGATTTAGCCTATATGACGACTGCAGGGTTGTCTTACTGACCTCCAAAGTGGGAGATAGTGCCACTTTCTTCCAAGGTTGTCTTCAGTGTGGCTATTGTGTGAGGATGAACACTGTGAGCAGCAACATACCTTCCAGCAGCAGGTCAAACATGTTCTTTTATGCAGTTCATATTGATGCTCAAGCTAACTGACTATGTGCTAGATTGCCATGTGAAATGTATATTTACGTGATGAGCCTCATATGATTGAATTTTGTTGCAAGAAGAATGAAATAGTCACCTACTGCTCCAGTGTAAACTTAGAGGTGGACTGTGGTGTGTCTTCCAAAATGTGGAGTTTCAATGGAGTAGTTAAAACACCGTAGGATAGAAGAGCTCATGTCAAAGAATTGGATAAGTAGTTCACTGTGACTTTTCATATTAGAGCACAAGCATTACACATGCACCTAAAATTAAGTAGCTTGTCCCCAAGTTGACCTGGAAAGGAAAGTTGCTACTCACCATTAAACAGAGATGCTGAGTTGGAGATAGGCACAACAAAAAGACTGTCACAAATATAACTGGTTATAGTAGTTACAGGCACTCCTTTTAGGGTATGCAGTACTGTAGTCCAATGTAACACAAATGAATATTGACAAATACTTAACACAGGTTTGTGTATGCTTTTACTTCCAGTTCCAAGAACATCTACCAGCCAGTGCAAGCAGCTGCTTT
Organism: Schistocerca serialis cubense; assembly: GCF_023864345.2. Classification (NCBI taxonomy): domain Eukaryota; kingdom Metazoa; phylum Arthropoda; class Insecta; order Orthoptera; family Acrididae; genus Schistocerca; species Schistocerca serialis. The sequence goes on from NW_026047573.1 coordinate 2,476,261, forward strand.
TTATGCCGTGAAGTGGTGGGAATTACAGGGACTCCCATGACTGCCCTCACCAACACCAGCAGAATTAGCTTCAGCCAGAGGCTGGCTGAAATTATACATATGAGGAATGTAGAAATTGACAGAAAAGGAATGCTCTGTGAAGCATGCTGTTCTGAAATTAATGAGATAGATGAGAAGGAAATGCGAGTAAAGCAGCTTAAGAAATTAATTATACTTCGTGTGCTCGCCAGGGACCCTGATTATGGTAAGCACTGCAGATGTTCCACAATTGAGTCACATTATCTGATTTTTAGTGTTTATGATAATTTTGTCTTGAAACAAATTATTGTGATTTCAGCACATGGGAAAGGGTGGGGAGGGGAATGGTGTGATCATTCTAGTTCAGAGTGGTTTATGGCGGTTATGGAACACTGAGAACCCTGCTATTTTGGTGGAACACCTTGCTTATTTTGAAGGTTAATAAATGTAAAAAACTGAGAATCCTGTTTTATTCAGTGATTACTTCAATTTTCAATTATAACAAACAAAATAGAGATCAGAACAAAACAAAAAATCCTTTTGCAGTTTTCCAAAAAGTTTTATTGTTCTGGTATCCTGGTTGGAGACAGTAAGAAAATTATGAAACATGTCCAGTGAAATGTTCTAAACAGCATTACTCTCCTTTGATTTTCATAGCATTTACTTGTGTGCTCCTAAATCCAGAAATTTAGGTGTAAAGAAAACAAAGTTCACAAGAGATGGCATGCAGTATGGCATCTGAACTACAGAATTCTATATACTGTGCACCTAAATGTGTTAATCATTGGCCTAGTTCTTTGCAACCTTCATCAGATACAGCTTTGAGGACTCGTGTCTTTGGCACACATTGCAACACACTTCTGTGCTATACTGTTGTTTATTACTTCCGCTATCTCTGAAGGAGCTGTGTCAGTGTGGGTTTTATCACAAATGTGTTGCTTTAAATGAGTGGTTCCTGACTGGAAACAAAATAATGCAAAGCTGTATATGTGGAATACGTACCTACTAGACGTGATGTTTCCATCGCTAACCAATCAAATTGTACTCTATACTTCACTGATTAGATCCCCCCTATTTACTTCCTCAATGTGTATGCATTGATTCCAGTCTTACTGCTCACTGCATTGGCTGTCCCATGTTGCAGGATTATTTACACATACATGAGAAGACATTACTGGATGTAGCCAAGCATTATAGACATATTGAATGTCTTCAGAGTGAAACATTATCGAGGCCTGATGAAAGAAATTTGACTTCTACTGCAATAGCACATTGAAACAACTGAATAGTGACACATAAAAATTTCTTTTGCACTCTGGGTATCAGTCTGTTTCCTTCCTAACCCAAATCTCCACAGTAGTGTACCCTGTATATTAGCCTTCTTTGCTTGCGGGTCTACTATATTTCTGTGGGATATCTGACATTGCAGTGCATTTGGACTGAAAGGCCAATATTACATCAGGCATGAATATTTATAAAAGTGTGGTGTCTGTTCCTTTGGATGTCTATTAATTAATTAATTAATTATTTATTTATTTATTTATTTAGCGTCCAATAGATCACACACGTGATACAGGATTTGTCATTTGATTACACGTAACTCATAACAACACATACACAAAATAAATGGACGAACATATACAAACAGCCAAACAAATTACATACACATAGTACATAAGTAGTGTACAAGAACTTATTACACAAAAACAAAAGTACGTGCTCATGATAAACAATCACAGACCATGAACTACGCCTTGTACACAAAATGTATTACAGATGATTAACAGATTTTTCATAAGTACCATAATTATGAAGTTGAAAACACAATTAAATTAGTTTAAATTTTTTAAAAAGTAAGTACAGGTTTCAATCCACAGTTTGAGACAGGTCTTTGCTTACTCTAGTAGCATTTTTCCATCAAGTATTTTTTTTTACTTAATGCTTTAATTATTTTTACCTTTCAATTCTTTAATTGCCTAACATGTTTCTGACTTCTAGTTTTTGCTACATAGGGAATGTGGAAGTCTTTACAATGCCTTGTATTGTGATCATGGTAGCTTGAGTTGATTTGGAGATCGCAGTTATTTTTACTGACCGTTTCCAGGCATTTAAAGATATATATCAATGGTATTGTCAGTATCTTCAGTTGTCTGAATAAGGGTCTACAGTGAGTTTGTGGTGGGCTGTGTGTCATGATACGAATAGCTCTTTTTTGCATAATAAAAATGTCATTTAGTCTTGACCTGGTTTTCTCCCCAAAAGCTTGTGCCACAGCTAGCAACTGATCGGAAATAACTAAAGTACACCGCTCTAATATATTCCTTGCTACATACCTTGGATATTATTCTTAAGGCAAAACATGCTGAGCCAAGTTCCTGAGTAATATAAAAACTGTATTCATTCCAGTTAAAATCTTGGTCAATTCGCATTCCCAGAAACTTCGTGGTGCACATTTTTTCTATTTCTTTGCTATCCAGCATAAGGCACATATTTTCCCCTTGTCACTTTCTCCCTTACTGTATAAAGTTCGTTTCCTTTCTATTTAATGTCAGCTTATTTTAATATAACCATGACTGTATGTATGAGCATTTTTTCTGCTGTAGTACACAGTGATTCTTTTTTATCACTAATTACGATACTCGTGTCATCTGCAAATAGTAGAATTTTGGCTGGGCTATCTGGAGCCTGTATGTCATTGATATAAACTAGAAATAACAATGGGCCCAGAATGCTGCCCTGAGAAACAACTATTTAAATTTGTTTTGGTTCAGATATGGGTTTAAAATTGTGAAGATTCTTGGATGACCTCAGCTCAACAACTTGTGATCTGTTTTGCAGATAGGATTCAAACCAATTTTTAACGGTACCCCTGATGCATATTGCTTCAAGTTTCCCTAGTAATATTACATTGTTCACAGTATTGAAGGCTTTGGCTAAATCTAGATTAATTCCAACAACCTGTTTATTTGACTCAAAATTTCTTACTATTTCTGTGCAATATGGCTGTTTCTGTACTGTGCCATGTTGACTGTTACTTATTAGTTTATGTTTTTCTAGATATTTTGTAACCCTGATTTTCATAAATTCCTCAAGTATTTTGGAGAAGTATGGGAGGAGAGATATAGGTTGGTAATTTTCTATTTTATGTCTGTCACCATTTTTGTGTAGAGGTATCACTTTAGAGATTTTATTTTATCCGGAAATATCTCTTCACTAAGGGACAAGTTTGCTATGTGCACTATAGGTTCGACAACACGTGGAGCAATTTTTTAATTATTGATACAGGTACATCATCCAAACCAGAGGACAATTTGGATTTCAAGCATTTAATGACTTTTAGAACTTAATGCTCGTCTGATGGGATTGCCATCATGCTGGTATTTACCATTGGAGACATCACTGTTAATTGTTGCTTAAAGTAAGGGGAATATTAACAAAATAATTGTTTACATTATTTGCCATGGCTTTTTTTCTATGGGGATATTTTCATTATTTTTAAGATGGATTTCCTGTTCTCTAGTTTGACACAATTTATTTTCATTTTTCTTTTTTTACCACATCATTCTGGACTTGTTACTAGCCTGCCTTATTAATCTATCATTACTTAATAATTTCGCTTTTGATATTACTTTGTGGTAAGTCTGTTTGTATGTTCTCACATACTCAACAAACTGCTGATCATGACATGTTTTTAACTTTAAACTTAGTAATTTCGTGGTTTCACTTGACGTTTTAATTCCGGGTGTACTCCAGGTCCCTTTGGATCCAGATGATCTGTAACTCAAAAGCTTTTTTGGGAAGCACATTTCAAAGTATGCCATAAAAGTGGAAGCAAATGTATTGTAAGCATCATTTGTGTTTGTTTGTGCCAAGACCTCTGGCCAAACTGCATTTTTAACATTATTTTTGAACTGATTACAATTTTCAGTAGAGAAAAATCGTTTGTACTCCTTTTTATTTTCCCCTCCTTGGGAGTTGCAGTGAGATTAAAGGTTAGTGCATTATGATCTGATAATCCTATATTCACATTTGTAACTGCAACTTCATGTGTGACCACATTTGAGAGGATGTTATTTATTAGGCTTTCACTGGAATCTGTTGTTCTAGTGGGAGCTGATACGTGGGGAAACAAGTTGAAGCTTTTAGTATGTCTAAAAACAAGTATTTTACTGAACTCTGGACCAATAGATTAATATTAAAGTCACCACAAAGAATTATGGCAGAGTTCTCATTTGAGAAAAATGTCGAGCATTTCTTCCAAATTCTTAAGAGAGACTTCAGTATCTCCAGATGGTGATCTGCGAATTGCTGCAACAATTACTTTCTTTTCTATGATTAATGGTTTAGCCTCATATCTTATCTTAAATTTAAGCTTGGGATTTAGATAAATGCATACACCACCACCTTTGACATTTTGCCTATAGTACTGACTGGCAAGTTTATAATGTGTGTGACCAAAAGGACTTAAACTATATCTGTACATTGTATAAGGCTCAGTCACAACTTCTGTGCATGTCTATGACAGGTGGTGTGGGCAGCCTATCAAGTTAGGCTGTGGTCTCCTGATCTCACATTTTGTGCTCGCTTACTCAGTTGTGCAGGACTCTGACACTTGTCTCACTCCTCTGTCAACACAGCTTCCCTTTCATGTCGTTTGTCCCCTAACACTGCAGTCAGGTGTCATGTGGTGTAATTATTTAATACAATGATGTATTATATTCTGTACCTTATCTTCTATACTTCTTCTCAAACTCTGTTATAATTACTTTAAAATTCAAAATTGATGCCTTTGACGCATCACATTTAAATAAATAAGTTACTATGTCACTTTTGACTTAACAAATTATTTATTCCCTTCATCATCACACTCGTGAACTACACTAAAAGATCACCTTCATTCAGTATAAAAGAGACACTCACAATAATTTTGAAGGTTCCTCTTCTGTGTCTCACAACATACATCAGTTGTTGAAATAACTCCATCGGCAGCCTATTGCTTTACAGGACAGTGTGGTGACCCCACAGAATACTTATTTTAACACATGTAGTTTGGCACCCAAAGCTGCTGCGATAGCTGTACAGTGCTGAAGGTGCATATTGTCCCCTGATGTAAGTCACCACACACAAAATAGAAATCACACTAATGAACAATATCTGTACGTTTATGTTTGACATGTTGTTTTCTATTGCTCTTTTCATAATGTGTACACAAAACTTCTTTCAAAATGGCATTCATTGATAAGAAGTCATTGATATGTGCATCTCTCCTCTGGAGTGGTACATACAAGCACAGTCTGTGAACATGGTGCCCAGTGAACACAGTCCAAAGTTTTTTAAATTTTTTTTCCTATATGCCATGAATGTGGATTTCTTTTTGTAACTATGGCTTCTGAGATTGGTTATAGCCTCAGTACATCATTGTCCATGATAAAATACGCAAATTTACCCTCAATTGCAGCCATAATTTAAGAGCATGTCACTAAAGTGAACATAAAGTACTTGAAAGATGTTTTCTCTCTGTGTGTACAATAGTATCCAGTGCAGAACAACAGCGGCTACGGTCACCAGAGGCTGGACCCAGTACTGCAGGTGCAGCGAAGTCACCTGGTGAGTAAGAGCCCGTGAGTAAGAGTAAGAGCCCACTGTGGCAGGCTTACATTCCTGCTTTGTACACTAGAGAATCAAATGTATCTGGACACCTATTAGTGGACACTAAGATTTTGTGTTCTCCTTTGAGGACTTGAACTCTTCTGGGGACACTTTGACATTTCGAAATCTCTGTGGGTGGATGCCAGCCCATTCTTCCTTGATAGCTGATACCAGACAAGGTAGAAATATTGGACACAGGGTATGGAGTGAAAATGCCATTTTTAACTAATCCCTAAGACGATCCATTGCTTTCAGGTTGGAACATCGGCAGGCAAGCCTTCTTCAGGAATGCCACTGGTTATAAGCCTTTGCCTAACAATGCTGATACATGAGAGGTACAAGTGTTGAGCTGATCAAATTGGTCGTTGTCTGTGAACTGTTCCTCTGCTGTGTATAGTACACAATACTGTCAAATATGTACTTACCCTTCTGCATTTATCATATCCTGAATAACAATAAGGGGAGAACAAGTTAAAGAGGAGAAATTGCATATTGTTACACTGCCTGCTCTGCACTGCATTGTTGGCAGTAGAGGTAATGGCAGATAATGTTCACTTAGTAGTCACCACATCCAAATTCTTCCGTCAGACACCCACAGAGTATAGCACTGTTTGTCACTCCAAATCTCGTTTCCACTCATCCACTCACCAGCAGTCATAGGTGTTTATGCTACAGTCAGTGTGACTTTATGTTGAACAGAAATATGTTGTTTCCAGAAGCTGCTCAGCCATTGTAACCAGTTTTTCTAACTCCCTGTACACAGCCATTTCCTTAGCGGGCTTCTAGCTGCACTTCAAAACTGAAGAGTGACTGCAGCAGCTAACTGCAAGCTGGTTTTTACTATTTCCTACCACAATGATAGAAGCACTTGTCCATCAGCATACTGTGTGTGCCTGGTCTTCATGTAGCATTGGTTGTTCCTTCACATTTTCACTTAACTGTCACATCGCTGACAGCTGACTTGGGCAAGTTTGGAAGGGCTGAAATTCATCCCTGTGTTAATTATTCAGGTGTAATGCAAAGAAAAGTCCATGTTCAGTGTACTCAGATCCCTGACTGATGAATTCTGCTTACAAAACAGTATTACCTGCCACTTCTTGTAATATACATGATGGCAGTATCTGTTCCCGTAAGAACAATTACCCTGGATGACCATGCAGCTTTGCTAGAAATGAAATAATTAAATGGACACCCTAGCTGAAAACAGGCGGTCATGTACTTCATTGGGGACATGTTGAAAATGTGTGTCCCGACCTGGACTCATTCCCGGGATCGTCTGTGTACATGGCAGACGCTCTATCCATTTGAGCCACCGCGGGCACGGAGGATAGTGCGTCTGCAGGGACTTATCCCTTGCACACTCCCCGTGAAATCCACATTCCCAACATATCCACACCACTACATTCGTAGTGTGCCTAACAGATGTTTGCTGATCATACTCATTACTTGTGGCAGATTAATCTACCAAGTCCCGTTCGAGTTTGGGCATATCGTGTGCGTTCGCACAAGAAGGTCAATGTCCGGGAAGCCGTATTTTAACTATATATGATGGTAGTATCTGTTCTTGAAAGAACAATTACCTTGGATGACCATGCAGCCTTGCTAGAAATGAAATGGTAATTAAATGGATCGAGCGTCTCCCATGTAAGCAGAAGATCCCGGGTTCGAGTCCCGGTCGGGCCACACATTTTCAACATTTCCCCAATGAAGCACATCACCGCCTGTTCGCAGCTAGGGTGTCCATTTAATTTCACTTCCTATAATAGTAGATCCACCTCTCATTGAATTAAAATGCTCAGTTGCACGTTACATAAGGGTGCCCAGGTATTTTGATTGGATAGTGGGTTTATAGTTCTTATCTATGTGATTTCTGCAACCCCTTAGTCAGTTCACCATTCACAATTGAATTAGAATCCAGAAATCACAATATATTTTATTATATTTATGTTTTTGAATATTGAGGACTTTGATTTGGGGCGAGTATTTACTGACTTACAGAAATACAAAGTTTACCTATATAGCTGTGGAAATATGTGTGCTGAGAATTACAGGGAGGGAAAAGGAAACAGAAAAATGGACAGGGAACAGGCAGGAGTAGGAGACGTAGTGGGGAGGTAGTGGAGATGAGTGACAAATGTAGTGATGGAGTGAGTGACAGATAGGATAAGACAATTACATGCTCCTATCCTAGAGAGGTGAGTGGGGGGAACATTGAGGTGACAGTCTGGTGAGAGGCATTGAGTGGATATCAGGCTACATGGACTACAAGCTGCAATGCCTGTAGCTTGAGACCAGAATACCAGGAGAAGCCAGGGAAGAGGCTTAATCAAACAGTGGGACTCCAATGAATGAATGAATGATGTGAGTAGAAGAAACTGAGGATGATTTGTATTTTAAAACTGAACATTTTTGTACAACCTATTAGGGTAGTAACTTAAATGGAAATATTGGGGTGTGAATCTAGTTTACAAATGGTCATAGCTGATGCGTTCAGCACTACCATAAATAATTTGATACTAACATTTTCAGGGGCTCCCTTAACCTTTCTGTGGTCAATCAGACATAAAGGTCCTGCCAAAATGTTTGTTTCAGAATCTGCACAACCATAGGAATGTTCCATTTCATTGTGTACTGTAATCTGTTGTTCAGTTTATGTACAATTAAAACCCAGAAGCTGACAGGTGATGCTAGAATGTGTTTTTTTTTCTTTGTTGGTACAGAAGTGAGTACAGTATGTTTTGTAGCAGGAGCTTCCTATCTTTGGCTTAATTGTGGATGGAAAAGACAGTGTAGATATTATTTATCTTTGTTACATTATTTGCTAGGTATATACTATTTGACATATATTTTCACTGATAACTCATTCTTGAAGAAAACTGATGTCTGTGTCTTGTAACTAAAATTAATGCATGTCTTTATTAATGAAAATCATATAAAAATCGTGACTGTAGTTGGAAATCTACCACCACAAATGTACAGATACTGTTCTTTTGATGTACTGTTTTTCTTCTTTCTCGTGAGATAGTGTACTGGAGACATTTGTTTTCTTTTCCTTATTTTGTCTTGAATGTCTCAATAGTTTCTTGGAATTAATTGTTTACAATTATTTATGGAGCTGTCTTTTGAATTACGGGGAGGGTGGTTATGAAGAATACAGTCAGCAGAAATAAGATTTCTATGATCTACTTTATAACATATGAAAGCTGATCACCTCTGAAATGAAGGTGCTGGGAGTGTATAGTAGAGTGAAAACAACTGAAGCATGTGGGATGAATGTGTCAATGCTTTTGGAGAGAATGGCTGATAATACAGTATCACTTCCTGTTCACTAGATTTGTCTCTGGTGCCAGTACCTTTGTTCATAAAATATTTCCCATCAAGACTTTCACTACAGTTTGATCCCAGACCAATCTGTTAGTCTTTCTGCCTCACCTCTCTACAGGGAGTCCAGCAGGGAGCTGCCTTGCCCCATCTGCCACCCACACTCGTGGTCATATGTCCCACCTAATGTGGATGATCCATGCACATGGAGAGAGATGTGCTCAGGTAGCCATGAACATTAGAACTTCATTGGAACACAGAAGGCACATGATAATGTTGGGCAAGTGAAACAGCTTCCTAGTGCAAGCAACATAAAAATACTCCTGATATGCTGTAAGGTTGTCACTAATATGAGCTAAGCTGAGCACTGCAAGTTGCACTGATGATGTCCTAGATTCCAATGTTGCTGTGCTCAGAGGAAAAGTGTTGACTGTAACAGCAGCCAAAAGTATGAACTGTCATCCCCATGGAGGAGATGGCAGTGGCATCCATGAGGCACACACCTGGAAGAAAAATACAGAAATTGGGCCAAGACATCAGTAAGGAGGGATGATGATGTGGAATGGTGCAGGTAGAAAGATACCAGGATGAAAGAAAGAAGTGGCACAAGGCATTTTAACACGGAGCAAAACCATTCAAACACTATGCAGAAGCACTTGAACACAGAGATGAAGGCTACCTAATGGATCACAAGACACTGGTAAAAAGCTTCCAGAGACAAAAAAGGAATTATAAAAGCACAAGAAGAGAGATGTTCCTGAGTGGACAAGAGGAAGAGTGTTTCATTGTGGCACAGATGGTACATGCCAACATGAAGCAAATGAAACAACTTTCTGATGAAGGCAAGGAAGAGAATGCCCTGATGCATGAAAAGATTGCCACTAATATGAAAACTATTCTTGAAGCTTCCAGTTGAGCACCCTGTCTGTAACAACTGACAAACACTGCTGTAGGTTGCACTGGCAATGCCAATATTGTGGGCCGCATTCTTATTAATATAGTCATGCATTCCAAAGTAGATAGTTGATGTCGAGTCTGGAACTTGGGTTGGCTAGTGAGCCACTGCACATTCCCCTACAAAGGCTATGTAGTGGAGAAATACTGTTAAGTTGTCCAGTGTTGCATGGCTCCAGGGTGGAAACCGTGCAGTGTCTGTCATTGGCAAGATCCGCTGCACTGAGGGTGAGTTTCAGTTTCAAGCCTGTTAAGATGCCAGCAACTGACATACCTCTGTTGTGTGGCATAAGGCAGAATTGTAAAGCACCAGCCAGATGCTACTCCACCCACTTCCACCTCATTCCTATTATGTCTCCTAATCCATCCTGTTCCCATACGCATCAGATTTTCTTTCTGTCTCACCTCTACAAAAAATCCACCTGAGAAATAATCTGCCTCACCTGCCACTCATTCTCCTCACTACTTGTACCCATCTGTAAGTAAAGAAAGGAGTGTTACATTGAATGTGTTTGATGTGGCATTATTACTGCACAAACAGCAAAAATGTGGTAAGTGATAAACATTTTTGCTATTACTTTCTGTGGGGTATCTGTGAGAGAAATTCATCATAATTTGAAATTATTGGTGAAGTTTTCTGCAAAACACCAAGTGCTCTCATTGCCAAATACTGGATGAATATAATGTCGGTACATGAATGCAATTAGTGAAGGTGCATAAACAAGCTTACACACAGTTCCTAAATGTTAAACGTGACACTGTGTTAACTGTGTAACATAAGATTGTATGTTTTATTAAGCAGATTTTAAAATTTGATCAATAATTATGTGAAATGATGACAATAAACATTTATTTGTCCCTGCCAGTCTTCAGATAGCAAGCGTGCAACCGGAATAAAGTTCTGGCTTTCTGGAACTCGGTAATATTGATGGTTGTTTATAATTGAGTAGATTAGATGCTCAATTATACACTGATCCGTACTTTTTCTAAAAGATATAAACAATTGATTCTGTTCTTTATCAGGTCGTGTTGAAACACACTTTATCACTAGTTTGTTTTACTTGTGCAGATAAAGTATTTTTTATATTAACACGCAAATTCTTTTTTTGTCAATCAGGCCCTGCTAAGGAGGAAGGCACGCGTCCCATCGCTCAGGTGAGTGAAAGTAGTGGATGCACGTATGAGACTGGCAGAGCAAGTGTGATTTTCACCAGTAGCATATAAAGTTTGGTTCTGTGGCATGTAATGAACCCCACACTGCTTCCTGTCCTCCTCCCAGGGTGAGGACATATTTCATCAGCTCAGGGCTTTGAACCGTTAAAATACTTCCTCCTATTCTGAGCTACTCTGCACACTACCAACTTGCTTAATCAAATAAACTCCTTTATTAATATCCTATTCATCTCCATTTCAGTCTCATTGCATCTCCCATGGCAGTCTGTTTCCTGACATCACAAACTTTGCAACTTCTTTAGCACTGTTAACTGAAATGCTATCTCAAGTCTAAATTACTTGCTAAATGAACCAAAAAATATCTCAAAGACCACTCATATACTGGCTCTTAATTTAAAACAAGTAACTCTCTTTAATTATTAATGTCAAGTCATGTGTCATTGGTTAGTGTACAGAATCTTACTGACAGCTCGACTTCATCTTCGTTCTCCTGGTGTAATGGCAGTTGTCATGATGCTGACAGTTCTAGGGGGAAGGCACATTGCTGAACAAGAATGAGACAGCAAGGAATAAACCCATGGACTGGTTGTTTGTGTTGCCATCATCATTTGTGAAAGTGGCATGGCTGGACCATGTAAAATTTGGGGATTTGTGTGGATGCTGATAACCACGCCATTGAGTGCCCCCTAACCAGGTATCATCATCATCATGATAGAATAAAACACTGAAATCATCATGAACTGTGAAGAACGATAAACTAATTATCGTTATCCCACCCTCCAGATATGCTGCATCAATCTCCACTAGATTTTGTGTGTTGTGGTTGGCAGGTGTTACTAGAGGAGGCCAAAATGCATGCGTTTTAACTCACGCAGGTTGACGTGAGGTCTCGAACAGGACAAGGAAATTAGAATTTAGAAAAACTGACTTAGCTGGTGGAATACTTAACTTTAATCCATTAATGATGAACGTCTGTCTTGATGGTACATGATTCACAATATCAATAGTAACTGATATGGGCCCCTTGCTAGGTCGTAGCAAATGAGGTAGCTGAAGGCTATGCTAAACTATCGTCTCGGCAAATGAGAGCGTATTTTGTCAGTGAACCATCACTACAAAGACGGTTGTACAGCTGGGGCGAGTGCTAGGAAGTCTCTCTAGACCTGCCGTGTGGTGGCGCTCGGTCTGCAATCACTGATAGTGGCGACACGCGGGTCCGATGTATACTACCGGACCGCGGCCGATTTAAAGGCTACCACCTAGCAAGTGTGGTGTCTGGTGGTGACACCACATTATGCACAACAGAGAAGGGTATAAAAGTTTAAAGCCATCATTTGAATTAAAAAAAAAAAAAATCACTTTGTGGTGGTGACCATTGTTCATCGGTACTATAGGCATTGTGAGATGTACACCTTTACCAAAGCGATGTGTTACACCATAGTTGATACTCATTAAACATGACAATAAATATTCCTTAAAATCGACACTTATCACTTACTGTTGTCTAAAATGCTTACTGATTGCAGTTGGGAACTGAGATTTCTCCATTTTTGAGCAAATATCACAAACACAAATGACAGGTACTCGCAATTGCAAACACATTTCAAAGTACCTTTCTAGAATGATATCAGACTCATTCTCCTTCATACATTCATGGCCTATCCAACTTCCTAAACTCTTCTGAAAATACTTTCCTGCTTGTGAAATAACTACCAAGTAAACTACTTTGAGAGGTATACTTGTCATAGTGTTTGTTATGTTTGACACGTGTTGATTTGTAATTCAATAAAACTACCTTAGTGAACTTAAGCACATGCATCACAAATTGTGCAGTGTGATTTCAAAGTAACTGTTTAGTTACTTTTGTCGTTAGGGATTTGCTTTCAGTAACATTAATATAGGTCTCTGGTATATTAAACAGAATTTAATGATCATTCTTGTGATCTTTCAGATCTTGCATTGACTTACTTGCCAGCTCCCATGACCATGGCAAACAGTCCTTTATCCAGTAAGTGGTTTTTTTTTCGTACATCTTGTTGTTTAGGACCAATATGTGGCACAAATCTTAAAGGTCGGGAATGTGTCAGATAAAATAAAATATTTAAGAAACCAAAAAAGAGGAGCCATAAGTTTATGTAAATGCAGTCAAGAATGTAACACAGGAATGGCCGCTGAGGTGCCACCTCTCCATCTCTTTCCTCCTCCTCCTCTTTCCTAATCATGACATTATTCCAATGGAATATTAGTGGCCTTCAATCCAAAAAGATGACTTGCGGCTGCTCTTGGAATCGCAGCCTCTGCTAGTTCTCTGCCTGCAGGAAACAAAATTGCATCCTCCTGACTGATTTGAGCTTTTGTATTTCTTCCCAGTCTGCTTTGACTCCCTCTCTCCAAAGATGGCATTCCATATCGTAGGAGGAGAGAGGGGAGTCATGCTGCTCATATGGAAGGACGTTCAAAGTCAACCTTTCTCCCTGACTACCCAGCTTGAAGCTATTCCTGTCCGCGTTTTACATTCCTCTCCTGAACTTTTCCATATGTACTGTTTACATCCCTCAGTCATTCGGTGTCGTGGACAATCTTCATCCAGCTTACTGGCCAACTCCCTCACCCCTTTCTGCTGCTCGTTGACTGTAATGCACACCATTCTCTTTCGAAATCTCCCAGAACCTGACAGAGAGGTGCCCTCTAGGCTGAACTTCTCAGTCACCTTAACCTCATTTGCCTTATCGTGGGAGTACCCATCTTCCTTTTATACTACATGCACTCCTACCCATATCTGGAAATCTCCTGCACTGCCCAATTTGCCCATCATCTCATCACTGTCTCTAGTACGTACTCGAGCAACCATTTACCATTTGCTATCCATTTTCTGACTCCTACGCCACATATATGCACACCCAAATGGCAACTTTCTAGGGATGACTCGAGATTTACTGTTCCCTGGCACCCTTTGAGTAACATAATTTCTCCAGTTGTGATGGCCAGGTAGAGTATCTTACAAATGCCATCATTACCACCACACAATATTCCATTCTCGCCCTTCATCTTTACTGTGCCATGTCCCAGTGCCTTTATTGACTGAGCTGTGTTGTGACTCAACTCACATGCAGAGATGTGTTCTCCATGTTTTTAACCATCATTCTATGATGGCAAACTGCATTCATTATGAACAGTTGCATGCACAGTGTCATTGCACCCTTCAGGATAGCAAAAATCTAGCTAGATTTCCTTAACTAGTTCTTCTAACAGTTCCACTACCTCATCTGTTGTATGGGCCCTGCAGGACCAAGATCCATTGGGCTGCTATTCTGCGGAGATTTCAAGCTCCACCCACTATCATTCTGCCTTCCTCCACCAGAAACAAGTGGAGGAGGCTTGGGTAGTACCCTTATTTTGGCAGATTATCGAGTGCTACAAGCTGCCTTTAGTATGAGGGGGCGAGAACTTGCTCTCACTTCCTATCGATCCTCCAACACAGTGCTGGACGATGTTTGCATTCAGATGTTGCTAAACCTTTCTTTTGTGGGCAAGCACTTGCTCTTTCTTATGTACAACTGCATCTGGGCAGAGGGCGCCGTTTGCCAGATGCCAGCATAAAGACACTGTCATTCCCATACCCATACCCAAGCCCAGTACGGAAAAATACCTTCCTTCTAGTTACTGCCCCATTTCTCCCACAAGCTGTGTTTGCAAACTGATGAAACATGTAATTCATGCCTGGCTGGTATAGTGACTAGAGTGTGGCAATTCACTGACCACTGTACTGTGCAGATTTTGATCAGGCCGTCCTGCAGCTGACCATCTCATCACTTTGTCAACGTGTGTCGCGAATGGTTTTCTGTGGATATATCAGACACTGCCAGTGTTTTTAAATTTGCAGAAAGCCTGAAACACCTTCTGAAGGATGGGTATTCTTGATCTCTCTACATGTGGCACTTCTGAGGCCACATGCCCCATGTCCTTCAGGTATTTTTAAAGTATTGATTTTTCAAGGAATGTTGGTACTGCCTTGTCAGACACCTTTACCAGGAAGTTGGTGTGCCTCAGGGTACTGTTTTGAGTGTGACCCTCTTTGCTATTGCCTTTAACCTTATTATGTCCTGTCTCCTGCAGGTCATCTCCAGCAATCTACTGTTGCTCACCTCTACCCTGTTACCCTCCCACACCTTGTCCCAGCCTCCTCCTTACCCCCACGTGATTGCCTGTTTAATCATGTGCAACTGCTCGCAGCCTGGCTTCAGCTGCCAGAGAGTGTGATCACGTGTGTGAGAGTTGCATTTGCGTGAGTATGTGAGTGTATGTTATCTATATATAACAGAGGCCTTGTTCACTGAGAGCTCACTTTCTTACAGTTTTTTTTTTTTTTTGTCGTGCCTGTGTGCCTTCCATGGTATTGTTAAATTCATTTCTGAAAATTGCGATGGCTTGGGGCATTGAGGTGCTGAGGTAGGGGTCAGTGTACACTCATCAGCAAACAAACAATTGTGCCTTATTAGACAAAAGCCTGGAAAGATCAGACCATTTGGCAATAGTGCCGTAAAAACCACACCAGGGATTGATCTCGGTGAGATGAGTGTCATTGGTGTGGTAAATGTGAGGTGTCTGATACTCAGTATTCATGCTAGTGATCGCTTACTTAACTGCATAGGTTATGGACCTGACTCTCGGAATGTTCAATTCACTGACATAAGCACACTCTTAGCCTTAGTATATTTATTGGCATTCAGATTGTAAGTGCTCACTGTCTACCATTCAAGCAACTAAGAATGGAAGACCAGTTTTACCAACAAGTTTTTTGTTTTCCACTGCCACTCATATTCTTCATTTTGCAG
Source organism: Schistocerca serialis cubense (assembly GCF_023864345.2). NCBI lineage: Eukaryota > Metazoa > Arthropoda > Insecta > Orthoptera > Acrididae > Schistocerca > Schistocerca serialis. The sequence continues at coordinate 2,492,211 of NW_026047573.1, forward strand.
CTTGAAAATATATCTCTGCATGTTTTGGAATAAAGGTTAAGGCCTCAAAATTACCTGCTCTTCCCAAATCCATTCTCCATGGTGAAATGATAGAAGCATTGCACGGTAACCTGAAGGTGCAGAGTTCAAAGCTACACATTTCCATTTTTTTATTGTTTTTGCAAATTCACTAGAAAGAGAGACAGATTTTTTTGACATTTATGCAAATAATGGAATTGTGTGTCTGAGTAATGAAATAGCTGCTCTTGTTGTGTGTGGGCTTCACTCTGTTTCAGGTACATGTATTAAACTACCTGTAGCTAAAGTCATGAAAGTTATAATGTTTTATGATAGAGAAAATAACCAACAACAAAAGCAACATTTGAAGAGCTCTTCTTAAAAGACAGAATGAAACATGATACCTTGAACAGTTCATGATAAGAAATGTTACACACTACTACAACCACACTTAATACTTACCATCCTTAAATGTTTAAAGCAGTGGTTAAAATTTCCCAGAGTACTTTGACAAAGTGTGAACAAATAATGATGTACTTTTGCACCTACATATAGCCATTAAAGCTCTAATGAATGGGCAGGCAGCATTATCAAATTAGTTATCAACATTACTGGGTCAGCTACTTGTCAGAGAATATTAACTATAATCTATTAAATCTATTATGAACTACCAGAAAAAAGAATGCCAACAATTAAAAGCTTCCAGATGCATTTGAACTCGGATGCTGGCATCTTAAGTACTCACTTATGTGCCTTTACTGATGTAGATGTAGAATGGGTGCCAAGTTTGATATAATTATTTGAACACAAACCAGATCTCATGGCAAAGAATAGAAACAGTAAAACTAATGATTCACAGTATCATCCAGTTGCAGGCCTAGGTAAGCCAAGTGTTGCAACAAAACATTTGATCATATTCCATCAGATCTCATCTGTCACATGTGCCAAACTATAACTTCACTTTCCATTACAGTGCTTGTGTATAGTCCAGCACAATATCAACATTGTGAAGTGCGCTTCCACAAACATTTCTACAGCAAAAAGAGATCAAATTTCTTCACGGGGTTTACAATACTATTCAGGTTTTCATCACACAATGTTTGTCTTGTACGGGAGTGCTAGTGTACTGCATATCGTGCTTGAAAACGGGAACAGGGAGAAGGGGAAGATAAGGAAGATGATGGCGAGGTGAGTTGCAGTCTTGTGTTAGACCATCATAGCAACAATAGTTGCGGGCACAGATCAGTGGAAGATGTCATGGAAGGCCTTAGAACATCACTGAGACCCTAATTACAAGTAACAGACATAAGAAATAAATGAATACACCTTTGGTAGTCGTTACCCATGCCCTGGCTCCAACTCAAACCATTAATGTTTGCTTGACTGTGATATTCCTGTGGTGCTGCTTGTGAGTGGATGACTGTAACTGGGGTATTGTCAGAGGTGTTAGTCATCAGAAATGGCATATTAGTCCAATGCTGATTTCTCTCTTGTCATGCTGATAAATGGCAAAAATGTTAAAGGAAATTTTGTTCAAATATGTGGCCTGTCCTCAGTGTAAGCTGTGCAAGGTTAAGCAAACGTCTGCAGTATGCAGATGATTTGGCTTTCCATCCATGCTTGTCACATATCTGGCAGAGTCGTGAATTTCTATGTACCCTGTGTTGACATGACAAATATTAAGGGGTAGTAACATGCATTTTTAAAGCTATGCAAATTCACCCCAAGGGTGACTATGGGAGTGGAAGTTGCCTGAGTATTGGGAACTTTGGATAAAATATCAACCTGTGTGATTGATGAATCTTTGGAATGTCAGAAGTCTACCCCTACTGTAAACAGAATTTTAAAGAATTTTGTTGAAGGAGGCACTATCAGCAGAATGCCTGGCTCAAGATACTGAGCACACAGCAGGATAACACATAGCTTGCCTGTAAGAGCCAACTAATCCCTCCCCTAGATACGAAGCAGTTGTAGTGAGTGACCAACTTCCCAGTTCCAATGATGCAGTTAGTTGAGGGCCAAGGAAAGCTGTACTGCACGCACAATGATCCACTATAAAACAGGAACTCAGTGAGGAAATGTTACACTGGCTGGCAGCCACAGAGCTACATCTGAATGCAATGTGAAAAAATGTATTTTTTACAGATAAGTTGTCTTACCAAGACCAAACCGTAGTTTAGCAGCCGCGAGGGTCCAGACATAATGGCAAATAAGTGGTGACAACAGGTAGTACTAGCCGATTGCCAGTTTCCCGGGGGCGTCGGTTTCCCCGCCGGGGGCGTCGGTTTCCCCGCCGGGGGCGTCGGTTTCCCCGCCGGGGGCGTCGGTTTCCCCGCCGGGGGCGTCGGTTTCCCCGCCGGGGGCGTCGGTTTCCCCGCCGGGGGCGTCGGTTTCCCCGCCGGGGGCGTCGGTTTCCCCGCCGGGGGCGTCGGTTTCCCCGCCGGGGGCGTCGGTTTCCCCGCCGGGGGCGTCGGTTTCCCCGCCGGGGGCGTCGGTTTCCCCGCCGGGGGCGTCGGTTTCCCCGCCGGGGGCGTCGGTTTCCCCGCCGGGGGCGTCGGTTTCCCCGCCGGGGGCGTCGGTTTCCCCGCCGGGGGCGTCGGTTTCCCCGCCGGGGGCGTCGGTTTCCCCGCCGGGGGCGTCGGTTTCCCCGCCGGGGGCGTCGGTTTCCCCGCCGGGGGCGTCGGTTTCCCCGCCGGGGGCGTCGGTTTCCCCGCCGGGGGCGTCGGTTTCCCCGCCGGGGGCGTCGGTTTCCCCGCCGGGGGCGTCGGTTTCCCCGCCGGGGGCGTCGGTTTCCCCGCCGGGGGCGTCGGTTTCCCCGCCGGGGGCGTCGGTTTCCCCGCCGGGGGCGTCGGTTTCCCCGCCGGGGGCGTCGGTTTCCCCGCCGGGGGCGTCGGTTTCCCCGCCGGGGGCGTCGGTTTCCCCGCCGGGGGCGTCGGTTTCCCCGCCGGGGGCGTCGGTTTCCCCGCCGGGGGCGTCGGTTTCCCCGCCGGGGGCGTCGGTTTCCCCGCCGGGGGCGTCGGTTTCCCCGCCGGGGGCGTCGGTTTCCCCGCCGGGGGCGTCGGTTTCCCCGCCGGGGGCGTCGGTTTCCCCGCCGGGGGCGTCGGTTTCCCCGCCGGGGGCGTCGAATGCTTCCTCAGCAGCAGGCCGTATGCCCACATTTTGAAGAAGGTGGTGCTGCATTTAGTGTGAATGCTATATTGTGGAGGGGAATTCATGCTACAGGAGGAATATTCACTTGTGTATAGGTCTGCTCATTCAACTGCAGCTGTCCAAGATAGACATTAATGTAATGGACTGGCTGTGAGAGACTGCTGACTTGAACACAATGGAAGTTATGTATGTGTAAGTAGCATGAACACACAGAGAACTGGCTGTGAAACACACCATTTATAGCTGATGCTCTTTTGGACTGCTTTTTTTGAAGCCTCGGTGGGGTTGTTTCTTCTGACAAATGGGTCCAATGCCTCACAGATTCAGTGCCAGGGTGCATGACTGAAGTCAGAAGTAATGGGGCATTCTGGATAAAATGTTATGGACTGAGAACATTTTACTTTCTTTCCTTGTTCTTCTGTGCAGTGTTCTGCCAGTGAGAGCCAGCACAAAATCTCTTGGTGACGGAAAAATATCAAAGATGAGAGAAAGAAATTTGAGCTAGTTCTAGTTGGCATTATCCTTGTACCTGAAATAAATTTATTTTAATTTAATATTTTGAGTATTACATTCCCTTTACTTGCTCTCTGCCTACATACATGAAATGAATAAGCCAAGAGTGCCCCTTTTTAGGGCTATTTTTTGTTATGTCAAATTCATCTCTCTCCCACTCTATTGCCACCCATCAGTCTCGGCCAAAAATGTGCAAAATACATCTCTCTCTCTCTCTCTCTCTCTCTCTCTCTCTCTCTCTCTCTCTCTCTCTCTCTCTCTCAAACACACACACACACACACACACACACACACACACACACACACACACACACACACACACACACACACACACACACACACACACATCGGCAAATTGGACAAAACGTGTTTATTTCTTGTCTGAATCCTGGGCTACAGCAATGAACTTTGTCCACAGATTGTTCTTCCTTCATGTAATGGAGGAAAAATGCAACTGTGGACACTGCATCATGTAATTTCCCCATGCATCCTCCACAGCCTGACTAAACACAGCTTTGTTAGAGGCCATCTGATCTCGACTGTCGGTCATTTGTCCCAATCAGTGCTACCTAACAATAGCAAGACCGTGCACTCAATTTGCTTACTAAATCACAATCTGTCTTACATCACTGCACCCTTCGGTAAGAGTTATAGATTTGGTGAGTGGGAAGTAACTATACTGCCACTCATCTCAGACATTTCATACTTGCAGAACTGCAGTGCGAAAGGTGGGAGGTAGGGTGGGTGGGAGGGATGTAGGAGGGAAGTCAGTATGGAACTGATGTAGCAGAAAATCAGTTGTAAAGTAAGCACCACTTGGTGTTAGGCTCATACTCACCCAGTTTATGGACTGCAGTTGTTCTTGTTGTTGTTATTGTCAGTCCGAATGGGGTTTGATGCAGTTCTCCACTCTGGTCTACCTTGTGCAAGCATCCTTGGCTCTCTGTAACCATTATTAAATTCATTATCATGTGTTTAAATCTGGTAGGAGGCATACAGTAATGATTGTAACACAGTACCACATGGAATGACTTCAGTGCAGTCACCACCAGCAACTTCTGTGCAAATAACTGGTCAGAGAATTCTGTACTGCCTTCACAGAGTGAATAAAAGTACTTGTTGCTCATGAGGTACTGCAGTGCTGGAAGTTAAGCCGCGTCCTGTTAGCAACTGACACAAGCTGAGTGGACCAAAATCCATTTAGTTCACTTTCAGAGGACTAATTCCAGACCACTGCCGTAGCCCCTCAATGAGCTATGGACATATGTGGACGTGTTTAGTCAGATGTTTTTACCTATTTTTCCACTTTTTGTTTCCATTTTAATTTCTTGTATTTCCTTTGTTTTGACTGCCATTGGGACCCTAGTTGTTGGGCTGCCCCAGTCCAATTATGCTCTTACTCAAGTCACTACTCGACAAAAAATTCTTATTTGCAGTTTCCTCTTTATTGGATGTGTTCACATTAGTCACATTGTGTTGCTGCTGTCATAATATCAGCTTCCATCCCTGTTAGCCATGACCACAGAGATATGCATGGCCAAAATACAAAGTTGCTTCAAAATTGTCCACAGCAACTGCTCTAACAGCTTCCCAATTAAATGCTCGAATATACCAAAATGGGGTAATGATGCATTGCCTGTAGTTCTGTCAAACTGTGCTCTTACAGATTACTTTAAAGACTTCAGTTTTGAAATTTCCTTTCCCCTCCAAGTGATGTAGGACTTGCCTTATGCATGTCAAGGAATCCAAATTTGCACTGCAGTTGGATTTTGTGTAAATGTTACATTAGTTTCTTGTAAAAGTTGTAACAGCAGTCCCTGACAGGAATGCCTGATGTTAAGTCATCAGTACTGAGTACCACACTTGTTGATGATAGTTTTGTTGGTTAAGCTGTGTATCCAAATTGGCATATAGTTCCTTTAGTTGCTGGATATAAAATTTTCCAATTGTTTAAACTCCCACACCTTTATGCTGGTTCTTCATGCTGTCATTGTTGCTCTCTGCAGTGTTGCTATGAACATGTGCTAGGCTGTTACAGTATTTGTGATTTATGATGCCATATATCATTGCTACCAATGTCACATAGTACACTTCAAGACACCTACACTATCTTCTTTGTAAATTAGATATACTTTTCTGCATATCACCTTAACACTGTCCACAGTATGAAGTGGCTTTCACCTAGTCATTCACTATGAAACACACAAGTCTCACTTGTTCTGTGTGTACAGGTACAAATCAGTGAGGCTGATACACTGATGCCAGTTGCCACTGATGCATTTTTACAGGAGAATGCCATCAATAGCGATTTGGATGCCTACAGTGCTATATTTCAATCACATTGCAGTCTGCTGTAGCAGTGTGAACAACAAGAGCTATTCAGTGTAGTTTGGGGGCTAACTGAGCATGTGCTAATAAACACAAAATACATAGAAAATAACTATCCAAACCGTAACCAACAATGTACCTTGAACAAACTGCTTGCATCTGTAAGAAGCTCCCTAACAGGGTAGTGTGACTCAATTGAAATGAAAACTTATGTGCTGGCCACGCATGTTAAGTATCTGTGGGCATACCCTCGACACATTAAGCCTCCTTACCTCTGGGGCAGCTATTAGCATGTTGGAATCCAAAATATGAACTTTGATGAAGAATTACTCTAACACAACAACACTCTGGAACAGGTTAGTACACCCCTAAATAGACAAAGCTCATAAAATCATAATGTATTGTTGAGGCCAGTGTCCTCCAGTTTTGTAGGTATGCAGTCATTACAGTACTTGCAGATAGTTTAAAGTGTTTCGATCAGGATTCTCGGTATTCATGTGGCCTTTATGGCTTCCTATCAACATCACACTACTAATAAAAAAGAAAGTGAGTCACATAGTTGTAAGCTGCCACAACTCTGCTACACTACATGGCATGTCATTTGCGACGTGTACTACGTGAACTGCTGTGGCTCAACGCTTTGGGATCTGCTGGTTCTCAGTAACTTGAAATCCAATGGAGACACTATCAGAATTGTACATGACATAATTTCTCTATCTCCTAACTGTGACAGTCTGTAATTTTATAATGGTCTGTTATTCCTTTCCCCTTTCTTGAGGGGTGTTCATTCCAGCAAACTAAGCTGTACCATTATTTCGGTCACTGGCAGTGTCCTTACACCAGCCTCCAAACACCAATGTTGCCTTGCTTTTTGTGGGCACCTTTGTCCTTCTCTGTGACAGTGGCTGTATATGGCAGCTGTAATGAATTCAGACAATTAAAATTAAAATGTTTTGTGGTTCTTCACTTGTATCATTATGCAGTTTTCATCAATCTCACTTTTATAAAATTCCACATGTATGTACATGCCACAGCACCTGATTCCTTATCTCCATCACTATTTTAATTTAGCAACTTCTTGACATTAAAATGAGCATGTGCAGTGAGAAGACAACCACTGCCACATATCAAGATGTTTGATTTACACTCAAATTCTGTTGATGTAAAGTTATTCAGCTTCTTAATATTTTTGCAGATGCCGCAGAAGTTGAGGATGGAGGAGCTGTTGGCAGGTGAGATATTTGCTTTCTTCAGTAGCTGAATTACACATTAAAGTTACGACTTTAATATTTTATTATGTGGTACTTTATTTTTCATCTTTTTCTTTGACATTAATATTCCATTGGTGGTGTGCTAAATAATTTTTGTGAAACAGTTTTTAAAAACTCTATACTATAACTTAACACTGGATGTTAATTATGTCATACATAATTCATACTGAAAATTGGCGGTGTTATTGTAACTACGAAAGATTGGTTACAAATGTGCAGTTGCATTGAAAATGTGTACTGTGGTAAATTGTGAGGGAAATGTGGTCAAAGAGAAAAAAGACAAATTTTTAAGTACCAAATTGACATTTAGAAATTTGTCATTGTAATGTTAAGCAAACATTACAAATAGGCACACTACGATAAGTAGTAATGAATTTTGCCACCTGACTGATGTGTGAATTAGCCTGATCCATCTGGGTGCCACAGTTACTCTCAATCCCCCGCCTGCCAAGAGTGTTGTTGACTACCCGGTGACAACATGCTACTGAGTACAAGGTGGCTGACTTGTTGGTGGCTTCACAACTTGTGTACTGCATTCTCGAGACCCATCTCATACTCCTCTCGCCCCCTCTACTCCCATACCAGCTTCCCTAATTTGAAAATTTTGGAGTTCCCCTTAACTTAAGTTTCACAATCCTTCCCTCAGTACTAGCCACCCCTACACTGCCCTTTCCCGTGCCTAGCTCTGTACCTGTACCTGTACCTGTACCTGTACCTGTACCTGTACCTGTACCTGTACCTGTACCTCCTATGTTACACCCTCTGCCACCCCATCCCCTCTATGACATTTGCATTAAATCTGTCCACCACAACTCCTCACGCAGTTGGCCTGCAGGTTTATGACAATTTATCTGGTTGGCAGAGGGACAGAACGCAACAATGTAATTCCTGGCTTAGCCTTTTACTGCTTATTTCCAGATTAACCCTTTCATGGCCAATCGAACGTCTTAGGCTGATGCATAACGTTGTAGTGTTTCCTACAAGTTAAAACAACTCAGACTATACATACTGGAGACTTAAATCATCATAAATAATATAATTTGTTTCGCTGTTCACTTCAGTCTGTTGGGATAACTTTCTGGATCCACAACTGTAGAAATCATGTGGTTTTGTAGCAAAGAGCCATGTTCAAAGTGTATTTTCACTCCAAAGGAAGTATGTCAAGATCATTGAACAGAGAGCAGAGAAGATGAAATCTGAGGGTGCAAGATCAGATGAAAAGGGTGGGTGCAAAATGACTTCTCAACCCAGTTGTTCTATAGTGTTTGTTGCCAGTCTAGCAGAATGCTGGTGACTGTTACTGTGGAATAGCACCACTTCACACAGTCTTCCTGGATGTTTTTCTGGAACTATATCTGCAAGATGTCTGTTGTTGACAAAAAATACCAACAGGAAAGTTTCACCTCATGCAAGCAACTCGTAGTACACCACATGGTCACCTACATCTACATCTACATGATTACTCTGCAATTCACATTTAAGTGCTTGGCAAAGGGTTTATCCAACCACAATCATACTGTCTCTCTACCATTCCACTCCTGAACAGCGCATGGCAAAAACGAACACCTAAACCTTTCTGTTGGAGCTCTGATTTCTCTTATTTTATTTTGATGATCATTCCTACCTATGTAGATTGGTCTCAACAAAATATTTTCGCTTTCAGAAGAGAAAGTTGGTGATTGAAAATTCATAAATAGATCTCGCCGCAATGAAAAACGTCTTTGTTTTAATGACTTCCATCCCAACTCGCATATCATATCTGCTATACTCTCTCCCCTATTACGTGATAATACAAAACGAGCTGCCCTTTTTTGCACCCTTTCGATGTCCTCTGTCAATCCCACCTGGTAAGGCTCCCACACCCCGCAGCAATATTCTAACACCGTACCTCTGCACAATATCCATAACATTATCTTGTGTGGATGCTCAAATGTCTATGTGGCACTGCTATTCTGTTTGGACTAAAGCATTCCTTTCCGTTCTTTCTCTTACATTAGCATAAAAACAAAATTTCTAGTCATCAGTAACAATACAGGTTAGAAATGGCCAGTGGTATTCACCCACTAATCAAGAACAAGCAAGAGGGTAATGTACATACGGCCAACCACTGATTTATATGGTTTGGCATGTGGTACCCATATGATTTATTGTTGAACCTTCTCCTTTGTATTCAAATGCTGCACAGTGACGGAATGGTCATACTTCATCACATTTTCTGGTTCTTGAGTTCAATGATGTGCATCATCGTGGATTAATGCATCCAGATGATCTTCATCAAATGCTGAAGGTCTTTCTGAAAATGGAGGATCAATAATGTCAAAACAATCATCCTTTAAATTAGAAAATCTTTCCTTGCCATGCTCTGTCCTATGGCATTATCCCCATACATGGTGAAAACGTTACCATTGAAACCACATATTCATAAACTCCACTGTTCTCATTTTGCCGACTTAGCCATTTTAAATTAAAATGTAGCAGTGCTTTGTGTCAACATAATATTCATAGAATGACAATTTACCTAAAAGAATGTGTCCACATTAAGTGAGAACAAGGTAATGTACTTCGTAAAAATGGTGGAAAAGACAACTGTATCCTTTGATCCCTAGGCATATGAACTTGTCTTAGATCACATGTAATGCCCCCAACAACACAAAACACAATGATGGGAAAGGCTGACTTAAAGCATACATTGTGTGCTCACTCTTACATTATTGGTATCGGCTGCATAAGTAACAATAACACAGTGCACAGTGTTCACTTAAGACGTCTCTCTGTTTTTGCTCCCAACATTTAATGTTCTAATGATGTACCAACATCATAATGCATTGATGGTGGGTGGTTTAAATAAAAAATATGTACAAATGAAATGAGTTTCGTGACAAGGCTGAAGATATATCGGTACATAGGACACTGCATAGAACTGTATGGAACATTGTAGATGTAACTGTAGATGTGCTCCAAGGAAGTGTGTGGGGCCCTTGATATTGATGTTTTATATTAATGACATCACAGACATTCTTCTTCTTTTTGTTTTTCTGTTTGGGGTATCTAATGACCACATACTAATTTCAATGCTTCCTCCTTTGTTCTTCTTCCAGGTTTCCTTCGTCTTCACTATCTATCCTTTTTTCTTCCTCAGACCATTCTGACCCTGTCTTCCTCTTCTTCTTCCTGCCTTGGAATGCTTCCATTTGCAACACTTTCTTCTTGAAATCCTATCATTCTGCTGGGTCTTTTTCTTGTATTTCTTTCCAAATCTTTCCTAACTACTTGAATCTGTCCTGTTGTTGACATCTTGTCCCAAAGATGTTTAGCAATCTGCTCATGGATTTCCTAGCAGCCTGAGGATTTTTCAAATGATTCTTAATTCTAGGACTTCAAGTTTGTATAACTCATAATTCAACATTAAACATTCACTTGCATAGAGACATTCTGGTTTTACTACTGTGCTATAGTGCTGTATTTTCAAATTTTTAGACACACACACCTTGTTGTAAATGTTCGTGTTTATATCATATGCTTTCTCCATTTTACATACTATTTTGTCTACAGCTAATATTTTTGAAGCCATTGCCTTGTATCTTTCCTCCCAAATATTTAAATTTATAAACCCTCTTTATCAGTTCATTACCTGTTACTAGGATTTCTGGGTCATTTTTTTATGTTTGCCCTAAAACATTTTTCCTACAGAAACTTTTAAAGCTGCTTTGTTAGGTATTCCTTCTAAGAGGTTGATATGTATTTCTGAATTTGTTATATTTTTATAAAGAATGGCATAATCATTTGCAAATACTAGACACTGAATTTCAGTATCTCTTTTTCCTGAAGTCTCCAGTCTCATTGTGACAGCTTATGTTCTTTGCCTTTTGTTTCAATTATCTTACTATTTCCTCTAAGATGCAGTTGAGGTGGCGTGGAAACATGTTGTCACCCTGCATTTCACCTGTTATTTTGAGTGCCTTAGGTGTTTCACACCAAAACTTTACTTATGCTTCAGTGTGTGGGTGTTTCACGAATAAGGTTTGCTAGTTTAGTGTAATGCCAAGTTTTTGAGTCACTTTACCCACTGTTTACCTGTCAATCAAATGCTTTTCTAAAACCTGTAAATGTTAAAACTATGTCTTAAAATTCGTATGGACTAAAAGTTGAAATTCTGTTCTGAGCCAGATTCGATCTTTCTAAATCCACTCTGATATTCTCCCAAATGGCTGTCAAGTGTTACTTCTACCTTGTTTAGTAATATTGTTAAAAATATAATACAGCCCACTGGCAACAGATACATACCTGTGCAATTATTTAGATAATGCCTATGACTTTTTTGTGCACAGGATGGATAGGAGCCACTTTCCAGTCTTCTGGAATCTTTTCAGTTTCCCATATTTCTTCAGACATAATCTGAAGGTTAGTTGTCATTTCTGCTTGACACCAGTTATGGTTGACATGATTTTATTTCTTCTCCACTGGCTTTGTTGTTTTTCAGGGTTTTTGTTTGTTTGTTTGCTGTAGGTGGTAGATCTGCTTCCATGTTTTCATCAAATATCTGGAAATTCTAGCTAACACTTCAGTTATCTACAGTTCAAGAATTGATCAAAGTACTTTCTTAGTAATTTACATGTGTGGTTATTGCTTAGACCTATTTTACCATTTTCGTCTCTGATGTAAATACATTGGAGCATGATATCACTTTTTGAATAAAACCATGACTGTATGTATGAGAGCATTTTTTCTGCTGTAGTACACAGTGATTCTTTTTTATCACTAATTACGATACTCGTGTCATCTGCAAATAGTAGAATTTTGGCTGGGCTATCTGGAGCCTGTATGTCATTGATATAAACTAGAAATAACAATGGGCCCAGAATGCTGCCCTGAGAAACAACTATTTAAATTTGTTTTGGTTCAGATATGGGTTTAAAATTGTGAAGATTCTTGGATGACCTCAGCTCAACAACTTGTGATCTGTTTTGCAGATAGGATTCAAACCAATTTTTAACGGTACCCCTGATGCATATTGCTTCAAGTTTCCCTAGTAATATTACATTGTTCACAGTATTGAAGGCTTTGGCTAAATCTAGATTAATTCCAACAACCTGTTTATTTGACTCAAAATTTCTTACTATTGCTGTGCAATATGGCTGTTTCTGTACTGTGCCATGTTGACTGTTATTTATTAGTTTATGTTTTTCTAGATATTTTGTAACCCTGATTTTCATAAATTCCTCAAGTATTTTGGAGAAGTATGGGAGAAGAGATATAGGTTGGTAATTTTCTATTTTATGTCTGTCACCATTTTTGTGTAGAGGTATCACTTTAGGGATTTTATTTTATCCGGAAATATCTCTTCACTAAGGGACAAGTTTGCTATGTGCACTATAGGTTCGACAACACGTGGAACAATTTTTTAATTATTGATACAGGTACATCATCCAAACCAGAGGACAATTTGGATTTCAAGCATTTAATGACTTTTAGAACTTAATGCTCGTCTGATGGGATTGCCATCATGCTGGTATTTACCATTGGAGACATCACTGTTAATTGTTGCTTAAAGTAAGGGGAATATTAACAAAATAATTGTTTACATTGTTTGCCATGGCGTTTTTTCTATGGGGATACTTTCATTATTTTTAAGATGGATTTCCTGTTCTTTAGTTTGACCCAAATTTTTTTTCTTTTTTTTTTTTACCTCATCATGCTGGACTTGTTACTAGCCTGCCTTATTAATCTATCATTACTTAATAATTTTGCTTTTGATATTACTTTGCGGTAAGTCTGTTTGTATGTTCTCACATACTCAACAAACTGCTGATCATGACATGTTTTTAACTTTAAACTTAGTAATATCATGGTTTCATTTGATGTTTTAATTCCGGATGTACTCCAGGTCCCTTTGGATCCAGATGATCTGTAACTCAAAAGCTTTTTTGGGAAGCACATTTCAAAGTATGCCATAAAAGTGGAAGCAAATGTATTGTAAGCATCTTTTGTGTTTGTTTGTGCCAAGACCTCTGGCCAAACTGCATTTTTAATATTATTTTTGAACTGATTACAATTTTCAGTAGAGAAAAATCGTTTGTACTCCTTTTTATTTTCCCCTCCCTGGGAGTTGCAGTGAGATTAAAGGTTAGTGCATTATGATCTGATAATCCTATATTCACATTTGTAACTGCAACTTCATGTGTGACCACATTTGAGAGGATGTTATTTATTAGGCTTTCACTGGAATCTGTTGTTCTAGTGGGAGCTGATACGTGGGGAAACAAGTTGAAGCTTTTAGTATGTCTAAAAACAAGTATTTTACTGAACTCTGGACCAATTGATTAATATTAAAGTCACCACAAAGAATTATGGCAGAGTTCTCATTTGAGAAAAATGTCTAGCATTTCTTCCAAATTCTTAAGAGAGACTTCAGTATCTCCAGATGGTGATCTGCGAATTGCTGCAACAATTACTTTCTTTTCTATGATTAATGGTTTAGCCTCATATCTTATCTTAAATTTAAGCTTGGGATTTAGATAAATGCATACACCACCACCTTTGACATTTTGCCTATAGTACTGACTGGCAAGTTTATAATGTGTGTGACCAAAAGGACTTAAACTATATCTGTACATTGTATAAGGCTCAGTCACAACTTCTGTGCATGTCTATGACAGGTGGTGTGGGCAGCCTATCAAGTTAGGCTGTGGTCTCCTGATCTCACATTTTGTGCTCGCTTACTCAGTTGTGCAGGACTCTTGACACTTGTCTCACTCCTCTGTCAACACAGCTTCCCTTTCATGTCGTTTGTCCCCTAACACTGCAGTCAGGTGTCATGTGGTGTAATTATTTAATACAATGATGTCTTATATTCTGTACCTTATCTTCTATACTTCTTCTCAAACTCTGTTATAATTACTTTAAAATTCAAAATTGATGCCTTTGACGCATCACATTTAAATAAATAACTTACTATGTCACTTTTGACTTAACAAATTATTTATTCCCTTCATCATCACACTCGTGAACTACACTAAAAGATCACCTTCATTCAGTATAAAAGAGACACTCACAATAATTTTGAAGGTTCCTCTTCTGTGTCTTACAACATACATCAGTTGTTGAAATAACTCCGTCGGCAGCCTATTGCTTTACAGGACAGTGTGGTGACCCCACAGAATACTTATTTTAACACATGTAGTTTGGCACCCAAAGCTGCTGCGATAGCTGTACAGTGCTGAAGGTGCATATTGTCCCCTGATGTAAGTCACCACACACAAAATAGAAATCACACTAATGAACAATATCTGTACGTTTATGTTTGACATGTTTTCTATTGCTCTTTTCATAATGTGTACACAAAACTTCTTTCAAAATGGCATTCATTGATAAGAAGTCATTGATATGTGCATCTCTCCTCTGGAGTGGTACGTACAAGCACAGTCTGTGAACATGGTGCCCAGTGAACACAGTCCAAAGTTTTTTAAAATTTTTTTTTCCTATATGCCATGAATGTGGATTTCTTTTTGTAACTATGGCTTCTGAGATTGGTTATAGCCTCAGTACATCATTGTCCATGATAAAATACGCAAATTTACCCTCAATTGCAGCCATAATTTAAGAGAATGTCCCTAAAGTGAACATAAAGTGCTTGAAAGATGTTTTCCTCTCTGTGTGTACAATAGTATCCAGTGCAGAACCACAGCGGCTGCGGATACCCAAGCCTGGAACCAGTACTGGGGCTGAGGACATACGTGCAGTGAAGTCACCTGGTGAGTAAGAGTAAATTTACACGTAATTGCAGCCTTAACTAAAGCAGTACATAAAGTACTTAAGACGTTTTACTCTCTGTGTGTACAATAGTAGGCAGTGCAGAACAGCAGCAGCTACGGTCACCAGAGGCTGGACCCAGTACTGCAGGTGCAGCGAAGTCACCTGGTGAGTAAGAGTAAGAGCCCACTGTGGCAGGCTTACATTCCTGCTCTGTACACTAGAGAATCAAATGTATCTGGACACCTATTAGTGGACATTAAGATTTTGTGTTCTCCTTTGAGGACTTGAACTCTTCTGGGGACACTTTGACATTTCGAAATCTCTGTTGGTGGATGCCAGCCCATTCTTCCTTGATAGCTGATACCAGACAAGGTAGAAATATTGGACGCAGGGTATGGAGTGAAAATGCCATTTTTAACTAATCCCTAAGACGATCCATCGCTTTCAGGTTGGAACATCGGCAGGCAAGCCTTCTTCAAGAATGCCACTGGTTATAAGCCTTTGCCTAACAATGCTGATCCATGAGAGGTGCAAGTGTTGAGCTGATCAAATCGGTCGTTGTCTGTGAACTGTTCCTCTGCTGTGTATAGTACACAATACTGTCAAATATGTACTTACCCTTCTGCATTTATCATATCCTGAAGTACAATAAGGTGGTGGTGGTGGTGGTGGTTAGTGTTTAACGTCCCGTCGACAACGAGGTCATTAGAGACGGAGCGCAAGCTTGGGTTAGGGAAGGATTGGGAAGGAAATCGGCCGTGCCCTTTCAAAGGAACCATCCCAGCATTTGCCTGAAACGATTTAGGGAAATCACGGAAAACCTAAATCAGGATGGCCGGAGACGGGATTGAACCGCCGTCCTCCCGAATGCGAGTCCAGTGTGCTAACCACTGCGCCACCTCGCTCGGTACAATAAGGGGAGAACAAGTTAAAGAGGAGAAATTGCATATTGTTACACTGCCTGCTCTGCACTGCATTGTTGGCAGTATAGTTAATGGCGGATAATGTTCACTGAGTAGTCACTCCATTCAAATTCTTCCGTCAGATACCCACGGAGTATAGCACTGTTTGTCACTCCAAATCTCGTTTCCACTCATCCACTCAACAGCAGTCATGGGTTTTTATGCTACAGTCAGTGTGACTTTATGTTGAACAGAAATGTTGTTTCCAGAAGCTGCTCAGCCACTGTAACCAGTTTTTCTAACTCCCTGTACACAGCCATTTCCTTAGCGGGCTCCTAGCTGCACTTCAAAACTGAAGAGTGACTGCAGCAGCTAACTGCAAGCTGGTTTTTACTATTTCCTACTACAATGATAGAAGCACTTGTCCATCAGCATAATCTGTGTGCCTGGACTTCATGTAGCATTGGTTGTTCCTTCACATTTACACTTAACTGTCACATCGCTGACAGCTGACTTGGGCAAGTTTGGAAGGGCTAAAATTCATCCCTGTGTTAATTATTCAGGTGTAATGCAAAGAAAAGTCCATGTTCAGTGTACTCAGATCCCTGACTGATGAATTCTGATTACAAAACAGTATTACCTGCCACTTCCTATAATATATATGACGGCAGTATCTGTTGCCGAAAGAACAATTGCCATGGATAACCATGCAGCTTTGCTAGAAATGAAATGATGATTAAATGGATGGAGCGTCTGCCATGTAAGCAGGAGATCCCGGGTTCGAGTCCCGGTCGGGCCACACATTTTCAACATTTCCCCAATGAAGTACATCACCGCCTGTTTGCAGCTAGGGTGTCCATTTAATTATCATTTCACTTCCTATAATAGTAGCTCCACCTCTCATTGAATTAAAATGCTCAGTTGCCCGTTACATAAGGGTGCCCAGGTATTTTGATTGGATAGTGGGTTTATAGTTCTTATCTATGTGATTTCTGCAACCCCTTAGTCAGTTCACCATTCACAATTGAATTAGAATCCAGAAATCACAATATATTTTATTATATTTATGTTTTTGAATATTGAGGACTTTGATTTGGGGCGAGTATTTACTGACTTACAGAAATACAAAGTTTACCTATATAGCTGTGGAAATATGTGTGCTGAGAATTACAGGGAGGGAAAAGGAAACAGAAAAATGGACAGGGAACAAGCAGGAGTAGGAGACGTAGTGGGGAGGTAGTGGAGATGAGTGACAAATGTAGTGATGGAGTGAGTGACAGATAGGATAAGACAATTACATGCTCCTATCCTAGAGAGGTGAGTGGGGGGAACATTGAGGTGACAGTCTGGTGAGAGGCATTGAGTGGATATCAGGCTACATGGACTACAAGCTGCAATGCCTGTAGCTTGAGACCAGAATACCAGGAGAAGCCAGGGAAGAGGCTTAATCAAACAGTGGGACTCCAATGAATGAATGAATGAATGAATGATGTGAGTAGAAGAAACAGAGGATGATTTGTATTTCAAAACTGAACCTTTTTGTACAACCTATTAGGGTAGTAACTTAAATGGAAATATTGGGGTGTGAATCTAGTTTATAAATGGTCATAGCTGATGCATTCAGCACTACCATAAGTTATTTGATTCTAACATTTTCAGGGGCTCCCTTAACCTTTCTGTGGTCAATCAGACATAAAGGTCCTGCCAAAATGTTTGTTTCAGAATCTGCACAACCATAGGAATGTTCCATTTCATTGTGTACTGTAATCTGTTGTTCAGTTTATGTACAATTAAAACCCAGAAGCTGACAGGTGATGCTAGAATGTGTTTTTTTTTCTTTGTTGGTACAGAAGTGAGTACAGTATGTTTTGTAGCAGGAGCTTCCTATCTTTGGCTTAATTGTGGATGGCAAAGACAGTGTAGATATTATTTATCTTTGTTACATTATTTGCTAGGTATATACTATTTGACATGTATCTTCACTGATAACCCATTCTTGAAGAAAACTGATGTCTGTGTCTTGTAACTAAAATTAATGCATGTCTTTATTAATGAAAATCATATAAAAATCGTGACTGTAGTTGGAAATCTACCACCACAAATGTACAGATACTGTTCTTTTGATGTACTGTTTTTCTTCTTTCTCGTGAGATAGTGTACTGGAGACATTTGTTTTCTTTTCCTTATTTTGTCTTGAATGTCTCAATAGTTTCTTGGAATTAATTGTTTGCAATTATTTATGGAGCTGTCTTTTGAATTACGGGCAGGGTGGTTATGAAGAATACAGTCAGCAGAAATAAGATTTCTATGATCTACTTTATAACATATGAAAGCTGATCACCTCTGAAATGAAGGTGCTGGGAGTGTATAGTAGAGTGAAAACAACTGAAGCATGTGGGATGAATGTGTCAATGCTTTTGGAGAGAATGGCTGATAATACAGTATCACTTCCTGTTCACTAGATTTGTCTCTGGTGCCAGTACCTTTGTTCATAAAATATTTCCCATCAAGACTTTCACTACAGTTTGATCCCAGACCAATCTGTTCATCTTTCTGCCTCACCTCTCTACAGGGA
Organism: Schistocerca serialis cubense; assembly: GCF_023864345.2. Classification (NCBI taxonomy): domain Eukaryota; kingdom Metazoa; phylum Arthropoda; class Insecta; order Orthoptera; family Acrididae; genus Schistocerca; species Schistocerca serialis. The sequence continues at coordinate 2,510,699 of NW_026047573.1, forward strand.
GTCCAGCAGGGAGCTGCCTTGCCCCATCTGCCACCCACACTCGTGGTCATATGTCCCACCTAATGTGGATGATCCATGCACATGGAGAGAGATGTGCTCAGGTAGCCATGAACATTAGAACTTCATTGGAACACAGAAGACACATGATAATGTTGGGCAAGTGAAACAGCTTCCTAGTGCAAGCAACATAAAAATACTCCTGATATGCTGTAAGGTTGTCACTAATATGAGCTAAGCTGAGCACTGCAAGTTGCACTGATGATGTCCTAGATTCCAATGTTGCTGTGCTCAGAGGAAAAGTGTTGACTGTAACAGCAGCCAAAAGTATGAACTGTCATCCCCATGGAGGAGATGGCAGTGGCATCCATGAGGCACACACCTGGAAGAAAAATACAGAAATTGGGCCAAGACATCAGTAAGGAGGGATGATGATGTGGAATGGTGCAGGTAGAAAGATACCAGGATGAAAGAAAGAAGTGGCACAAGGCATTTTAACACGGAGCAAAACCATTCAAACACTATGCAGAAGCACTTGAACACAGAGATGAAGGCTACCTAATGGATCACAAGACACTGGTAAAAAGCTTCCAGAGACAAAAAAGGAATTATAAAAGCACAAGAAGAGAGATGTTCCTGAGTGGACAAGAGGAAGAGTGTTTCATTGTGGCACAGATGGTACATGCCAACATGAAGCAAATGAAACAACTTTCTGATGAAGGCAAGGAAGAGAATGCCCTGATGCATGAAAAGATTGCCACTAATATGAAAACTATTCTTGAAGCTTCCAGTTGAGCACCCTGTCTGTAACAACTGACAAACACTGCTGTAGGTTGCACTGGCAATGCCAATATTGTGGGCCGCATTCTTATTAATATAGTCATGCATTCCAAAGTAGATAGTTGATGTCGAGTCTGGAACTTGGGTTGGCTAGTGAGCCACTGCACATTCCCCTACAAAGGCTATGTAGTGGAGAAATACTGTTAAGTTGTCCAGTGTTGCATGGCTCCAGGGTGGAAACCGTGCAGTGTCTGTCATTGGCAAGATCCGCTGCACTGAGGGTGAGTTTCAGTTTCAAGCCTGTTAAGATGCCAGCAACTGACATACCTCTGTTGTGTGGCATAAGGCAGAATTGTAAAGCACCAGCCAGATGCTACTCCACCCACTTCCACCTCATTCCTATTATGTCTCCTAATCCATCCTGTTCCCATACGCATCAGATTTTCTTTCTGTCTCACCTCTACAAAAAATCCACCTGAGAAATAATCTGCCTCACCTGCCACTCATTCTCCTCACTACTTGTACCCATCTGTAAGTAAAGAAAGGAGTGTTACATTGAATGTGTTTGATGTGGCATTATTACTGCACAAACAGCAAAAATGTGGTAAGTGATAAACATTTTTGCTATTACTTTCTGTGGGGTATCTGTGAGAGAAATTCATCATAATTTGTAATTATTGGTGAAGTTTTCTGCAAAACACCAAGTGCTCTCATTGCCAAATACTGGATGAATATAATGTCGGTACATGAATGCAATTAGTGAAGGTGCATAAACAAGCTTACACACAGTTCCTAAATGTTAAACGTGACACTGTGTTAACTGTGTAACATAAGATTGTATGTTTTATTAAGCAGATTTTAAAATTTGATCAATAATTATGTGAAATGATGACAATAAACATTTATTTGTCCCTGCCAGTCTTCAGATAGCAAGCGTGCAACCGGAATAAAGTTCTGGCTTTCTGGAACTCGGTAATATTGATGGTTGTTTATAATTGAGTAGATTAGATGCTCAATTATACACTGATCCGTACTTTTTCTAAAAGATATAAACAATTGATTCTGTTCTTTATCAGGTCGTGTTGAAACACACTTTATCACTAGTTTGTTTTACTTGTGCAGATAAAGTATTTTTTATATTAACACGCAAATTCTTTTTTTGTCAATCAGGCCCTGCTAAGGAGGAAGGCACGCGTCCCATCGCTCAGGTGAGTGAAAGTAGTGGATGCACGTATTAGACTGGCAGAGCAAGTGTGATTTTCACCAGTAGCATATAAAGTTTGGTTCTGTGGCATGTAATGAACCCCACACTGCTTCCTGTCCTCCTCCCAGGGTGAGGACATATTTCATCAGCTCAGGGCTTTGAACCGTTAAAATACTTCCTCCTATTCTGAGCTACTCTGCACACTACCAACTTGCTTAATCAAATAAACTCCTTTATTAATATCCTATTCATCTCCATTTCAGTCTCATTGCATCTCCCATGGCAGTCTGTTTCCTGACATCACAAACTTTGCAACTTCTTTAGCACTGTTAACTGAAATGCTATCTCAAGTCTAAATTACTTGCTAAATGAACCAAAAAATATCTCAAAGACCACTCATATACTGGCTCTTAATTTAAAACAAGTAACTCTCTTTAATTATTAATGTCAAGTCATGTGTCATTGGTTAGTGTACAGAATCTTACTGACAGCTCGACTTCATCTTCGTTCTCCTGATGTAATGGCAGTTGTCATGATGCTGACAGTTCTAGGGGGAAGGCACATTGCTGAACAAGAATGAGACAGCAAGGAATAAACCCATGGACTGGTTGTTTGTGTTGCCATCATCATTTGTGAAAGTGGCATGGCCGGACCATGTAAAATTTGGGGATTTGTGTGGATGCTGATAACCACGCCATTGAGTGCCCCCTAACCAGGTATCATCATCATCATGATAGAATAAAACACTGAAATCATCATGAACTGTGAAGAACGATAAACTAATTATCGTTATCCCACCCTCCAGATATGCTGCATCAATCTCCACTAGATTTTGTGTGTTGTGGTTGGCAGGTGTTACTAGAGGAGGCCAAAATGCATGCGTTTTAACTCACGCAGGTTGACGTGAGGTCTGGAACAGGACAAGGAAATTAGAATTTAGAAAAACTGACTTAGCTGGTGGAATACTTAACTTTAATCCATTAATGATGAACGTCTGTCTTGATGGTACATGATTCACAATATCAATAGTAACTGATATGGGCCCCTTGCTAGGTCGTAGCAAATGAGGTAGCTGAAGGCTATGCTAAACTATCGTCTCGGCAAATGAGAGCGTATTTTGTCAGTGAACCATCACTACAAAGACGGTTGTACAGCTGGGGCGAGTGCTAGGAAGTCTCTCTAGACCTGCCGTGTGGTGGCGCTCGGTCTGCAATCACTGATAGTGGCGACACGCGGGTCCGATGTATACTACCGGACCGCGGCCGATTTAAAGGCTACCACCTAGCAAGTGTGGTGTCTGGTGGTGACACCACATTATGCACAACAGAGAAGGGTATAAAAGTTTAAAGCCATCATTTGAATTAAAAAAAAAAAAAAATCACTTTGTGGTGGTGACCATTGTTCATCGGTACTATAGGCATTGTGAGATGTACACCTTTACCAAAGCGATGTGTTACACCATAGTTGATACTCATTAAACATGACAATAAATATTCCTTAAAATCGACACTTATCACTTACTGTTGTCTAAAATGCTTACTGATTGCAGTTGGGAACTGAGATTTCTCCATTTTTGAGCAAATATCACAAACACAAATGACAGGTACTCGCAATTGCAAACACATTTCAAAGTACCTTTCTAGAATGATATCAGACTCATTCTCCTTCATACATTCATGGCCTATCCAACTTCCTAAACTCTTCTGAAAATACTTTCCTGCTTGTGAAATAACTACCAAGTAAACTACTTTGAGAGGTATACTTGTCATAGTGTTTGTTATGTTTGACACGTGTTGATTAGTAATTCAATAAAACTACCTTAGTGTACTTAAGCACATGCATCACAAATTGTGCAGTGTGATTTCAAAGTAACTGTTTAGTTACTTTTGTTGTTAGGGATTTGCTTTCAGTAACATTAATATAGGTCTCTGGTATATTAAACAGAATTTAATGATCATTCTTGTGATCTTTCAGATCTTGCATTGACTTACTTGCCAGCTCCCATGACCATGGCAAACAGTCCTTTATCCAGTAAGTGGTTTTTTTTTTCATACATCTTGTTGTTTAGGACCAATATGTGGCACAAATCTTAAAGGTCGGGAATGTGTCAGATAAAATAAAATGTTTAAGAAACCAAAAAAGAGGAGCCATAAGTTTATGTAAATGCAGTCAAGAATGTAACACAGGAATGGCCGCTGAGGTGCCACCTCTCCATCTCTTTCCTCCTCCTCCTCTTTCCTAATCATGACATTATTCCAATGGAATATTAGTGGCCTTCAATCCAAAAAGATGACTTGCGGCTGCTCTTGGAATCGCAGCCTCTGCTAGTTCTCTGCCTGCAGGAAACAAAATTGCATCCTCCTGACTGATTTGAGCTTTTGTATTTCTTCCCAGTCTGCTTTGACTCCCTCTCTCCAAAGATGGCATTCCATATCGTAGGAGGAGAGAGGGGAGTCATGCTGCTCATATGGAAGGACGTTCAAAGTCAACCTTTCTCCCTGACTACCCAGCTTGAAGCTATTCCTGTCCGCGTTTTACATTCCTCTCCTGAACTTTTCCATATGTACTGTTTACATCCCTCAGTCATTCGGTGTCGTGGACACTCTTCATCCAGCTTACTGGCCAACTCCCTCACCCCTTTCTGCTGCTCGTTGACTGTAATGCACACCATTCTCTTTGGAAATCTCCCAGAACCTGACAGAGAGGTGCCCTCTAGGCTGAACTTCAGTCACCTTAACCTCATTTGCCTTATCGTGGGAGTACCCATCTTCCTTTTATACTACATGCACTCCTACCCATATCTGGAAATCTCCTGCACTGCCCAATTTGCCCATCATCTCATCACTGTCTCTAGTACGTACTCGAGCAACCATTTACCATTTGCTATCCATTTTCTGACTCCTACGCCACATATATGCACACCCAAATGGCAACTTTCTAGGGATGACTCGAGATTTACTGTTCCCTGGCACCCTTTGAGTAACATAATTTCTCCAGTTGTGATGGCCAGGTAGAGTATCTTACAAATGCCATCATTACCACCACACAATATTCCATTCTCGCCCTTCATCTTTACTGTGCCATGTCCCAGTGCCTTTATTGACTGAGCTGTGTTGTGACTCAACTCACATGCAGAGATGTGTTCTCCATGTTTTTAACCATCATTCTATGATGGCAAACTGCATTCATTATGAACAGTTGCATGCACAGTGTCATTGCACCCTTCAGGATAGCAAAAATCTAGCTAGATTTCCTTAACTAGTTCTTCTAACAGTTCCACTACCTCATCTGTTGTATGGGCCCTGCAGGACCAAGATCCATTGGGCTGCTATTCTGCGGAGATTTCAAGCTCCACCCACTATCATTCTGCCTTCCTCCACCAGAAACAAGTGGAGGAGGCTTGGGTAGTACCCTTATTTTGGCAGATTATCGAGTGCTACAAGCTGCCTTTAGTATGAGGGGGCGAGAACTTGCTCTCACTTCCTATCGATCCTCCAACACAGTGCTGGACGATGTTTGCATTCAGATGTTGCTAAACCTTTCTTTTGTGGGCAAGCACTTGCTCTTTCTTATGTACAACTGCATCTGGGCAGAGGGCGCCGTTTGCCAGATGCCAGCATAAAGACACTGTCATTCCCATACCCATACCCAAGCCCAGTACGGAAAAATACCTTCCTTCTAGTTACTGCCCCATTTCTCCCACAAGCTGTGTTTGCAAACTGATGAAACATGTAATTCATGCCTGGCTGGTATAGTGACTAGAGTGTGGCAATTCACTGACCACTGTACTGTGCAGATTTTGATCAGGCCGTCCTGCAGCTGACCATCTCATCACTTTGTCAACGTGTGTCGCGAATGGTTTTCTGTGGATATATCAGACACTGCCAGTGTTTTTAAATTTGCAGAAAGCCTGAAACACCTTCTGAAGGATGGGTATTCTTGATCTCTCTACATGTGGCACTTCTGAGGCCACATGCCCCATGTCCTTCAGGTATTTTTAAAGTATTGATTTTTCAAGGAATGTTGGTACTGCCTTGTCAGACACCTTTACCAGGAAGTTGGTGTGCCTCAGGGTACTGTTTTGAGTGTGACCCTCTTTGCTATTGCCTTTAACCTTATTATGTCCTGTCTCCTGCAGGTCATCTCCAGCAATCTACTGTTGCTCACCTCTACCCTGTTACCCTCCCACACCTTGTCCCAGCCTCCTCCTTACCCCCACGTGATTGCCTGTTTAATCATGTGCAACTGCTCGCAGCCTGGCTTCAGCTGCCAGAGAGTGTGATCACGTGTGTGAGAGTTGCATTTGCGTGAGTATGTGAGTGTATGTTATCTATATATAACAGAGGCCTTGTTCACTGAGAGCTCACTTTCTTACAGTTTTTTTTTTTTTTTTGTCGTGCCTGTGTGCCTTCCATGGTATTGTTAAATTCATTTCTGAAAATTGCGATGGCTTGGGGCATTGAGGTGCTGAGGTAGGGGTCAGTGTACACTCATCAGCAAACAAACAATTGTGCCTTATTAGACAAAAGCCTGGAAAGATCAGACCATTTGGCAATAGTGCCGTAAAAACCACACCAGGGATTGATCTCGGTGAGATGAGTGTCATTGGTGTGGTAAATGTGAGGTGTCTGATACTCAGTATTCATGTATGCCCCATATGCTAGTGATCGCTTACTTAACTGCATAGGTTATGGACCTGACTCTCGGAATGTTCAATTCACTGACATAAGCACACTCTTAGCCTTAGTATATTTATTGGCATTCAGATTGTAAGTGCTCACTGTCTACCATTCAAGCAACTAAGAATGGAAGACCAGTTTTACCAACAAGTTTTTTGTTTTCCACTGCCACTCATATTCTTCATTTTGCAGCTTGAAAATATATCTCTGCATGTTTTGGAATAAAGGTTAAGGCCTCAAAATTACCTGCTCTTCCCAAATCCATTCTCCATGGTGAAATGATAGAAGCATTGCACGGTAACCTGAAGGTGCAGAGTTCAAAGCTACACATTTCCATTTTTTTATTGTTTTTGCAAATTCACTAGAAAGAGAGACAGATTTTTTTGACATTTATGCAAATAATGGAATTGTGTGTCTGAGTAATGAAATAGCTGCTCTTGTTGTGTGTGGGCTTCACTCTGTTTCAGGTACATGTATTAAACTACCTGTAGCTAAAGTCATGAAAGTTATAATGTTTTATGATAGAGAAAATAACCAACAACAAAAGCAACATTTGAAGAGCTCTTCTTAAAAGACAGAATGAAACATGATACCTTGAACAGTTCATGATAAGAAATGTTACACACTACTACAACCACACTTAATACTTACCATCCTTAAATGTTTAAAGCAGTGGTTAAAATTTCCCAGAGTACTTTGACAAAGTGTGAACAAATAATGATGTACTTTTGCACCTACATACAGCCATTAAAGCTCTAATGAATGGGCAGGCAGCATTATCAAATTAGTTATCAACATTACTGGGTCAGCTACTTGTCAGAGAATATTAACTATAATCTATTAGATCTATTATGAACTACCAGAAAAAAGAATGCCAACAATTAAAAGCTTCCAGATGCATTTGAACTCGGATGCTGGCATCTTAAGTACTCACTTATGTGCCTTTACTGATGTAGATGTAGAATGGGTGCCAAGTTTGATATAATTATTTGAACACAAACCAGACCTCATGGCAAAGAATAGAAACAGTAAAACTAATGATTCACAGTATCATCCAGTTGCAGGCCTAGGTAAGCCAAGTGTTGCAACAAAACATTTGATCATATTCCATCAGATCTCATCTGTCACATGTGCCAAACTATAACTTCACTTTCCATTACAGTGCTTGTGTATAGTCCAGCACAATATCAACATTGTGAAGTGCGCTTCCACAAACATTTCTACAGCAAAAAGAGATCAAATTTCTTCACGGGGTTTACAATACTATTCAGGTTTTCATCACACAATGTTTGTCTTGTATGGGAGTCCTAGTGTACTGCATATCGTGCTTGAAAACGGGAACAGGGAGAAGGGGAAGATAAGGAAGATGATGGCGAGGTGAGTTGCAGTCTTGTGTTAGACCATCATAGCAACAATAGTTGCGGGCACAGATCAGTGGAAGATGTCATGGAAGGCCTTAGAACATCACTGAGACCCTAATTACAAGTAACAGACATAAGAAATAAATGAATACACCTTTGGTTGTCGTTACTCATGCCCTGGTTCCAACTCAAACCATTAATGTTTGCTTGACTGTGATATTCCTGTGGTGCTGCTTGTGAGTGGATGACTGTAACTGAGGTATTGTCAGAGGTGTTAGTCATCAGAAATGGCATATTAGTCCAATGCTGATTTCTCTCTTGTCATGCTGATAATTGGCAAAAATGTTTAAGGAAATTTTGTTCAAATATGTGGCCTGTCCTCAGTGTAAGCTGTGCAAGGTTAAGCAAACGTCTGCAGTATGCAGATGATTTGGCTTTCCATCCATGCTTGTCACATATCTGGCAGAGTCGTGAATTTCTATGTACCCTGTGTTGACATGACAAATATTAAGGGGTAGTAACATGCATTTTTAAAGCTATGCAAATTCACCCCAAGGGTGACTATGGGAGTGGAAGTTGCCTGAGTATTGGGAACTTTGGATAAAATATCAACCTGTGTGATTGATGAATCTTTGGAATGTCAGAAGTCTACCCCTACTGTAAACAGAATTTTAAAGAATTTTGTTGAAGGAGGCACTATCAGCAGACCCCCCTGCGGGTCCAAGGATTAGAATAGGCCCGCGGTATTCCTGCCTGTCGTAAGAGGCGACTAAAAGGAGTCCATCCCCCTCACGGGGGTAGTTCGCGCCTCCGTCCGGAGACGGACGGTTCCACGACCTATCATCGTGGTCCTTTTGGTTTTTTCACTTCTCGTTTCTTCCTTCCTTTTGTTGGTTCCTTTCTTTGCTCTTCTCCACCTCACTGTCTTCCTTACTCTTTCCCTTGCCTTCTCCTTGCCTTCTCATTGCCTTTTTCTCCTTGCCTTCTCATGGCCTTCTTCTCCTTGCCTTCTCAGGTCTCCGCCTCGGCGTTTGAGACAGTCTGTCCTCTTTCTCCCTCTCTCTCTTCTTTTTCCTCTTCTTCCTTCCTCCCTGTGCGTGCCTGAAGGCCGACCCACGCGTTCGCATGCGTAGCCGGTGACGGGGTAACGCGTAAGTCCCCGCCCTGGGTAGACATGTAAGGCACGCGCGTACCCCCTGGTAAAGGCCAGGCCCGGGGAGGGGTGATTGCCTGAGCTGATACCTTCTGACCATGCCGATTGGTCCCTCCGTCTGTTTCTCGGGAGGTGTGACCTGAGGTGTAAACATTCACCTAAGGCGGGAGTGCCCTCTGAGAGGGTCCCCACAAGGAAGGAGCGCGCCATCGGAGACGCTGGCAATCATGGGGGATTCCTTCGCAATGGATTCTACTCCATCGCTTTCGACTTCGACCCACAAACGGAAACGTGACCAGCCAACAGTGACAAAAGTACAACCGCCTGCCCCACAGTTCCTAGTAGTTTCTCGAACTGAGGACGGAAAGGATTTTTCCTCTGTCAACTCTTTCGTTATTCAGAAGGGCGTAGATACCATAGCCGGATCTGTCAAATCCTGTACCAGGTTGCGTAACGGCACCTTATTACTAGAAACTGAGAATGCCTTTCAGGCACAAAAACTGCTTCGGGCCACCCTCCTGTACACGTTCCCTGTCCGGGTGGAGGCCCACCGAACTTTGAATTCGTCTCGTGGTGTGGTCTATACTGGCTCCCTCGACGGATTGACTGACAAGGAGCTTCAATCATTCCTCGCTGAGCAGGGCGTGACGGCTGTCCATAGGGTCATGAAAAAGGTCAACAATGACCTTGTACCGACCCGGACAATTTTCTTGACCTTCGATAGTGTTAAGCTGCCATCGCGCATCAAGGCGGGCTACGAGGTTATTTCTGTTCGCCCCTATATCCCGACACCTACGCGCTGCTACCAGTGTCAGCGTTTCAATCACACTCGACAGTCTTGTTCCAATGCGGCTAAATGTGTCACCTGTGGCAGGGATGCCCATGAGGGTGACTGTCCACCTCCGTCTCCTCGTTGTGTGAACTGTCAGGGTGACCATGCAGCATCCTCCCGCGACTGTCCTGTCTATAAGGAAGAACGCTGTATCCAGGAAATTCGGGTCAAAGAGAAAGTGTCCACCTCTGCTGCTCACAAGCTATTGGCTACTAGGAAGCCCATGCTGCTCCCAGCGGGGAAATACAGTACTGTCCTCGCCTCTCCTCGGACTACCCGGGAGGTAGCAACCCAGACATGCGATCTGACCTTCAGCACCACGGTCGTCCGTTCGGCCAGTGCTAAGATCGCGCGGTCGACGTCTCCTCTTCCTCCCATCACCCCACAGACACGAGCACCTTCTTCAGCTTCTGCTAAGACGAAGACACCGAAGTCAGATGCACGGGCCTTCAAGAAGGAACCATCCCGTGCAGACTTCCTTCGTACCTCGACCTCACAGCCTTCGACCGGTACTTCCACTACACGTCCTTCCAAAAAGGCGCATAGGAAGCACAGTTCTCCTTCCCCGCCACGGCGCATTTCTTCTCTTGCGCCACCCAGCGGCTGCCGCCCCAGGCCGTCATCCGTTTCGCCTGGCCGCACCGCTGGTCGCCGTACATCTGGCCGTTCACTGGCGGAGGAAGCTCCCCCTCCCGGCCATCCTCCCGAGATGGCCGATGACCCTATAGACCCAATGGACGATGACTGTCCGCCTACTGATAGCGGCGGCAGTGCTCGCTCGAAGCCAGGCCCTAAGCGGCCTTCGAGGTGACCACTTCTCTCATCTTCCTTTTCTTACGATGGCACTTATTCACTGGAATATTCGCAGCATTCGCTCCAACCGAGAGGACTTGAAGTTGCTGCTCCGCTTGCACCGTCCGCTTGTCGTAGCCCTCCAGGAAACGAAGCTACGCCCATGAGATCAAATTGCCTTGGCACACTACACCTCTGTGCGTTTTGACCTACCCCCTGTGGTAGGTATCCCAGCTCATGGAGGGGTTATGTTGCTGGTCCGGGATGATATTTACTACGATCCCATCACGTTGCACACCGGCCTGCAGGCAGTTGCCATCCGCATTACTCTCCCCACTTTTACGTTTTCCTTTTGTACCGTTTACACTCCATCGTCATCTGCCGTTACCAGGGCAGACGTGATGCAACTTATTGCTCAGCTACCTGCACCATTTTTGTTAACTGGAGACTTCAATGCCCACCATCCCCTTTGGGGCTCTCCAGCATCCTGCCCGAGGGGCTCCTTGTTAGCAGACCTTTTCAACCAGCTCAATCTTGTCTGCCTCAATACTGGCGCCCCTACTTTTCTTTCGGACACATCTGAAACCTATTCCCATTTAGACCTCTCTATATGTACTCCCCAACTTGCACGCCGGTTTGAGTGGTATGCACTTTCTGATACATATTCGAGTGACCACTTCCCGTGTGTTATCCATCTCCTGCAGCATACCCCCTCTCCGTGCTTCTCTAATTGGACCATCTCCAAGGCAGACTGGGGGCTCTTCTCTTCCAGGGCGACCTTTCAGGATCAAACCTTTACAAGCTGCGATCGTCAGGTCGCACACCTCACGGAAGTCATTCTCGCTGCTGCTGAATATTCCATCCCTCACCCTCTTTCTTCTCCACGTCGCGTACCGGTCCCCTGGTGGACCGCAGCATGTAGAGACGCTTTACGTGCCCGTCGACGTGCTTTACGCACTTTTAAACGCCACCCTACAGTGGCGAATTGTATCAATTATAAACGATTACGTGCTCAGTGTCGTCGTATTATCAAAGAAAGCAAGAAAGCCAGCTGGGCTGCTTTCACAAGCACCTTCAACAGTTTTACTCCTTCTTCTGTTGTCTGGGGTAGCCTGCGCCGGCTATCTGGCACTAAGGTCCACTCACCAGTTTCTGGCTTGAAGGTCGCGAATGACGTCCTTGTGGCCCCTGAGGCTGTCTCCAATGCCTTCGGCCGCTTTTTCGCAGAGGTTTCGAGCTCCGCTCATTACCACCCTGCCTTCCTCCCCCGCAAACAGGCAGAGGAGGCTAGGCCACTTAACTTCCGCTCCTCGAATTGTGAAAGTTATAATGCCCCATTCACCATGCGGGAACTCGAAAACGCACTTGGCCGATCACGGTCCTCTGCTCCAGGGCCTGATTCTATTCATATTCAGATGCTGAAGAACCTTTCTCCTGCGGGTAAAGGTTTTCTTCTTCGTACATACAATCGCATCTGGATTGAGGGACATGTTCCCGCATGCTGGCGCGAGTCTATTGTTGTCCCGATTCCTAAGCCGGGGAAGGACAAGCACTTGCCTTCCAGTTATCGACCCATCTCGCTTACCAGCTGTGTCTGTAAAGTGATGGAGCGAATGGTTAACTCTAGATTGGTTTGGCTGCTCGAGTCTCGACGCCTACTTACCAATGTACAATGTGGATTTCGTAGGCGCCGCTCTGCTGTTGACCATCTGGTTACCTTGTCGACCTTCATTATGAATAACTTCTTGCGGAAGCGCCCGACCGCGGCTGTGTTCTTTGATTTGGAGAAGGCTTACGACACCTGTTGGAAGGCGGGCATCCTCCGCACCATGCATACATGGGGCCTTCGCTGTCGCCTCCCTCTTTTTATTCGTTCCTTTTTAATGGATCGACAGTTCAGGGTACGTGTGGGTTCTGTCCTGTCTGACACCTTTCGCCAGGAGAATGGGGTGCCACAGGGCTAAGTTTTGAGCGTCGCTCTCTTCGCCATCGCGATCAATCCAATAATGGATTGCCTCCCAGCTGATGTATCAGGCTCCCTTTTCGTGGACGATTTTACCATCTATTGCAGCGCGCAGTGTACACGTGTCCTGGAGCGCTGTCTTCAGCATTCTCTTGACCGTCTTTACTCCTGGAGTGTCGCCAATGGCTTCCGTTTTTCTGCCGAGAAGACGGTCTGTATTAACTTCTGGCGATACAAAGAGTTTCTCCCACCGTCCTTAAGACTCGGTCCCGTTGCTCTCCCAATCGTGGAGACAACCAAATTTTTAGGCCTTACATTTGACAGGAAACTTAGCTGGTCTCCACATGTGTCATATTTGGCTGCCCGTTGTACCCGTTCTTTAAATGTCCTCCGTGTTCTCAGTGGTCTGTCGTGGGGAGCGGATCGAACCGTCCTACTTCGTCTATATCGGTCGATCGTCCGCTCCAAGCTGGATTATGGGAGCTTCGTATACTCCTCTGCACGGCCATCCATCTTACGCCGCCTCAACTCCATACAACATCGGGGTTTACGACTTGCGATCGGAGCATTTTATACAAGTCCCGTAGAGAGTCTTCATGCTGACGCTGGCGAATTGCCACTCACTTACCGGCTACTGTCAATGCCCGACCATCCGTCTTATCGTTCCTTTTTTGACGACTCTCTTGACCGTCAATACGGGTTGTATGTCTCTGCCCTGCTACCCCCTGGCGTTCGCTTTCGTCGCCTCCTTCAACACCTTACTTTTTCCCTCCCTGCAACCTTTCGAGTGGGCGAGAGCCGCACGCCACCTTGGCTCCAGGCTCAGGTCCGCGTTCACCTTGACCTCAGCTCACTCCCAAAAGAGGTCACTCCCAGTTCGGTCTACCACTCCCGTTTTTTGGAACTTTGTTCGAAGTTCATCGACATGACTTTCATTTATACAGATGGCTCTAAGACCAATGACGGGGTCGGGTGTTCCTTTATTGTCGAGGCACAAAGTTTCAAATACCGGCTCCATGGCCATTGTTCGGTCTTCACAGCTGAGCTCTTTGCCCTCTACCAGGCTGTTCTTTACATCTGCCGCCACCGACATTCTGCTTATGTCATCTGCTCAGATTCCCTGAGCGCCATCCAGAGCCTCAGTGATCCGTACCCAGTTCACCCCTTCGTACACCGGATCCAACGCTCTCTTCAGCAGCTGGCGGACGTCGGTTCTCCAGTTAGCTTTATGTGGGTTCCTGGCCATGTCGGTATCCCTGGGAACGAAGCTGCAGATGCCGCGGCCAAGGCTGCGGTCCTCCAGCCTCGGACAGCTTCTTGTTGTGTCCCTTCGTCCGATTTTAGCAGGGTGATTTGTCGGCGCATCTTATCTCTGTGGCATGCCGATTGGGCTGCACTTACCGACAACAAGCTTCGGGCCTTAAAACCTCTTCCCGTGGCTTGGACGTCCTCCTCACGCCCTTCTCGGCGGGAGGAGGTCGTTTTAGCCCGGTTAAGAATTGGACACTGCCGGTTCAGCCATCGCCATCTGCTGACGGCTGCGCCGGCGCCGTTCTGCCCATGTGGGCACTTGCTGACGGTTAGACACATTTTAATGTCCTGTCCAGATTTTAACACACTGCGCCTCGATCTTAACCTGCCAAATACTTTCGATGCCATTTTAGCGGATGACCCACGAGCAGCTGCTCGTGTTCTTCGTTTTATCAATTTGACAAACCTCGCTAAGGACATTTGATGATGCTGTTTTTTAATCCTATGCCTGTCAGTCTGTCTTTTATCGTGTTTTCCCTTTTAGTTGTTGTGGTCAACTTGTGCCTCGCGGTGGATTCTTAGAGTAGTCAGGGCGCTAATGACCATTGAAGTTGTGCGCCCTAAAACCACAAAAAAAAAAAAAAAAAAAAAAACAACTATCAGCAGAATTCCTGGCTCAAGACACTGAGCACACAGCAGGATAACACATAGCTTGCCTGTAAGAGCCAACTAATCCCTCCCCTAGATACGAAGCAGTTGTAGTGAGTGACCAACTTCCCAGTTCCAATGATGCAGTTAGTTGAGGGCAAGGAAAGCTGTACTGCACGCACAATGATCCACTATAAAACAGGAACTCAGTGAGGAAATGTTACACTGGCTGGCAGCCACAGAGCAACATCTGAATGCAATGTGAAAAAATGTATTTTTTCACAGATAAGTTGTCTTACCAAGACCAAACAGTAGTTTAGCAGCCGCGAGGGTCCAGACATAAAGGCAAATAAGTGGTGACAACAGGTAGTACTAGCCGATTGTCGGTTTCCCCGCCGGGGGCGTCGGTTTCCCCGCCGGGGGCGTCGGTTTCCCCGCCGGGGGCGTCGGTTTCCCCGCCGGGGGCGTCGGTTTCCCCGCCGGGGGCGTCGGTTTCCCCGCCGGGGGCGTCGGTTTCCCCGCCGGGGGCGTCGGTTTCCCCGCCGGGGGCGTCGGTTTCCCCGCCGGGGGCGTCGGTTTCCCCGCCGGGGGCGTCGGTTTCCCCGCCGGGGGCGTCGGTTTTCCCCCCGGGGGCGTCGGTTTTCCCGCCGGGGGCGTCGGTTTCCCCGCCGGGGGCGTCGGTTTCCCCGCCGGGGGCGTCGGTTTCCCCGCCGGGGGCGTCGGTTTCCCCGCCGGGGGCGTCGGTTTCCCCGCCGGGGGCGTCGGTTTCCCCGCCGGGGGCGTCGGTTTCCCCGCCGGGGGCGTCGGTTTCCCCGCCGGGGGCGTCGGTTTCCCCGCCTCAGTAGCAGTCCGTATGCCCACATTTTTAAGAAAGTGGTGCTGCATTTAGTGTGAATGCAATATTGTGGAGGGGAATTCATGCTACAGGAGGAATATTCACTTGTGTATAGGTCTGCTCATTCAACTGCAGCTGTCCAAGATAGACATTAATGTAATGGACTGGCTGTGAGAGACTGCTCACTTGAACACAATGGAAGTTATGTGTGTGTAAGTAGCACGAACACACAGAGAACTGGCTGTGAAACACACCATTTATAGCTGATGCTCTTTTGGACTGCTTTTTTTGAAGCCTCGGTGGGGTTGTTTCTTCTGACAAATGGGTCCAATGCCTCACAGATTCAGTGCCAGGGTGCATGACTGAAGTCAGAAATAATGAGGCATTCTGGATAAAATGTTATGGACTGAGAACATTTTACATTCTTTCCTTGTTCTTCTGTGCAGTGTTCTGCCAGTGAGAGCCAGCACAAAATCTCTTGGTGACGGAAAAACATCAAAGATGAGAGAAGGAAATTTGAGCTAGTTCTAGTTGGCATTATCCTTGTACCTGAAATAAATTTATTTTAATTTATTATTTTGAGTATTACATTCTCTTTACTTGCTCTCTGCCTACATACATGAAATGAATAAACCAAGAGTGCCCCTTTTTAGGGCTATTTTTTGTTATGTCAAATTCATCTCTCTCCCACTCTATTGCCACCCATCAGCCTCGGCCAAAAATGTGCAAAATACATCTCTCTCTCACTCTCACTCTCACTCTCACTCTCACTCTCACTCTCTCACTCTCTCACTCTCTCACTCTCTCACTCTCTCACTCTCACACTCACACTCACACTCACACTCACACTCACACTCACACTCACTCTCTCTCTCTCTCTCTCTCTCTCTCTCTCTCTCTCTCTCTCTCTCTCTCTCTCTCTCTCTCTCTCTCTCTCTCTCTCTCTCACACACACACACACACACACACACACACACACACACACACACACACACACACACACACACACACACACATAGGCAAATTGGACAAAACGTGTTTATTTCTTGTCTGAATCCTGGGCTACAGCAATGAACTTTGTCCACAGATTGTTCTTCCTTCATGTAATGGAGGAAAAATGCAACTGTGGACACTGCATCATGTAATTTCCCCATGCATCCTCCACAGCCTGACTAAACACAGCTTTGTTAGAGGCCATCTGATCTCGACTGTCGGTCATTTGTCCCAATCAGTGCTACCTAACAATAGCAAGACCGTGCACTCAATTTGCTTACTAAATCACAATCTGTCTTACATCACTGCACCCTTCGGTAAGAGTTATAGATTTGGTGAGTGGGAAGTAACTATACTGCCACTCATCTCAGACATTTCATACTTGCAGAACTGCAGTGCGAAAGGTGGGAGGTAGGGTGGGTGGGAGGGAGGTAGGAGGGACGTCAGTATGGAACTGATGTAGCAGAAAATCAGTTGTAAAGTAAGCACCACTTGGTGTTAGGCTCATACTCACCCAGTTTATGGACTGCAGTTGTTCTTGTTGTTGTTATTGTCAGTCCAAATGGGGGTTTGATGCAGTTCTCCACTCTGGTCTACCTTGTGCAAGCATCCTTGGCTCTCTGTAACCATTATTAAATTCATTATCATGTGTTTAAATCTGGTAGAAGGCATACAGTAATGATTGTAACACAGTACCACATGGAATGACTTCAGTGCAGTCACCACCAGCAACTTCTGTGCAAATGACTGGTCAGAGAATTCTGTACTGCCTTCACAGAGTGAATAAAAGTACTTGTTTCTCAAAGGTGCTGCAGTGCTGGAATTTAAGCCGCATCCTGTTAGCAACTGACACAAGCTGAGTGGACCAAAATCCATTTAGTTCACTTTCAGAGGACTAATTCCAGACCACTGCTGTAGCCCCTCAATGAGCTATGGACATTTGTGGACGTGTTTAGTCAGATGTTTTTACCTATTTTTCCACTTTTTGTTTCCATTTTAATTTCTTGTATTTCCTTTCTTTTGACTGCCATTGGGACCCTAGTTGTTGGGCTGCCCCAGTCCAATTATGCTCTTACTCAAGTCACTACTCGACAAAAAATTCTTATTTGCAGTTTCCTCTTTATTGGATGTGTTCACATTAGTCACATTGTGTTGCTGCTGTCATAATATCAGCTTCCATCCCTGTTAGCCATGACCACAGAGATATGCATGGCCAAAATACAAAGTTGCTTCAAAATTGTCCACAGCAACTGCTCTAACAGCTTCCCAATTAAATGCTCGAATATACCAAAATGGGATAATGATGCATTGCCTGTAGTTCTGTCAAACTGTGCTCTTACAGATTACTTTAAAGACTTCAGTTTTGAAATTTCCTTTCCCCTCCAAGTGATGTAGGACTTGCCTTATGCATGTCAAGGAATCCAAATTTGCACTGCAGTTGGATTTTGTGTAAATGTTACATTAGTTTCTTGTAAAAGTTGTAACAGCAGTCCCTGACAGGAATGCCTGATGTTAAGTCATCAGTACTGAGTACCACACTTGTTGATGATAGTTTTGTTGGTTAAGCTGTGTATCCAAATTGGCATATAGTTCCTTTAGTTGCTGGATATAAAATTTTCCAATTGTTTAAACTCCCACACCTTTATGCTGGTTCTTCATGCTGTCATTGTTGCTCTCTGCAGTGTTGCTATGAATATGTGCTAGGCTGTTACAGTATTTGTGATTTATGATGCCGTATATCATTGCTACCAATGTCACATAGTACACTTCAAGACACCTACACTATCTTCTTTGTAAATTAGATATACTTTTCTGCATATCACCTTAACACTGTCCACAGTATGAAGTGGCTTTCACCTAGTCATTCACTATGAAACACACAAGTCTCACTTGTTCTGTGTGTACAGGTACAAATCAGTGAGGCTGATACACTGATGCCAGTTGCCACTGATGCATTTTTACAGGAGAATGCCATCAATAGCGATTTGGATGCCTACAGTGCTATATTTCAATCACATTGCAGTCTGCTGTAGCAGTGTGAACAACAAGAGCTATTCAGTGTAGTTTGGGGGCTAACTGAGCATGTGCTAATAAACACAAAATACATAGAAAATAACTATCCAAACCGTAACCAACAATGTACCTTGAACAAACTGCTTGCATCTGTAAGAAGCTCCCTAACAGGGTAGTGTGACTCAATTGAAATGAAAACTTATGTGCTGGCCACGCATGTTAAGTATCTGTGGGCATACCCTCGACACATTAAGCCTCCTTACCTCTGGGGCAGCTATTAGCATGTTGGAATCCAAAATATGAACTTTGATGAAGAATTACTCTAACACAACAACACTCTGGAACAGGTTAGTACACCCCTAAATAGACAAAGCTCATAAAATCATAATGTATTGTTGAGGCCAGTGTCCTCCAGTTTTGTAGGTATGCAGTCATTACAGTACTTGCAGATAGTTTAAAGTGTTTCGATCAGGATTCTCGGTATTCATGTGGCCTTTATGGCTTCCTATCAACATCACACTACTAATACAAAAGAAAGTGAGTCACATAGTTGTAAGCTGCCACAACTCTGCTACACTACATGGCATGTCATTTGCGACGTGTACTACGTGAACTGCTGTGGCTCAACGCTTTGGAATCTGCTGGTTCTCAGTAACTTGAAATCCAATGGAGACACTATCAGAATTGTACATGACATAATTTCTCTATCTCCTAACTGTGACAGTCTGTAATTTTATAATGGTCTGTTATTCCTTTCCCCTTTCATGAGGGGTGTTCATTCCAGCAAACTAAGCTGTACCATTATTTCGGTCACTGGCAGTGTCCTTACACCAGCCTCCAAACACCAATGTTGCCTTGCTTTTTGTGGGCACCTTTGTCCTTCTCTGTGACAGTGGCTGTATATGGCAGCTGTAATGAATTCAGACAATTAAAATTAAAATATTTTGTGGTTCTTCACTTGGATCATTATGCAGTTTTCATCAATCTCACTTTTATAAAATTCCACATGTATGTACATGCCACAGCACCTGATTCCTTATCTCCATCACTATTTTAATTTAGCAACTTCTTGACATTAAAATGAGCATGTGCAGTGAGAAGACAACCACTGCCACATATCAAGATGTTTGATTTACACTCAAATTCTGTTGATGTAAAGTTATTCAGCTTCTTAATATTTTTGCAGATGCCGCAGAAGTTGAGGATGGAGGAGCTGTTGGCAGGTGAGATATTTGCTTTCTTCAGTAGCTTAATTACACATTAAAGTTACGACTTTAATATTTTATTATGTGGTACTTTATTTTTCATCTTTTTCTTTGACATTAATATTCCATTGGTGATGTGCTAAATAATTTTTGTGAAACAGTTTTTAAAAACTCTATACTATAACTTAACACTGGATGTTAATTATGTCATACATAATTCATACTGAAAATTGGCGGTGTTATTGTAACTATGAAAGATTGGTTACAAATGTGCAGTTGCATTGAAAATGTGTACTGTGGTAAATTGTGAGGGAAATGTGGTCAAAGAGAAAAAAGACAAATTTTTAAGTACCAAATTGACATTTAGAAATTTGTCATTGTAATGTTAAGCAAACATTACAAATAGGCACACTACGATAAGTAGTAATGAATTTTGCCACCTGACTGATGTGTGAAATAGCCTGATCCATCTGGGTGCCACAGTTACTCTCAATCCCCCGCCTGCCAAGAGTGTTGTTGACTACCCGGTGACAACATGCTACTGAGTACAAGGTGGCTGACTTGTTGGTGGCTTCACAACTTGTGTACTGCATTCTCGAGGCCCATCTCATACTCCTCTTGCCCCCTCTACTCCCATACCAGCTTCCCTAATTTGAAAATTTTGGAGTTCCCCTTAACTTAAGTTTCACAATCCTTCCCTCAGTACTAGCCACCCCTACACTGCCCTTTCCCGTGCCTAGCTCTGTACCTGTACCTGTACCTGTACCTGTACCTGTACCTCCTCTGTTACACCCTCTGCCACCCCATCCCCTCTATGACATTTGCATTAAATCTGTCCACCACAACTCCTCACGCAGTTGGCCTGCAGGTTTATGACAATTTATCTGGTTGGCAGAGGGACAGAACGCAACAATGTAATTCCTGGCTTAGCCTTTTACTGCTTATTTCCAGATTAACCCTTTCATGGCCAATCGAACGTCTTAGGCTGATGCATAACGTTGTAGTGTTTCCTACAAGTTAAAACAACTCAGACTATACATACTGGAGACTTAAATCATCATAAATAATATAATTTGTTTCGCTGTTCACTTCAGTCTGTTGGGATAACTTTCTGGATCCACAACTGTAGAAATCATGTGGTTTTGTAGCAAAGAGCCATGTTCAAAGTGTATTTTCACTCCAAAGGAAGTATGTCAAGATCATTGAACAGAGAGCAGAGAAGATGAAATCTGAGGGTGCAAGATCAGATGAAAAGGGTGGGTGCAAAATGACTTCTCAACCCAGTTGTTCTATAGTGTTTGTTGCCAGTCTAGCAGAATGCTGGTGACTGTTACTGTGGAATAGCACCACTTCACACAGTCTTCCTGGATGTTTTTCTGGAACTATATCTGCAAGATGTCTGTTGTTGACAAAAAATACCAACAGGAAAGTTTCACCTCATGCAAGCAACTCGTAGTACACCACATGGTCACCTACATCTACATGATTACTCTGCAATTCACATTTAAGTGCTTGGCAAAGGGTTTATCCAACCACAATCATACTGTCTCTCTACCATTCCACTCCTGAACAGCGCATGGCAAAAACGAACACCGAAACCTTTCTGTTGGAGCTCTGATTTCTCTTATTTTATTTTGATGATCATTCCTACCTATGTAGATTGGTCTCAACAAAATATTTTCGCTTTCAGAAGAGAAAGTTGGTGATTGAAAATTCATAAATAGATCTCGCCGCAATGAAAAACGTCTTTGTTTTAATGACTTCCATCCCAACTCGCATATCATATCTGCTATACTCTCTCCCCTATTACGTGATAATACAAAACGAGCTGCCCTTTTTTGCACCCTTTCGATGTCCTCCGTCAATCCCACCTGGTAAGGCTCCCACACCCCGCAGCAATATTCTAACACCGTACCTCTGCACAATATCCATAACATTATCTTGTGTGGATGCTCAAATGTCTATGTGGCACTGCTGCTCTGTTTGGACTAAAGCATTCCTTTCCGTTCTTTCTCTTACATTAGCATAAAAACAAAATTTCTAGTCATCAGTAACAATACAGGTTAGAAATGGCCAGTGGTATTCACCCACTAATCAAGAACAAGCAAGAGGGTAATGTACATACGGCCAACCACTGATTTATATGGTTTGGCATGTGGTACCCGTATGATTTATTGTTGAACCTTCTCCTTTGTATTCAAATGCTGCACAGTGACGGAATGGTCATACTTCATCACATTTTCTGGTTCTTGAGTTCAATGATGTGCATCATCGTGGATTAATGCATCCAGATGATCTTCATCAAATGCTGAAGGTCTTTCTGAAAATGGAGGATCAATAATGTCAAAACAATCATCCTTTAAATTAGAAAATCTTTCCTTGCCATGCTCTGTCCTATGGCATTATCCCCATACATGGTGAAAACGTTACCATTGAAACCACATATTCATAAACTCCACTGTTCTCATTTTGCCGACTTAGCCATTTTAAATTAAAATGTAGCAGTGCTTTGTGTCAACATAATATTCATAGAATGACAATTTACCTAAAAGAATGTGTCCACATTAAGTGAGAACAAGGTAATGTACTTCGTAAAAATGGTGGAAAGGACAACTGTATCCTTTGATCCCTAGGCATATGAACTTGTCTTAGATCACATGTAATGCCCCCAACAACACAAAACACAATGATGGGAAAGGCTGACTTAAAGCATACATTGTGTGCTCACTCTTACATTATTGGTATCGGCTGCATAAGTAACAATAACACAGTGCACAGTGTTCACTTAAGACGTCTCTCTGTTTTTGCTCCCAACATTTAATGTTCTAATGATGTACCAACATCATAATGCATTGATGGTGGGTGGTTTAAATAAAAAATATGTACAAATGAAATGAGTTTCGTGACAAGGCTGAAGATATATCGGTACATAGGACACTGCATAGAACTGTATGGAACATTGTAGATGTAACTGTAGATGTGCTCCAAGGAAGTGTGTGGGGCCCTTGATATTGATGTTTTATATTAATGACATCACAGACATCCTTCTTCTTTTTGTTTTTCTGTTTAGGGTATCTAATGACCACATACTAATTTCAATGCTTCCTCCTTTGTTCTTCTTCCAGGTTTCCTTCGTCTTCACTATCTATCCTTTTTTCTTCCTCAGACCATTCTGACCCTGTCTTCCTCTTCTTCTTCCTGCCTTGGAATGCTTCCATTTGCAACACTTTCTTCTTGAAATCCTATCATTCTGCTGGGTCTTTTTCTTGTATTTCTTTCCAAATCTTTCCTAACTACTTGAATCTGTCCTGTTGTTGACATCTTGTCCCAAAGATGCTTAACAATCTGCTCATGGATTTCCTAGCAGCCTGAGTATTTTTCAAATGATTCTTAATTCTAGGACTTGAAGTTTGTATAACTCATAATTCAACATTAAACATTCACTTGCATAGAGACATTCTGGTTTTACTACTGTGCTGTAGTGCTGTATTTTCAAATTTTTAGACACACACACCTTGTTGTAAATGTTCATGTTTATATCATATGCTTTCTCCATTTTACATACTATTTTGTCTACAGCTAATATTTTTGAAGCCATTGCCTTGTATCTTTCCTCCCAAATATTTAAATTTATAAACCCTCTTTATCAGTTCATTACCTGTTACTAGGATTTCTGGGTCATTTTTTTATGTTTGCCCTAAAACATTTTTCCTACAGAAACTTTTAAAGCTGCTTTGTTAGGTATTCCTTCTAAGAGGTTGATATGTATTTCTGAATTTGTTATATTTTTATAAAGAATGGCATAATCATTTGCAAATACTAGACACTGAATTTCAGTATCTCTTTTTCCTGAAGTCTCCAGTCTCATTGTGACAGCTTATGTTCTTTGCCTTTTGTTTCAATTATCTTACTATTTCCTCTAAGATGCAGTTGAGGTGGCGTGGAAACATGTTGTCACCCTGCATTTCACCTGTTATTTTGAGTGCCTTAGGTGTTTCACACCAAAACTTTACTTATGCTTCAGTGTGTGGGTGTTTCACGAATAAGGTTTGCTAGTTTAGTGTAATGCCAAGTTTTTGAGTCACTTTACCCACTGTTTACCTGTCAATCAAATGCTTTTCTAAAACCTGTAAATGTTAAAACTATGTCTTAAAATTCGTATGGACTAAAAGTTGAAATTCTGTTCTGAGCCAGATTCGATCTTTCTAAATCCACTCTGATATTCTCCCAAATGGCTGTCAAGTGTTACTTCTACCTTGTTTAGTAATATTGTTAAAAATATAATACAGCCCACTGGCAACAGATACATACCTGTGCAATTATTTAGATAATGCCTATGACTTTTTTGTGCACAGGATGGATAGGAGCCACTTTCCAGTCTTCTGGAATCTTTTCAGTTTCCCATATTTCTTCAGACATAATCTGAAGGTTAGTTGTCATTTCTGCTTGACACCAGTTATGGTTGACATGATTTTATTTCTTCTCCACTGGCTTTGTTGTTTTTCAGGGTTTTTGTTTGTTTGTTTGCTGTAGGTGGTAGATCTGCTTCCATGTTTTCATCAAATATCTGGAAATTCTAGCTAACACTTCAGTTATCTACAGTTCAAGAATTGATCAAAGTACTTTCTTAGTAATTTACATGTGTGGTTATTGCTTAGACCTATTTTACCATTTTCGTCTCTGATGTAAATACATTGGAGCATGATATCACTTTTTGAATAAAACCATGACTGTATGTATGAGAGCATTTTTTCTGCTGTAGTACACAGTGATTCTTTTTTATCACTAATTACGATACTCGTGTCATCTGCAAATAGTAGAATTTTGGCTGGGCTGTCTGGAGCCTGTATGTCATTGATATAAACTAGAAATAACAATGGGCCCAGAATGCTGCCCTGAGAAACAACTATTTAAATTTGTTTTGGTTCAGATATGGGTTTAAAATTGTGAAGATTCTTGGATGACCTCAGCTCAACAACTTGTGATCTGTTTTGCAGATAGGATTCAAACCAATTTTTAACGGTACCCCTGATGCATATTGCTTCAAGTTTCCCTAGTAATATTACATTGTTCACAGTATTGAAGGCTTTGGCTAAATCTAGATTAATTCCAACAACCTGTTTATTTGACTCAAAATTTCTTACTATTGCTGTGCAATATGGCTGTTTCTGTACTGTGCCATGTTGACTGTTATTTATTAGTTTATGTTTTTCTAGATATTTTGTAACCCTGATTTTCATAAATTCCTCAAGTATTTTGGAGAAGTATGGGAGAAGAGATATAGGTTGGTAATTTTCTATTTTATGTCTGTCACCATTTTTGTGTAGAGGTATCACTTTAGAGATTTTATTTTATCCGGAAATATCTCTTCACTAAGGGACAAGTTTGCTATGTGCACTATAGGTTCGACAACACGTGGAACAATTTTTTAATTATTGATACAGGTACATCATCCAAACCAGAGGACAATTTGGATTTCAAGCATTTAATGACTTTTAGAACTTAATGCTCGTCTGATGGGATTGCCATCATGCTGGTATTTACCATTGGAGACATCACTGTTAATTGTTGCTTAAAGTAAGGGGAATATTAACAAAATAATTGTTTACGTTGTTTGCCATGGCGTTTTTTCTATGGGGATACTTTCATTATTTTTAAGATGGATTTCCTGTTCTTTAGTTTGACCCAAATTTTTTTTCTTTTTTTTTTTTACCTCATCATGCTGGACTTGTTACTAGCCTGCCTTATTAATCTATCATTACTTAATAATTTTGCTTTTGATATTACTTTGCGGTAAGTCTGTTTGTATGTTCTCACATACTCAACAAACTGCTGATCATGACATGTTTTTAACTTTAAACTTAGTAATATCATGGTTTCACTTGATGTTTTAATTCCGGATGTACTCCAGGTCCCTTTGGATCCAGATGATCTGTAACTCAAAAGCTTTTTTGGGATGCACATTTCAAAGTATGCCATAAAAGTGGAAGCAAATGTATTGTAAGCATCTTTTGTGTTTGTTTGTGCCAAGACCTCTGGCCAAACTGCATTTTTAACATTATTTTTGAACTGATTACAATTTTCAGTAGAGAAAAATCGTTTGTACTCCTTTTTATTTTCCCCTCCTTGGGAGTTGCAGTGAGATTAAAGGTTAGTGCATTATGATCTGATAATCCTATATTCACATTTGTAACTGCAACTTCATGTGTGACCACATTTGAGAGGATGTTATTTATTAGGCTTTCACTGGAATCTGTTGTTCTAGTGGGAGCTGATACGTGGGGAAACAAGTTGAAGCTTTTAGTATGTCTAAAAACAAGTATTTTACTGAACTCTGGACCAATAGATTAATATTAAAGTCACCACAAAGAATTATGGCAGAGTTCTCATTTGAGAAAAATGTCGAGCATTTCTTCCAAATTCTTAAGAGAGACTTCAGTATCTCCAGATGGTGATCTGCGAATTGCTGCAACAATTACTTTCTTTTCTATGATTAATGGTTTAGCCTCATATCTTATCTTAAATTTAAGCTTGGGATTTAGATAAATGCATACACCACCACCTTTGACATTTTGCCTATAGTACTGACTGGCAAGTTTATAATGTGTGTGACCAAAAGGACTTAAACTATATCTGTACATTGTATAAGGCTCAGTCACAACTTCTGTGCATGTCTATGACAGGTGGTGTGGGCAGCCTATCAAGTTAGGCTGTGGTCTCCTGATCTCACATTTTGTGCTCGCTTACTCAGTTGTGCAGGACTCTGACACTTGTCTCACTCCTCTGTCAACACAGCTTCCCTTTCATGTCGTTTGTCCCCTAACACTGCAGTCAGGTGTCATGTGGTGTTATTATTTAATACAATGATGTATTATATTCTGTACCTTATCTTCTATACTTCTTCTCAAACTCTGTTATAATTACTTTAAAATTCAAAATTGATGCCTTTGACGTATCACATTTAAATAAATAACTTACTATGTCACTTTTGACTTAACAAATTATTTATTCCCTTCATCATCACACTCGTGAACTACACTAAAAGATCACCTTCATTCAGTATAAAAGAGACACTCACAATAATTTTGAAGGTTCCTCTTCTGTGTCTCACAACATACATCAGTTGTTGAAATAACTCCATCGGCAGCCTATTGCTTTACAGGACACTGTGGTGACCCCACAGAATACTTATTTTAACACATGTAGTTTGGCACCCAAAGCTGCTGCGATAGCTGTACAGTGCTGAAGGTGCATATTGTCCCCTGATGTAAGTCACCACACACAAAATAGAAATAACACTAATGAACAATATCTGTACGTTTATGTTTGACATGTTGTTTTCTATTGCTCTTTTCATAATGTGTACACAAAACTTCTTTCAAAATGGCATTCATTGATAAGAAGTCATTGATATGTGCATCTCTCCTCTGGAGTGGTACATACAAGCACAGTCTGTGAACATGGTGCCCAGTGAACACAGTCCAAAGTTTTTTAAATTTTTTTTCCTATATGCCATGAATGTGGATTTCTTTTTGTAACTATGGCTTCTGAGATTGGTTATAGCCTCAGTACATCATTGTCCATGATAAAATACGCAAATTTACCCTCAATTGCAGCCATAATTTAAGAGCATGTCACTAAAGTGAACATAAAGTACTTGAAAGATGTTTTCTCTCTGTGTGTACAATAGTATCCAGTGCAGAACAACAGCGGCTACGGTCACCAGAGGCTGGACCCAGTACTGCAGGTGCAGCGAAGTCACCTGGTGAGTAAGAGTAAGAGCCCACTGTGGCAGGCTTACATTCCTGCTCTGTACACTAGAGAATCAAATGTATCTGGACACCTATTAGTGGACATTAAGATTTTGTGTTCTCCTTTGAGGACTTGAACTCTTCTGGGGACACTTTGACATTTCGAAATCTCTATGGGTGGATGCCAGCCCATTCTTCCTTGATAGCTGATACCAGACAAGGTAGAAATATTGGACACAGGGTATGGAGTGAAAATGCCATTTTTAACTAATCCCTAAGACGATCCATTGCTTTCAGGTTGGAACATCGGCAGGCAAGCCTTCTTCAGGAATGCCACTGGTTATAAGCCTTTGCCTAACAATGCTGATACATGAGAGGTACAAGTGTTGAGCTGATCAAATTGGTCGTTGTCTGTGAACTGTTCCTCTGCTGTGTATAGTACACAATACTGTCAAATATGTACTTACCCTTCTGCATTTATCATATCCTGAAGTACAATAAGGTGGTGGTGGTGGTGGTGGTTAGTGTTTAACGTCCCGTCGACAACGAGGTCATTAGAGACGGAGCGCAAGCTCGGGTTAGGGAAGGATTGGGAAGGAAATCGGCCGTGCCCTTTCAAAGGAACCATCCCAGCATTTGCCTGAAATGATTTAGGGAAATCACGGAAAACCTAAATCAGGATGGCCGGAGACGGGATTGAACCGCCGTCCTCCCGAATGCGAGTCCAGTGTGCTAACCACTGCGCCACCTCGCTCGGTACAATAAGGGGAGAACAAGTTAAAGAGGAGAAATTGCATATTGTTACACTGCCTGCTCTGCACTGCATTGTTGGCAGTATAGTTAATGGCGGATAATGTTCACTGAGTAGTCACTCCATTCAAATTCTTCCGTCAGATACCCACGGAGTATAGCACTGTTTGTCACTCCAAATCTCGTTTCCACTCATCCACTCAACAGCAGTCATGGGTTTTTATGCTACAGTCAGTGTGACTTTATGTTGAACAGAAATGTTGTTTCCAGAAGCTGCTCAGCCACTGTAACCAGTTTTTCTAACTCCCTGTACACAGCCATTTCCTTAGCGGGCTCCTAGCTGCACTTCAAAACTGAAGAGTGACTGCAGCAGCTAACTGCAAGCTGGTTTTTACTATTTCCTACCACAATGATAGAAGCACTTGTCCATCAGCATACTCTGTGTGCCTGGACTTCATGTAGCATTGGTTGTTCCTTCACATTTACACTTAACTGTCACATCGCTGACAGCTGACTTGGGCAAGGTTGGAAGGGCTAAAATTCATCCCTGTGTTAATTATTCAGGTGTAATGCAAAGAAAAGTCCATGTTCAGTGTACTCAGATCCCTGACTGATGAATTCTGCTTACAAAACAGTATTACCTGCCACTTCCTATAATATATATGACGGCAGTATCTGTTGCCGAAAGAACAATTGCCATGGATAACCATGCAGCTTTGCTAGAAATGAAATGATGATTAAATGGATGGAGCGTCTGCCATGTAAGCAGGAGATCCCGGGTTCGAGTCCCGGTCGGGCCACACATTTTCAACATTTCCCCAATGAAGTACATCACCGCCTGTTTGCAGCTAGGGTGTCCATTTAATTATCATTTCACTTCCTATAATAGTAGCTCCACCTCTCATTGAATTAAAATGCTCAGTTGCCCGTTACATAAGGGTGCCCAGGTATTTTGATTGGATAGTGGGTTTATAGTTCTTATCTATGTGATTTCTGCAACCCCTTAGTCAGTTCACCATTCACAATTGAATTAGAATCCAGAAATCACAATATATTTTATTATATTTATGTTTTTGAATATTGAGGACTTTGATTTGGGGCGAGTATTTACTGACTTACAGAAATACAAAGTTTACCTATATAGCTGTGGAAATATGTGTGCTGAGAATTACAGGGAGGGAAAAGGAAACAGAAAAATGGACAGGGAACAAGCAGGAGTAGGAGACGTAGTGGGGAGGTAGTGGAGATGAGTGACAAATGTAGTGATGGAGTGAGTGACAGATAGGATAAGACAATTACATGCTCCTATCCTAGAGAGGTGAGTGGGGGGAACATTGAGGTGACAGTCTGGTGAGAGGCATTGAGTGGATATCAGGCTACATGGACTACAAGCTGCAATGCCTGTAGCTTGAGACCAGAATACCAGGAGAAGCCAGGGAAGAGGCTTAATCAAACAGTGGGACTCCAATGAATGAATGAATGAATGAATGAATGAATGAATGATGTGAGTAGAAGAAACAGAGGATGATTTGTATTTCAAAACTGAACCTTTTTGTACAACCTATTAGGGAAGTAACTTAAATGGAAATATTGGGGTGTGAATCTAGTTTATAAATGGTCATAGCTGATGCATTCAGCACTACCATAAGTTATTTGATACTAACATTTTCAGGGGCTCCCTTAACCTTTCTGTGGTCAATCAGACATAAAGGTCCTGCCAAAATGTTTGTTTCAGAATCTGCACAACCATAGGAATGTTCCATTTCATTGTGTACTGTAATCTGTTGTTCAGTTTATGTACAATTAAAACCCAGAAGCTGACAGGTGATGCTAGAATGTGTTTTTTTCTTTGTTGGTACAGAAGTGAGTACAGTATGTTTTGTAGAAGGAGCTTCCTATCTTTGGCTTAATTGTGGATGGCAAAGACAGTGTAGATATTATTTATCTTTGTTACATTATTTGCTAGGTATATACTATTTGACATATATTTTCACTGATAACTCATTCTTGAAGAAAACTGATGTCTGTGTCTTGTGACTAAAATTAATGCATGTCTTTATTAATGAAAATCATATAAAAATCGTGACTGTAGTTGGAAATCTACCACCACAAATGTACAGATACTGTTCTTTTGATGTACTGTTTTTCTTCTTTCTCATGAGATAGTGTACTGGAGACATTTGTTTTCTTTTCCTTATTTTGTCTTGAATGTCTCATTAGTTTCTTGGAATTAATTGTTTACAATTATTTATGGAGCTGTCTTTTGAATTACGGGGAGGGTGGTTATGTAGAATACAGTCAGCAGAAATAAGATTTCTATGATCTACTTTATAACATATGAAAGCTGATCACCTCTGAAATGAAGGTGCTGGGAGTGTATAGTAGAGTGAAAACAACTGAAGCATGTGGGATGAATGTGTCAATGCTTTTGGAGAGAATGGCTGATAATACAGTATCACTTCCTGTTCACTAGATTTGTCTCTGGTGCCAGTACCTTTGTTCATAAAATATTTCCCATCAAGACTTTCACTACAGTTTGATCCCAGACCAATCTGTTCGTCTTTCTGCCTCACCTCTCTACAGGGAGTCCAGCAGGGAACTGCCTTGCCCCATCTGCCACCCACACTCGTGGTCATATGTCCCACCTAATGTGGATGATCCATGCACAAGGAGAGAGATATGCTCAGGTAGCCATGAACATTAGAACTTCATTGGAACACAGAAGGCACATGATAATGTTGGGCAAGTGAAACAGCTTCCTAGTGCAAGCAACATAAAAATACTCCTGATATGCTGTAAGGTTGTCACTAATATGAGCTAAGCTGAGCACTGCAAGTTGCACTGATGATGTCCTAGATTCCAATGTTGCTGTGCTCAGAGGAAAAGTGTTGACTGTAACAGCAGCCAAAAGTATGAACTGTCATCCCCATGGAGGAGATGGCAGTGGCATCCATGAGGCACACACCTGGAAGAAAAATACAGAAATTGGGCCAAGACATCAGTAAGGAGGGATGATGATGTGGAATGGTGCAGGTAGAAAGATACCAGGATGAAAGAAAGAAGTGGCACAAGGCATTTTAACACGGAGCAAAACCATTCAAACACTATGCAGAAGCACTTGAACACAGAGATGAAGGCTACCTAATGGATCACAAGACACTGGTAAAAATCTTCCAGAGACAAAAAGTTAATTATAAAAGCACAAGAAGAGAGATGTTCCTGAGTGGACAAGAGGAAGAGTGTTTCATTGCGGCACAGATGGTACATGCCAACATGAAGCAAATGAAACAACTTTCTGATGAAGGCAAGGAAGAGAATGCCCTGATGCATGAAAAGATTGCCACTAATATGAAAACTATTCTTGAAGCTTCCAGTTGAGCACTCTGTCTGTAACAACTGACAAACACTGCTGTAGGTTGCACTGGCAATGCCAATATTGTGGGCCGCATTCTTATTAATATAGTCATGCATTCCAAAGTAGATAGTTGATGTCGAGTTTGCAACTTGGGTTGGCTGGTGAGCCACTGTACATTCCCCTACAAAGGCTATGTAGCGGAGAAATACTGTTAAGTTGTCCAGTGTCGCATGGCTCCAGGGCGGAAACCGTGCAGTGTCTGTCATTGGCAAGATCCGCTGCACTGAGGGTGAGTTTCAGTTTCAAGCCTGTTAAGATGCCAGCAACTGACATACCTCTGTTGTGTGGCATAAGGCATGATTGTAAAGCACCAGCCAGATGCTACACAACCCACTTCCACCTCATTCCTATTATGTCTCCTAATCCATCCTGTTCCCATATGCATCAGATTTTCTTTCTGTCTCACCTCTACAAAAAATCCACCTGAGAAATAATCTGCCTCACCTGCCACTCATTCTCCTCACTACTTGTACCCATCTGTAAGTAAAGAAAGGAGTGTTACATTGAATGTGTTTGATGTGGCATTATTACTGCACAAACAGCAAAAATGTGGCAAGTGATAAACATTTTTGCTATTACTTTCTGTGGGGTATCTGTGAGAGAAATTCATCATAATTTGAAATTATTGGTGAAGTTTTCTGCAAAACACCAAGTGCTCTCATTGCCAAATACTGGATGAATATAATGTCGGTACATGAATGCAATTAGTGAAGGTGCATAAACAAGCTTACACACAGTTCCTAAATGTTAAACGTGACACTGTGTTAACTGTGTAACATAAGATTGTATGTTTTATTAAGCAGATTTTAAAATTTGATCAATAATTATGTGAAATGATGACAATAAACATTTATTTGTCCCTGCCAGTCTTCAGATAGCAAGCGTGCAACCGGAATAAAGTTCTGGCTTTCTGGAACTCGGTAATATTGATGGTTGTTTATAATTGAGTAGATTAGATGCTCAATTATACACTGATCCGTACTTTTTCTAAAAGATATAAACAATTGATTCTGTTCTTTATCAGGTCGTGTTGAAACACACTTTATCACTAGTTTGTTTTACTTGTGCAGATAAAGTATTTTTTATATTAACACGCAAATTCTTTTTTTGTCAATCAGGCCCTGCTAAGGAGGAAGGCACGCGTCCCATCGCTCAGGTGAGTGAAAGTAGTGGATGCACGTATTAGACTGGCAGAGCAAGTGTGATTTTCACCAGTAGCATATAAAGTTTGGTTCTGTGGCATGTAATGAACCCCACACTGCTTCCTGTCCTCCTCCCAGGGTGAGGACATATTTCATCAGCTCAGGGCTTTGAACCGTTAAAATACTTCCTCCTATTCTGAGCTACTCTGCACACTACCAACTTGCTTAATCAAATAAACTCCTTTATTAATATCCTATTCATCTCCATTTCAGTCTCATTGCATCTCCCATGGCAGTCTGTTTCCTGACATCACAAACTTTGCAACTTCTTTAGCACTGTTAACTGAAATGCTATCTCAAGTCTAAATTACTTGCTAAATGAACCAAAAAATATCTCAAAGACCACTCATATACTGGCTCTTAATTTAAAACAAGTAACTCTCTTTAATTATTAATGTCAAGTCATGTGTCATTGGTTAGTGTACAGAATCTTACTGACAGCTCGACTTCATCTTCGTTCTCCTGGTGTAATGGCAGTTGTCATGATGCTGACAGTTCTAGGGGGAAGGCACATTGCTGAACAAGAATGAGACAGCAAGGAATAAACCCATGGACTGGTTGTTTGTGTTGCCATCATCATTTGTGAAAGCGGCATGGCTGGACCATGTAAAAATTTGGGGATTCGTGTGGATGCTGATAACCACGCCATTGAGTGCCCCCTAACCAGGTATCATCATCATCATGATAGAATAAAACACTGCATTCATCATGAACTGTGAAGAACGATAGACTAATTATCGTTATCCCACCCTGCAGATATGCTGCATCAATCTCCACTAGATTTTGTGTGTTGTGGTTGGCAGGTGTTACTAGAGGAGGCCAAAATGCATGCGTTTTAACTCACGCAGGCTGGCGTGAGGTCTGGAACAGGACAAGGAAATTAGAATTTAGAAAAACTGACTTAGCTGGTGGAATACTTAACTTTAATCCATTAATGATGAACGTCTGTCTTGATGGTACATGATTCACAATATCAATAGTAACTGATATGGGCCCCTTGCTAGGTCGTAGCAAATGAGGTAGCTGAAGGCTATGCTAAACTATCGTCTCGGCAAATGAGAGCGTATTTTGTCAGTGAACCATCACTACAAAGACGGTTGTACAGCTGGGGCGAGTGCTAGGAAGTCTCTCTAGACCTGCCGTGTGGTGGCGCTCGGTCTGCAATCACTGATAGTGGCGACACGTGGGTCCGGCGAATACTACCGGACCGCGGCCGATTTAAAGGCTACCACCTAGCAAGTGTGGTGTCTGGTGGTGACACCACATTATGCACAACAGAGAAGGGTATAAAAGTTTAAAGCCATCATTTGAATTTAAAAAAAAAAATAATCACTTTGTGGTGGTGACCATTGTTCATCGGTACTATAGTTATTGTGAAATGTACACCTTTACTAAAGCGATGTGTTACACCATAGTTGATACTCATTAAACATGACAATAAATATTCCTTAAAATCGACGCTTACCACTTACTGTTGTCTAAAATGCTTACTGATTGCAGTTGGGAACTGAGATTTCTCCATTTTTGAGCAAATATCACAAACACAAATGACAGGTACTCGGAATCGCAAACACGTTTCAAAATACCTTTCTAGAATTATATCAGACTCATTCTCCTCCATACATTCATGACCTGTCAAACTTCCTAAACTCTTCTGAAAATACTTTCCTGCTTGTGAAATAACTACCAAGTGAACTACTTTGAGAGGTATACTTGTCATAGTGTTTGTTATGTTTGACAGATGTTGATTAGTAATTCAATAAAACTACCTTAGTGTACTTGAGCACGTGCATCACAAATTGTGCTGTGTGATTTCAAAGTAACTGTTTAGTTACTTTTGTTGTTAGGGATTTGCTTTCAGTAACATTAATATAGGTCTCTGGTACATTAAACAGAATTGAATGATCATTCTTGTGATCTTTCAGATCTTGCATTGACTTACTTCCAGCTCCCATTACCATGGCAAACAGTCCTTTATCCAGTAAGTGGTTTTTTTTCATACATCTTGTTGTTTAGGACCAATATGTGGCACAAATCTTAAAGGTCAGGAATGTGTCAGATAAAATAAAATGTTTAAGAAACCAAAAAAGAGGAGCCATAAGTTTATGTAAATGCAGTCAAGAATGTAACACAGGAATGGCCGCTGAGGTGCCACCTCTCCATTTCTTCCCTCCTCCTCTTTCCTAATCATGACATTATTCCAATGGAATATTGGTGGCCTTTGATCCAAAAAGATGACTTGTGGCTGCTCTTGGAATCGCAGCCTCTGCTAGTTCTCTGCCTGCAGGAAACAAAATTGCATCCTCCTGACTGATTTGAGCTTTTGTATTTCTTCCCAGTCTGCTTTGACTCCCTCTCTCCAAAGATGGCATTCCATATCGTAGGAGGAGAGAGGGGAGTCATGCTGCTCATATGGAAGGACGTTCAAAGTCAACATTTCTCCCTGACTACCCAGCTTGAAGCTATTCCTGTCCGCGTTTTACTTCCTCTCCTGAACTTTTCCATATGTACTGTTTACATCCCTCAGTCATTCGGTGTCGTGGACACTCTTCATCCAGCTTACTGGCCAACTCCCTCACCCCTTTCTGCTGCTCGTTGACTGTAATGCACACCATTCCCTTTGGAAATCTCCCAGAACCTGACAGAGAGGTGCCCTCTAGGCTGAACTTCTCAGTCACCTTAACCTCATTTGCCTTATCGTGGGAGTACCCCTCTTCCTTTTATACTACATGCACTCCTACCCATATCTGGAAATCTCCTGCACTGCCCAATTTGCCCATCATCTCATCACTGTCTCTAGTACGTACTCGAGCAACCATTTACCATTTGCTATCCATTTTCTGACTCCTACGCCACATATATGCACACCCAAATGGCAACTTTCTAGGGATGGCTCGAGATTTACTGTTCCCTGGTACCCTTTGAGTAACATAATTTCTCCAGTTGTGATGGCCAGGTAGAATATCTTACAAATGCCATCATTACCACCACACAATATTCCATTCTTGCCCTTCATCTTTACTGTGCCATGTCCCAGTGCCTTGATTGACTGAGCTGTGTTGTGACTCAACTCACATGCAGAGATGTGTTCTCCATGTTTTTAACCATCATTCTATGATGGCAAACTGCATTCATTATGAACAGTTGCATGCACAGTGTCATTGCACCCTTCAGGATAGCAAAAATCTAGCTAGATTTCCTTAACTAGTTCTTCTAACAGTTCCACTACCTCATCTGTTGTATGGGCCCTGCAGGACAAAGATCCATTGGGCTGCTATTCTGCTGAGATTTCAAGCTCCACCCACTATCATTCTGCCTTCCTCCACCAGAAACAAGTGGAGGAGGCTTGGGTAGTACCCTTATTTTGGCAGATTATCGAGTGCTACAAGCTGCCTTTTGTACGAGGGGGCGAGAACTTGCTCTCACTTCCTATCGATCCTCCAACACAGTGCTGGACGATGTTTGCATTCAGATGTTGCTAAACCTTTCTTTTGTGGGCAAGCACTTGCTCTTTCTTATGTACAACTGCATCTGGGCAGAGGGCGCCGTTTGCCAGATGCCAGCATAAAGACACTCATTCCCATACCCATACCCAAGCCCAGTAAGGAAAAATACCTTTCTTCTAGGTACTGCCCCATTTCTCCCACAAGCTGTGTTTGCAAACTGATGAAACATGTAATTCATGCCTGGCTGGTATAGTGACTAGAGTGTGGCAATTCACTGACCACTGTACTGTGCGGATTTTGATCAGGCCGTCCTGCAGCTGACCATCTCATCACTTTGTCAACGTGTGTCGCGAATGGTTTTCTGTGGATATATCAGACACTGCCAGTGTTTTTAAATTTGCAGAAAGCCTGAAACACCTTCTGAAGGATGGGTATTCTTGATCTCTCTACATGTGGCACTTCTGAGGCCACATGCCCCATGTCCTTCAGGTATTTTTAAAGTATTGATTTTTCAAGGAATGTTGGTACTGCCTTGTCAGACACCTTTACCAGGAAGTTGGTGTGCCTCAGGGTACTGTTTTGAGTGTGACCCTCTTTGCTATTGCCTTTAACCTTATTATGTCCTGTCTCCTGCAGGTCATCTCCAGCAGTCTACTGTTGCCCACCCCTACCCTGTTACCCTCCCACACCCTGTCCCAGCCTCCTCCTTACCCCCACATGATTGCCTGTCTCATCATGTGCAACTGCTTGCAGCCTGGCTTCAGCTGCCAGAGAGTGTGATCACGTGTGTGAGAGTTGCATTTGCGTGAGTATGTGAGTGTATGTTATCTATATATAACAGAGGCCTTGTTCACTGAGAGCTCACTTTCTTACAGTTTTTTTTTTTTTTTTGTCGTGCCTGTGTGCTTTCTATGGTATTGTTAAATTCATTTCTGAAAATTGCGATGGCTTGGGGCATTGAGGTGCTGAGGTAGGGGTCAGTGTACACTCATCAGCAAACAAACAATTGTGCCTTATTAGACAAAAGCCAGGAAAGATCAGACCATTTGGCAATAGTGCCGTAAAAACCAGACCAGGGATTGATCTTGGGGAGATGAGTGTCATTGGTGTGGTAAATGTGAGGTGTCTGATACTCAGTATTCATGTATGCCCCATATGCTAGTGATCGCTTACTTAACTGCATAGGTTATGGACCTGACTCTCAGAAGGTTCAAATCACTGACATAAGCACACTCTTAGCCTTAGTATATTTATTGGCATTCAGATTCTAAGTGTTCACTGTCTACCATTCAAGCAACTAAGAATGGAAGACCAGTTTTACAAACAAGTTTTTTGTATTCCACTGCCACTCATATTCTTCATTTTGCAGCTTGAAAATATATCTCTGCATGTTTTGGAATGAAGGTTAAGGCCTCAAAATTACCTGCTCTTCCCAAATCCATTCTCCATGGTGAAATGAGAGAAGCATTGCATGGTAACTTGAAGGTGCAGAGTTCAAAGTTACACATTTCCATTTTTTAATTGTTTTTGCAAATTCGCTAGAAAGAGAGACAGATTTTTTGGACATTTATGCAAATAATGGAATTGTGTGTCTGAGTAATGAAACAGCTGCTCTTGTTGCGTATGGGCTTCACTCTGTTTCAGATACATTTATTAAACTACCTGTAGCTAAAGTCATGAAAGTTATAATGTTTTATGATAGAGAAAATAACCAACAACAAAAGCAACATTTGAAGAGCTCTTCTTAAAAGACAGAATGAAACATGATACCTTGAACAGTTCATGATAAGAAATGTTACACACTACTACAACCACACTTAATACTTACCATCCTTAAATGTTTAAAGCAGTGGTTAAAATTTCCCAGAGTACTTTGACAAAGTGTGAACAAATAATGATGTACTTTTGCACCTACATACAGCCATTAAAGCTCTAATGAATGGGCAGGCAGCATTATCAAATTAGTTATCAACATTACTGGGTCAGCTACTTGTCAGAGAATATTAACTATAATCTATTAGATCTATTATGAACTACCAGAAAAAAGAATGCCAACAATTAAAAGCTTCCAGATGCATTTGAACTCGGATGCTGGCATCTTAAGTACTCACTTATGTGCCTTTACTGATGTAGATGTAGAATGGGTGCCAAGTTTGATATAATTATTTGAACACAAACCAGATCTCATGGCAAAGAATAGAAACAGTAAAACTAATGATTCACAGTATCATCCAGTTGCAGGCCTAGGTAAGCCAAGTGTTGCAACAAAACATTTGATCATATTCCATCAGATCTCATCTGTCACATGTGCCAAACTATAACTTCACTTTCCATTACAGTGCTTGTATATAGTCCAGCACAATATCAACATTGTGAAGTGCACTTCCACAAACATTTCTACAGCATAAAGAGATCAAATTTCTTCACGGGGTTTACAATACTATTCAGGTTTTCATCACACAATGTTTGTCTTATATGGGAGTCCTAGTGTACTGCATATCGTGCTCGAAAAAGGGAATGGGGAGAAGGGGAAGATAAGGAAGATGATGGCGAGGTGAGTTGCAGTCTTGTGTTAGACCATCATAGCAGCAATAGTTGCGGGCACAGATCAGCGCAATTTCCCTAAATCGCTCCAGGCAAATGACGAGATGGTTCCTATGAAAGGGCACAGCCGACTTCCTTCCCCATCCTTCCCTAAACTGATGAGACCGATGACCTCGCAGTTTGGTCTCTTCCCTCAAAACAGCCCAGCCAGCACAGATCAGTGGAAGATGTCATGGAAGGTCTTAGAACATCACTGAGACCCTAATTACAAGTAACAGACATAAGAAATAAATGAATACACCTTTGGTTGTTGTTACCCATGCCCTGGCTCCAACTCAAACCATTAATGTTTGCTTGACTGTGATGTTCCTGTGGTGCTGCTTGTGAGTGGATGACTGTTACTGAGGTATTGTCAGAGGTGTTAGTCATCAGAAATGGCACATTAGTCAAATGCTGATTCCTCTCTTGTCATGCTGATAAATGGCAAAAATGTTTAAGGACATTTTGTTCAAATATGTGGCCTGTCCTCAGTGTAAGCTGTGCAGGGTTCAGCAAACGTCTGCAGTATGCAGATGATTTGGCTTTCCATCCATTCTTGTCACATATCTGGCAGAGTCGTGAATTTCTATGTATCCTGTGTTGACATGACAAATGTTAAGGGGTAGTAACGTGCATTTTTAAAGCTATACAAATTCACCCCAAGGGTGACTATGGGAATGGAAGTTGCCTGAGTATTGGGAACTTTGGATAAAATATCAACCTGTGTGATTGATGAATCTTTGGAATGTCAGAAGTCTACCCCTACTGTAAACAGAATTTTAAAGAATTTTGTTGAAGGAGGCACTATCAGCAGAATGCCTGGCTCAAGATACTGAGCACACAGCAGGATAACACATAGCTTGCCTGTAAGAGCCAACTAATCCCTCCCCTAGATACGAAGCAGTTGTAGTGAGTGACCAACTTCCCAGTTCCAATGATGCAGTTAGTTGAGGGCCAAGGAAAGCTGTACTGCACGCACAATGATCCACTATAAAACAGGAACTCAGTGAGGAAATGTGTTACACTGGATGGCAGCCACAGAGCTCCATCTGAATGCAATGTGTAAAAATGTACTTTTCACAGATAAGTTGTCTTACCAAGACCAAACAGTACTTTAGCAGCCGTGAGGGTCCAGACATAATGGCAAATAAGTGGTGACAACAGGTAGTACTAGCCGATTGTCAGTTTCCTGGGGGCGTTGGTTTCCCCCGTAGGGGGCGTTGGTTTCCCCCGTAGGGGGCGTTGGTTTCCCCCGTAGGGGGCGTTGGTTTCCCCCGAGAGGAGCATGAATGCTTCCTCAGTAGAGGGCCGTATGCCCACATTTTGAAGAAAGTGGTGCTGCATTTAGTGTGAATGCTATATTGTGGAGGGGATCTCATGCTACAGGAAGAATATTCACATGTGTATAGGTATGCTCATTCAACTGCAGCTGTCCAAGATAGACATTAATGTAATGGACTGGCTGTGAGAGACTGCTCACTTGAACACAATGGAAATTATGTGTGTGTAAGTAGCAGGAACACACAGAGAACTGGCTGTGAAACACACCATTTATGGCTGATGCTCTTTTGGACTGCTTTTTTTGAAGCCTCGGTGGGGTTGCCTCTTCTGACAAATGGGCCCAATGCCTCACAGATTCATTGCCAGGGTGAATGACTGAAGTCAGAAATAATGGGGCATTCTGGATAAAATGTTATGGACTGAGAACATTTTACTTCCTTTCCTTGTTCTGCTGTGCAGTGTTCTGCCAGTGAGAGCCAGCACAAAATCTCTTGGTGACGGAAAAATATCAAAGATGAGAGAAGGAAATTTGAGCTAGTTCTAGTTGGCATTATCCTTGTACCTGAAATAAATTTATTTTAATTTAATATTTTGAGTATTACATTCTCTTTACTTGCTCTCTGCCTATATACATTAAATGAATAAATCAAGAGTGCCCCTTTTTAGGGCTATTTTTTGTTATGTCAAATTGATCTCTCTCCCACTCTATTGCCACCTATCAGACTCGGCCAAAAATGTGCAAAATACCTCTCTCTCTCTCTCTCTCTCGCTCTCTCTCTCTCTCACTCACACACACACACACACACACACACACACACACACACACACACACTCAGGCAAATTACAAATTGGAAAGTCTCTCATGACCAAATAAGAAAACAGGGCATTTATTTGATGGAGTACATGTGTTTCCTCATGCTGTATGTAGAATGAGAAACAATATGACATTTAATTTCTGTTGGACAAAACGTGTTTATTTCTTGTCTGAATCCTGGGCTACAGCAATGAACTTTGTCCACGGATTGTTCTTCCTTCATGTAATGGAGGAAAAATGCAACTGTGGACACTGCATCATGTAATTTCCCCATGCATCCTCCACAGCCTGACTAAACACAGCTTTTGTTAGAGGCCATCTGATCTCGACTGTCAGTCATTTGTCCCAATCAGTGCTACCTAACAATAGCAAGACCGTGCACTCAATTTGCTTACTAAATCACAATCTGCTTACATCACTGCACCCTTCAGTAAGAGTGATAGATTTGGTTAGTGGGAAGTAACTATACTGCCAGTCATCTCAGACATTTCATACTTGCAGAACTGCAGTGCGAAAGGAGGGAGGTAGGGTGGGTGGGAGGGAGGTAGGAGGGAAGTCAGTATGGAACTGATGTAGCAGAAAATCAGTTTGTAAAGTAAGCACCACTTGGTGTTAGGCTCATACTCACTCAGTTTATGGACTGCAGTTGTTCTTGTTCTTGTTCTTGTTGTTGTTGTCAGTCCGAATGGGGTTTGATGCAGTTCTCCACTCTGGTCTACCTTGTGCAAGCATCCTTGGCTCTCGGTAACCATTATTAAATTCATTATCATGTGTTTAAATCTGGTAGGAGGCATATAGTAATGATTGTAACACAGTACCACATGGAATGACTTCAGTGCAGTCACCACCAGCAACTTCTGTGCAAATGACTGGTCAGAGAATTCTGTACTGCCTTCACAGAGTGAATAAAAGTACTTGTTTCTCAAAGGTGCTGCAGTGCTGGAATTTAAGCCGCATCCTGTTAGCAACTGACACAAGCTGAGTGGACCAAAATCCATTTAGTTCACTTTCAGAGGACTAATTCCAGACCCTGCTGTAGCCCCTCAATGAGCTATGGACATTTGTGGCCGTGTTTAGTCAGATGTTTTTACCTATTTTTCCACTTTTTGTTTCCATTTTAATTTCTTGTATTTCCTTTCTTTTGACTGCCATTGGGACCCTAGTTGTTGGGCTGCCCCAGTCCAATTATGCTCTTACTCAAGTCACTACTCGACAAAAAATTCTTATTTGCAGTTTCCTCTTTATTGGATGTGTTCACATTAGTCACATTGTGTTGCTGCTGTCATAATATCAGCTTCCATCCCTGTTAGCCATGACCACAGAGATATGCATGGCCAAAATACAAAGTTGCTTCAAAATTGTCCACAGCAACTGCTCTAACAGCTTCCCAATTAAATGTTCGAATATACCAAAATGGGATAATGATGCATTGCCTGTAGTTCTGTCAAACTGTGCTCTTACAGATTACTTTAAAGACTTCAGTTTTGAAATTTCCTTTCCCCTCCAAGTGATGTAGGACTTGCCTTATGCATGTCGAGGAATCCAATTTTGCACTGCAGTTGGATTTTGTGTAAATGTTACATTAGTTTCTTGTAAAAGTTGTAACAGCAGTCCCTGACAGGAATGCCTGATGTTAAGTCATCAGTACTGAGTACCACACTTGTTGATGATAGTTTTGTTGGTTAAGCTGTGTATCCAAATTGGCATATAGTTCCTTTAGTTGCTGGATATAAAATTTTCCAATTGTTTAAACTCCCACACCTTTACGCTGGTTCTTCATGCTGTCATTGTTGCTCTCTGCAGTGTTACTATGAACATGTGCTAGGCTGTTACAGTATTTGTGATTTATGATGCCGTATATCATTGCTACCAATGTCACATAGTACACTTCAAGACACCTACACTATCTTCTTTGTAAATTAGATATACTTTTCTGCATATCACCTTAACACTGTCCACAGTATGAAGTGGCTTCCACCTAGTCATTCACTATGAAACACACAAGTCTCACTTGTTCTGTGTGTGCAGGTACAAATCAGTGAGGCTGATACACTGATGCCAGTTGCCACTGATGCATTTTTACGGGAGAATGCCATCAATAGCGATTTGGATGCCTACAGTGCCATATTTCAATCACATTGCAGTCTGCTGTAGCAGTGTGAACAACAAGAGCTATTCAGTGTAGTTTGGGGGCTAACTGAGCATGTGCTAATAAACACAAAATACATAGAAAATAACTATCCAAACCGTAACCAACAATGTACCTTGAACAAACTGCTTGCATCTGTAAGAAGCTCCCTAACAGGGTAGTGTGACTCAATTGAAATGAAAACTTATGTGCTGGCCACGCATGTTAAGTATCTGTGGGCATACCCTCGACACATTAAGCCTCCTTACCTCTGGGGCAGCTATTAGCATGTTGGAATCCAAAATATGAACTTTGATGAAGAATTACTCTAACACAACAACACTCTGGAACAGGTTAGTACACCCCTAAATAGACAAAGCTCATAAAATCATAATGTATTGTTGAGGCCAGTGTCCTCCAGTTTTGTAGGTATGCAGTCATTACAGTACTTGCAGATAGTTTAAAGTGTTTCGATCAGGATTCTCGGT
This sequence comes from Schistocerca serialis cubense, assembly GCF_023864345.2. Lineage (NCBI taxonomy): Eukaryota > Metazoa > Arthropoda > Insecta > Orthoptera > Acrididae > Schistocerca > Schistocerca serialis. The sequence continues at coordinate 2,554,263 of NW_026047573.1, forward strand.
ATTCATGTGGCCTTTATGGCTTCCTATCAACATCACACTACTAATACAAAAGAAAGTGAGTCACATAGTTGTAAGCTGCCACAACTCTGCTACACTACATGGCATGTCATTTGCGACGTGTACTACGTGAACTGCTGTGGCTCAACGCTTTGGAATCTGCTGGTTCTCAGTAACTTGAAATCCAATGGAGACACTATCAGAATTGTACATGACATAATTTCTCTATCTCCTAACTGTGACAGTCTGTAATTTTATAATGGTCTGTTATTCCTTTCCCCTTTCATGAGGGGTGTTCATTCCAGCAAACTAAGCTGTACCATTATTTCGGTCACTGGCAGTGTCCTTACACCAGCCTCCAAACACCAATGTTGCCTTGCTTTTTGTGGGCACCTTTGCCCTTCTCTGTGACAGTGGCTGTATATGGCAGCTGTAATGAATTCAGACAATTAAAATTAAAATATTTTGTGGTTCTTCACTTGGATCATTATGCAGTTTTCAACAATCTCACTTTTATAAAATTCCACATGTATGTACATGCCACAGCACCTGATTCCTTATCTCCATCACTATTTTAATTTAGCAACTTCTTGACATTAAAATGAGCATGTGCAGTGAGAAGACAACCACTGCCACATATCAAGATGTTTGATTTACACTCAAATTCTGTTGATGTAAAGTTATTCAGCTTCTTAATATTTTTGCAGATGCCGCAGAAGTTGAGGATGGAGGAGCTGTTGGCAGGTGAGATATTTGCTTTCTTCAGTAGCTTAATTACACATTAAAGTTACGACTTTAATATTTTATTATGTGGTACTTTATTTTTCATCTTTTTCCTTGACATTAATATTCCATTGGTGGTGTGCTAAATAATTTTTGTGAAACAGTTTTCAAAAACTCTATACTATAACTTAACACTGGATGTTAATTATGTCATACATAATTCATACTGAAAATTGGCGGTGTTATTCTAACTACGAAAGATTGGTTACAAATATGCAGTTGCATTGAAAATGTGTACTGTGGTAAATTGTGAGGGAAATGTGGTCAAAGAGAAAAAAGACAAATTTTTAAGTACCAAATTGACATTTAGAAATTTGTCATTGTAATGTTAAGCAAACATTACAAATAGGCACACTACGATAAGTAGTAATGAATTTTGCCACCTGACTGATGTGTGAAATAGCCTGATCCATCTGGGTGCCACAGTTACTCTCAATCCCCCGCCTGCCAAGAGTGTTGTTGACTACCCGGTGACAACATGCTACTGAGTACAAGGTGGCTGACTTGTTGGTGGCTTCACAACTTGTGTACTGCATTCTCGAGACCCATCTCATACTCCTCTCGCCCCCTCTACTCCCATACCAGCTTCCCTAATTTGAAAATTTTGGAGTTCCCCTTAACTTAAGTTTCACAATCCTTCCCTCAGTACTAGCCACCCCTACACTGCCCTTTCCCGTGCCTAGCTCTGTACCTGTACCTGTACCTGTACCTGTACCTCCTCTGTTACACCCTCTGCCACCCCATCCCCTCTATGACATTTGCATTAAATCTGTCCACCACAACTCCTCACGCAGTTGGCCTGCAGGTTTATGACAATTTATCTGGTTGGCAGAGGGACAGAACGCAACAATGTAATTCCTGGCTTAGCCTTTTACTGCTTATTTCCAGATTAACCCTTTCATGGCCAATCGAACGTCTTAGGCTGATGCATAACACTGTAGTGTTTCCTACAAGTTAAAACAACTCAGACTATACATACTGGAGACTTAAATCATCATAAATAATATAATTTGTTTCGCTGTTCACTTCAGTCTGTTGGGATAACTTTCTGGATCCACAACTGTAGAAATCATGTGGTTTTGTAGCAAAGAGCCATGTTCAAAGAGTATTTTGACCCTAAAGGAAGTATGTCAAGATCACTGAACAGAGAGCATAGAAGATGAAATCTGAGGGTGCAAGATCAGATGAAAAGGGTGGGTGCAAAATGACTTCTCAACCCAGTTGTTCTATAGTGTTTGTTGCCAGTCTAGCAGAATGCTGGTGACTGTTACTGTGGAATAGCACCACTTCACACAGTCTTCCTGGATGTTTTTCTGGAACTATATCTGCAAGATGTCTGTTGTTGACAAAAAATACCAACAGGAAAGTTGCACCTCATGCAAGCAACTCGTAGTACACCACATGGTCACCTACATCTACATCTACATGATTACTCTGCAATTCACATTTAAGTGCTTGGCAAAGGGTTCATCCAACCGCAATCATACTATCTCTCTACCATTCCACTCCTGAACCGCGCATGGCAAAAACGAACACCTAAATCTTTCTATTGGAGCTCTGATTTCTCTTCTTTTATCTTGATGATCGTTCCTACCTATGTAGATTGGTCTCAACAAAATATTTTCGCTTTCAGAAGAGAAAGTTGGTGATTGAAAATTCATAAATAGATCTCGCCGCAATGAAAAACGTCTTTGTTTTAATGACTTCCATCCCAACTCGCACATCATGTCTGCTATACTCTCTCCCCTATTATGTGATAATACAAAACGAGCTGCCCTTTTTTGCACCCTTTCGATGTCCTCCGTCGATCCCACCTGGTAAGGCTCCCACACCCTGCAGCAATATTCTAACACCGTACCTCTGCACAATATCCATAACATTATCTTGTGTGGATGCTCAAATGTCTATGTGGCACTGCTATTCTGTTTGGACTAAAGCATTCCTTTCCGTTCTTTCTCTTACATTAGCATAAAAACAAAATTTCTAGTCATCAGTAACAATACAGGTTAGAAATGGTCAGTGGTATTCACCTACTAATCAAGAACAAGCAAGAGGGTGGGTAATGTACATACGGCCAACCACTGATTTATATGGTTTGGCATGTGGTACCCGTATGATTTATTGTTGAACCTTCTCCTTCGTATTGAAATGCTGCACAGTGACGGAATGGTCATACTTCATCACATTTTCTGGTTCTTGAGTTCAATGATGTGCATCATCATGGATTAATGCATCCAGATGATCTTCATCAAATGTTGAAGGTCTTTCTGAAAATGGAGGGTCAGTAATGTCAAAACAATCATCCTTTAAATTATAAAATCTTTCCTTGCCGTGCTCTGTCCCATGGCATTATCCCCATACATAGTGAAAACGTTACCATTGAAACCACATATTCATAAACTCCACTGTTCTCATTTTGCCAACTTAGCCATTATAAATTAAAATGTAGCAGTGCTTTGTGTCAACATAATATTCATAGAATGACAATTTACCTAAAAGAATGTGTCCACATTAAGTGAGAACAAGGTAATGTACTTCGTAAAAATAGTGGAAAAGACAACTGTATCCTTTGATCCCTAGGCATATGAACTTGTCTTAGATCACATGTAATGCCCCCAACAACACAAAACACAATGATGGGAAAGGCTGACTTAAAGCATACATTGTGTGCTCACTCTTACATTATTGGTATCGGCTGCATAAGTAACCATAACACAGTGCACAGTGTTCACTTAAGACGTCTCTCTGTTTTTGCTCCCAACATTTAATGTTCTAATGATGTACCAACATCATAATGCATTGATGGTGGGTGGTTTAAATAAAAAATATGTACAAATGAAATGAGTTTCGTGACAAGGCTGAAGATATATCGGTACATAGGACACTGCATAGAACTGTATGGAACATTGTAGATGTAACTGTAGATGTGCTCCAAGGAAGTGTGTGGGGCCCTTGATATTGATGTTTTATATTAATGACATCACAGACATCCTTCTTCTTTTTGTTTTTCTGTTTAGGGTATCTAATGACCACATACTAATTTCAATGCTTCCTCCTTTGTTCTTCTTCCAGGTTTCCTTCGTCTTCACTATCTATCCTTTTTTCTTCCTGAGACCATTCTGACCCTGTCTTCCTCTTCTTCTTCCTGCCTTGGAATGCTTCCATTTGCAACACTCTCTTCTTGCAATCCTATCATTCTGCTGGGTCTTTTTCTTGTATTTCTTTCGAAATCTTTCCTAACTACTTGAATCTGTCCTGTTGTTGACATCTTGTCCCAAAGATGCTTAACAATCTGTTTGGTTAACCTGTTGCTGTTCACTCTGTATAAATGTCCAAAAAATAATAGTCAGCTCTTCTGCAGCATTTCAATTGTTTTTCCTATGCTGTAATATACTTCATTACTTCTTAATATTCATACTCATGGATTTCCTAGCAGTCTGAGTACTTTTCAAATGATTCTTAATTCTAGGACTTGAAGTTTGTATAACTCATAATTCAACATTAAACATTCACTTGCATAGAGACATTCTGGTTTTACTACTGTGCTGTAGTGCTGTATTTTCAAATTTTTAGACACACACATCTTGTTGTAAATGTTCATGTTTATATCATATGCTTTCTCCATTTTACATTCTATTTTGACTACAGCAAATATTTTTGAAGCCATTGCCTTGAATCTTTCTACCCAAATATTTAAATTTATAAACCCTCTTTATCTGTTCATTATCTGTTACTAGGATTTTTCCTACAGAAACTTTTAAAGCTGCTTTGTTATGTATTCCATCTAAGAGGTTGATTTGTATTTCTGAATTTGTTATATTTTTATAAAGAATGGCATAATCATTTGCAAATACTAGACACTGAATTTCAGTATCTCTTTTTCCTGAAGTCTCCAGTCTCATTGTGACAGCTTATGTTCTTTGCCTTTTGTTTCAATTATCTTACTATTTCCTCTAAGATGCAGTTGAGGTGGTGTGGAAACATGTTGTCACCCTGCATTTCACCTGTTATTTTGAGTGCCTTAGGTGTTTCACACCAAAACTTTACTTATGCTTCAGTGTGTGGGTGTTTCACGAATAAGGTTTGCTAGTTTAGTGTAATGCCAAGTTTTTGAGTCACTTTACCCACTGTTTACCTGTCAATCAAATGCTTTTCTAAAACCTGTAAATGTTAAAACTATGTCTTAAAATTCGTATGGACTAAAAGTTGAAATTCTGTTCTGAGCCAGATTCGATCTTTCTAAATCCACTCTGATATTCTCCCAAATGGCTGTCAAGTGTTACTTCTACCTTGTTTAGTAATATTGTTAAAAATATAATACAGCCCACTGGCAACAGATATATACCTGTGCAATTATTTAGATAATGCCTATGACTTTTTTGTGCACAGGATGGATAGGAGCCACTTTCCAGTCTTCTGGAATCTTTTGTTTCCCATATTTCTTCAGACATAATCTGAAGGTTAGTTGTCATTTCTGCTTGACACCAGTTATGGTTGAGATGATTTTATTTCTTCTCCACTGGCTTTGTTGTTTTTCAGGGTTTTTGTTTGTTTGTTTGCTGTAGGTGGTAGCTCTGCTTCCATGTTTTCATCAAATATCTGGAAATTCTAGCTAACACTTCAGTTATCTACAGTTCAAGAATTGATCAAAGTACTTTCTTAGTAATTTACATGTGTGGTTATTGCTTAGACCTATTTTACCATTTTTGTCTCTGATGTAAATACATTGGAGCATGATAGCCCTTTTTGAATAAAACCATGACTGTATGTATGAGAGCATTTTTTCTGCTGTAGTACACAGTGATTCTTTTTTATCACTAATTATGATACTCGTGTCATCTTTAAATAGTAGAATTTTGGCTGGGCTGTCTGGAGCCTGTATGTCATTGATATAAACTAGAAATAACAGTGGGCCCAGAATGCTGCCCTGAGAAACAACTATTTAAATTTGTTTTGGTTCAGATATGGGTTTAAAATTGTGAAGATTGTTGGATGACCTCAGCTCAACAATTCTTCTTGCGATATTTCAGAGAAATGGCTATTCGCAACAGCAGATTAAGAAAGCCCTGCAAATAAAAACTGCAGAAAAATCACAGGAAAATAATGAGGAAGTGGAAAGTGAAGTGAAATCTACAGCCTTTCTCCCATACATGGGTGATATTTCTTCTAAAATTGCTAGAATCTTGAAGAAACATAAAGTGGATGTGATATTCCGCCCACCCGCTAAGACTGCAGCCTTGTTGGGATCTGTTATGGATGATCTGCTCTTGCAAAAGGTGGGAGTTTATGAAATCCCTTGTGAGTGTGGAAAATGTTACATAGGGCTACCACATGCACTGTACAGGAACGATGCGTCGAACACCTGCGGTACACACGTGTTCTTCAGTCCAACAAATCGGCAGTTACTGAACATTGCATTTCTACTGGCCATGCCATGGATTATATAGATGTTAAGATTTTAACTACTGCTTCATCTTTCTGGGACTCAGTTGTTAAGGAAGCTGTAGAAATACAACTAGCCGACAACCTGCTAAACCATGACGAAGGATTTCATCTTGACAATGCTTGGAAACCACTTATTTCACACCTTTGTTCAGAAAGAATTTCTGCATCTTCACTTCTGACAGATGTTACCTCTTTTAAAAATTAATTATTTATTTACAAGCACGGTGGATTCGCAGCAGCACTATTTTGTTTGCACTCTGTGCTTATATGTTTATCTTTGCTATATAAATCTTAACTTTGACTAGTGCAGTAGTGGCGACTTTGATATCTTTGACGCATGCGCTTTTAATCCTCAGCAGCTTTGTATCACATGACTCTCCATATAAATAGGCATGCGCAAATGCTATGAACTCAGTCTCCGACTCGCCTTGAAGACTGCTGGGAGGTTTCTAGCTTAAATATTACAAGAAGAATTGTCGCTGTCCCGAAAGATGATGGAACAATTTAGTTGTTTACAGTTCAAGAGTTGATAAAAGTACTTTATTAGTAATTTACAGGTGTGGTTATTGCTTGGACTTATTTTACCATTTTCATCTGTGATGTAAATACATTGGAGCATGGCAGCCCTTTATAGAATTTTTAAATGTCTGACACAGAGTTTGGAACGATAACAAAGATTCTCCAACTCATCTTTCCTGCAGACATTATTGGTATTGTAGTAGTAGTAGTAGTAGTAGTAGTTGTTGTTGTTGTTGTTGTTGTTGTTGTTGTTTTTTAACAGTCATAGAACACACACACACACACCCTAAAAGACCACTTTCATTCATTCAGTATAAAAGAGAGAATTGTTATAATTCCAACATTCCTCTTCTGTGTCTCACTGCATGTATAATTTATTGAAATAACTTCCCTTTGGAAGCCTATGCATCAGCAGGACAATGTGGTGACCCACGGAGTACCTATTTACACAGCCAAGCACATAGTTTCTCACTGAAAGCTGCTGTTAAAACTCTCCAGTGCTGAAGGTGCATATTGTTCCATGTCGAAAATTCACCATATAGAAAATGAAAATAAATCTAATGAACAATATGACAGGTTGTTTTATGTTATTATTTTCATACTGTATTAATGACATTTTTTAAAATGTCATTCATTAAGAAGGCATCACTCCTTTGAAGTGGTATGTACAAGCATATTCCATGAAAGTTGTGTGCTAATTGACACTGTCTAAAAGTTTCCTTTTTACACAGACCATGAATGTGGCTTTCTGTTTCTTTGTAATGTCTTCTGAGATTGATTAGAGGCTCAGTATGTCAACAGTGTGTGTTAAAATTAACATATGTTCCAGTCATTGCAGCCATAATGTGGAATTGTAGAAGGAGCACATCACTAAAGCAGTAAATAAAGTTATTAAGAGATGCTTTCCTCTTTGTGTGTACAGTTGCAGCTGCTGGAAGACGGCGGCAACTCGAGGAAGATGCCGTACCCAGTAAAGAAGCGAGAGCTGGAGGTGCCAGGCACTCAGTGGGTGAGTAGTAGTGAGAGCCCACAGTGGGAGGCTTGTGAATCAAATGTATCAGGACAACTATTAGTGGACATTAAGATGGAGTGTGTCCACCCTTCTCCTTTACGGTGGCTTGAACTCTTCTGTTTGTACTTCCATTGAGATGTCTGAACCTCTGTGAAGGAATGGCAGCCCATTCTTCCTCGAGAGCTAAACCCAAAGAAGGTAGAGATGTTGGACATCAGGTTTGGAATGATGTCACCATTATGACTCGTCCCGAAGATGATCCGTTGCTTTCAGGTTGGAACATTGGCACCCAAGTTCACTTCAGGAATGTCATTGTCCATAAACCTTCGCCTCACAATGCTGCTCAGTGACAGGCGGCATTGTTGAGCTGATTGTCAGTCTTTGTGTCTGAACACTTCCTTTGCTGTAGACAGTACACTACCGTCAAATACATAATTGTCCTTCTGAATTTAGCATTTTTTAAAGTGCAATAAGAGGACAAGAAGTTAACAATGAGGAATTGCATACTGTAACACTGCCTCCTCTTCACATGATTGTTGGTACTAAAGATGATGGCAGGTAAAGTTCAGCCAGCATTCAGCTAACCCAAATCCTTCAGTCACATTGCCATGGAATATAGAATGATTTGTCACTTCACTCCTAGTCCCCTGCTTCCAGTTGTCCACTGTCCAGTGGACATTGCTCATTACGTGACCTTCAGTATTGTTTAGTGTTGACAACAGGAGTGTGCGGTTTTGAGAAACTGCTCAGCCATTGCTACCAGGACTGCGGAGAGTGAGGGGTGGCCATGGGGCAAGGCACATGAGCCCCACCTAAAAATATAGCAAACCAATTTTATTAGCAATGTAATGTAAGTGGAGTGGCTCCAAATGTTTGTATAAGTTAAACGTGTGTGTGTGTGTGTGTGTGTGTGTGTGTGTGTGTGTGTGTGTGTGTGTGTGTGTGTGTGTGTGTGTGTGTTTTTCTCATGCCACCAGTTGGTAGCTTGGTAACACTGCCCCCCCACCCCTCCGGGGGCACGCCATTCCTTGGTGGGTTCATTCTTGGCTACCATGGGGCCCCAGGCTTTGCAGTACCTTTTCCCTTTTGTGTTGTATGTCAATCATCTTGCTGTTCTTTTTCCCCTTGGGGAACATGTCTGGGGTATTCTTGGGAATGTCCAGCATTCTGTCACTGATGTACAAACATCTCACCTTTGTCTTCCGCTCCATTTTCCTTTCTCTGTTCCCCTTCTCTTGTTCCTCCGCTTCTGTGTTCGAGGGTCCTCTTTTTCTCTTCTTGCTCCCTGTGTGCTCCTAAAGGCTGGCCCATGCATCTGTGCATAACAGGTAACTGGGTGACTCATAATTCCCAGCCCCGTGTTGACAGGTCGGATTCTCTCGTTCCTCCTGCTGTAGGCCAGTCTCAGGGTGGGGTGTGTGCTTGAGCAGTAAACTTTCCAAATTGCCATACATTCCAAACCCAATGTGCTGCTACCAATGTCATCATTTTAACCACTCTATAACATCTTGTCAACACCAGCCACATGTCACCTGTGGTAGGGATGCGCACGAGGGTGATCGTCCACCTCTATCTCCCTGCTGTATCAACTGCAAATGCGGCCATGCGAATTCATCTTAGGAGTGACCAGTGAATCTTGGTGTGCACGTTGTTCAAGAGATCCAGTTGAAGGAAAAGGTGCCTTATCCAGTTACTGGGTAGTCACAAACCGTGTGTTCTCCTGTCTGGCATCTATTTCTGTTTTTGTTACCCCTTACTCCATGAAAGACGTGGCCAGGCTGACATACAACCTCCAATTCAACTCTGAGGACATGAAATTGCCCAGTGTCAAGGTAGCATCGCCACCCCTCCGTCATGCTTTGCAAGAAACTGTCGAACTCTTGCCTCAAGGGTCCAAGCAACCAGCTACACAACCTGTAGGCCGGAAAGGCCAGAAGGAGTACTCCCATGAAGACTTACTCTGTCCCTCCAGCCAAACAACACTGGAGTCATCAACTGGGAGGGCTCAAAGAAGTCCTCCAAAGGCAAACAGTCCTCCTTTTGCCACCCTGAAGATCCTCTTTGATGATGTCGGCACGTAATACCTTAGCCCGGCCAGCCACCATGATGCAGATGTTAACTAAAAACTGTTTTTCGGCACTGGACTCCACAGACAGCCCGCACAAGCGATCTGATGTTTCTGTCTGACTCCATGGAGCAGGATCCTCCTGTGTCTGCACTCTGTAGTAGCACCTCTTCCTAGGCTGTCACTCAGCATCTGCCGAGGTGACACCCCAACGTCTGTTCATCATGACTGTTCTCCAATGAAACATTCACCACCTTCAGTCCCACAATGAGGATTTGCGACTGCTTTTAGTGTTGAAGCACCCCCTTGTACTCTGCTTTCAGGAAACGAAATTGTGCCCTCATGACCGCTTTGAGCTTTCAAATTTCTTACTGATTTGCTTTGATCTTCCCTGTTGTAACCATGACTGGAATGGCTGCAGGTATGCTGTCAATGAAAGTGCAGTGGTACCGAATGGGAGCAGTCTGCAAACAAACAAGACAGATGAACAGGAAAGGAAAAACAGACGCAACGACAGATGACTGAGCAAGATACTGAGACACAAAGACCAACAACAAGCAATAAGCAACGGTGTCACAAGTGAAAACCTCATAAATCGACAAAGGCCACTCGTACATGGAAAGGACAACTGAGGTGTTCATGATGGCCAACCCAGAGGCCATGGCAGCTGAGGGAGATGCCGATCCACCTGGGGGCGGGGAGGGCTGGTGTCAGGCTGGCAGGGAGGCAACAATTGGGGCAGTGGTGGTGACTCAAGGACCACATGTGTACCTGAAGGAGGTAGTGGTTGAGGAGTTGGTGCGGGAGTCCCGCAGGGGAACGTGGGCGGAGCTGGTTATGATTGCGGCACTCCAACCCTTTCAGCGTGTGCACTGATGTCACATACCACCCATGGGTTGCGATGACTGGCAGGTGTCCAACCCGCCTTGCTCCTGTAAACGCAGGCCCACACTACTGTGCTGGGGCCGTAATGCTGAGAGGGACAAGAGCAGGGGCAGGAAGAGGATGGCATCAGCAAATGCAGCAGGGTCTGTGGCTGTCACCCATGGAGGATTTCCTCTGAACTACGTCCGTCAATTGGCGTGGTGTGATAGGTGCTCAAGAACAGGGTGAGGGCCGATGTGGTTGGAGATGTTCAGACTGCCTTTGTCAGCTGTATAAACGTGTGGCCAAGCCTCTCTGCTGCACCATTGGAGGATATGTTTGATACCATTGGCCCTCAGTGGTGAGAACCTGGGCCAGGGCCACGAGTGTGGCCTCCTTGGCGGTGGCCGCCACACGGTCAACATATGGGTATTTGGAGTAGGTGTCAATGATAAGTAACCACACAGACCCCAAAAACGGGCACTCAGAATCAAGATGGGTGCGATGCCATGGCTGGTGAGGTACAAGCCAGGGTGCAAATGACTGGTGACGCGCACGCAAAGTGCACCCACGGATGAGCCTGTCAACATCATCATTGATGTCTGGCCAATGCATGTGTGAACGAGCCAAAAATTTCATGTGGGACATACCCCAGTGCCCACAGTGTAACAAACTGAGCACTTGATGCCACAAATCTGGAGGGATGTCCACCTGATGGGATCAGACGCCATGGCTAACAGGAGGACATCATCGACCGTGGAGAGACTGTGGTACAGTGGGTGCCAGGGGCTGAAGTTGGTCCACATCCAATGAGTAATATAGATGGGCTACCAGTGGACCGCATAGCGGAGGACCTGCCACAAGACAGGGTCTCAGCATGTAGCTGTGGCAATGTGAGCAGCCATAAGAAGCAGAGCATTCAGCATGTCCTGGTGGGTGGAATCAATGTGGAAACAGAGGACCATCTGTTCGTCAAACACAATTTCAGGACCTGCTGGGAGATGTGACAAAGCGTCTGCATTAGCATCATAGGCGGTTGGCTTATACTGGATGGTGTAAGTGTAATTCCATAAAAATAATGCCCAGTGCTGGATACGATGAGCCGTCCACTCTGGAATGTGGGAGTGGAGCCCAAAAAGCATAACTAAGGGTTTATGGTCTGTTAGGAAAGTTAACTTTGCTCCAAAGAGATAGTTGTGAAACTTTTGGACGCCGAACACTATTGCCAGGGCCTCCTTCCAATCTGGGAGTAGTTGTGTTGTGCTGGGGTAAACATCTTAGGATCATAAGTGATGGGCTGTTCAGAGCCATTGACATTCTGATGCATGAGGGGGGGGCCCCAATGCCGTATGCTGATGCATCAGCTGCCACAACCAAGGGGTGGTCCGTAAAGAAGGAAGTAAGGCAAGGGGCAGAGTTAAGCATCACCTTTAAACAGAGAAAAGCCTGGTCACAATCAAAATGTACCCCTTTGTGACACAAGTGAATTAGGGGTTGAGCTACAGAGGCAGTCTGGGGTAAGAGCTTCAAGTGACAAGTAACCTTGCCCAAAAACACCTGGAGTTCAGATAAGTCCTTGGGATGAGGGGGGGCCTTCAATGGCCACAACATTGACCTGAAGGGCAAATGCCATCTTTGCTAAGCCAGTGGCCTAAGTATTCCACTTCTGGTTGAAAGAAAAACATCACATGTCTAGCTGACAGCGTAAACCTGCAGACTGCTGAGTGTGAAGTAAGGCACTGAGGTTTTGCAAGTGTTCCTGGCGGGAATGACCTGTACCCAAGACGTCATTCAGACAATTCCTGCAGGGCTGCCTAAGCTGCTCCAGGAACTGCTGGAAAATGGCTGGCACCGAATAGTCAACAAATGGTAGGTGCTTGTACTTGTACAATCAGAAAGGCATGTTGATAATCATGATGTTCCAGGAATTGGCATCTGAGGGTAACTGGTGGTATGCCTCAGCCAGGTCGATCTTTGAAAAGTTCTCTCCCTCGGCAAACTTGGTGAGAAGGTCTTCCTGTCAGGGAATGGGGTAAGTGTCTATGAGGGACTGAGCATTGACAGTAGCGCAATGTCCCCACTCAGCCGAAGGGACCCATTGGGTTTCTGTATGACCACCAAAGGTTTCGCCCAGGCACTACAAGTCACAGGCTCCAGAATGCCAGTAACCTGGAGCCGATACAGTTCCTACTTGACCGGAAGGGGTGGGGCCCAGAAAAAGTGAGGCTGCACTTCCAGCCGAAGTGTGATGTGTGCCTGAAAATCTGAATCACATCAGAGATCAGTGACAAACAATGGCACAGAAGCTGAGCACAGATTGCCCAGGTCCTGAAAAAGAACAGCTGTGGAAACGACCTCAACTTCATCAGAAATTGAGAAGTTAAACAGTTGAAATGCATCCAGGTCAACAATATTCGAAGCCAATGGATAGTAGACGACAAATAGGGTAAGGAGCTGGGGAACGTGTTTGTAAATTGCCTGGACAATGAACTGCCCATGAAGGGGAATTGAACCATCTCTGGAGGTGACCAACTGCCGAGAGGTAGGTGACAACTCAAGAGAACCCAGTCGCATGTATGTTGCCATATTAATCATGGAGACAGTGGCCACAGTGTTGACCTGAAAATGTCATCCTCCGTGAAAAGGCTGAATGTGAGGAAAAGCTAAAAGCTACCGCACCGATGGGTCATCCAGTGGGACAATCGATTGCAGAGCATGTATGGTATGTTGAAGCCCAGGAGGGGCAGGACTGAAGCGGGTCGAGCAACTGCGACAAGCCGATTGGATGTGGCCCTCGTTGTCACACAGCATACACGTTTTTGAGTAGTGGGAAGATTCAGCTCGAGAATGTGTGGTAAAGGACTGTGGGCAAGATGGAAGTGGACCGCCCGACCGGCGACTGGAGACACAGATGCCATAGACACATCAGGCAAAGAGGAGTCCCAACATAACTGGCCTCTGTTGGCTGGGTCACAACAACTCACGAGGGTGGTTGTGGCATTGGCCGTGAAGGAAAGTGCGGTGGAACTGAAAGGGAGCAGCCCGTGAACAAACAAAATGGGGGAATGGGACAGGAAGGACAAGCATGACGACAGATGACAGAGAAAGACACCAAGAACAACAAGCAATAAGCAACGGGGTCACAAGTGAAAACCTCACAAAATCAACAATGTTCACTGGTACATGGAAGTAAGCCAAGTAAACGTGATGTCTGTAAGCCAGATATCGAGAGACTTAGGCGGATATCGGACTGCTTCATTGAGTGAGAGGCAGGCACTTAAATACATGATAGGGTATGTCACTATTGGCCGCTACCTTCCCCACTTTTGCTGCTTGGTGACTTTAATGCAAATCATCCCTTTTGGGGTTCCCCAGGACCTGTCAGAGAGGTGCCATCTTGGCTGACCTGCTTAACGAACTTAACCTCTCCTGTGCCTTAATACTGGAGCACCCACTTCCCTGTCCAACTCCTCGCACACCTATTCCCATTTGGACCTATCCTTCTACACTGCCCAGCTTCCCCATCACAGCTTTCTAGGGCTAACTGCCAGCTTTACTCCTCCCTTCCTCCCTGGCAACCTTCAAGGAATGAGATTTCCCAGTTTTGATGACTAGGTCGAATATCCCACATTTGTGGGATATGTTATCCTTACTGGGATATGTTATCCTTACTGCTGAAGAACGTTCCATCCCCCACACTTCCTCTCTACCATGTCGTGTCCCAGTCCCTTAATGGACTGAGGCATGCTGCGATGCAGTTTGCACATGTAGATGTGCTCTCCACATTTTTAACCCCCACCCTAGTCTGGAAAACTTCATTCATTATAAACACATGCGTGCAAAGAGTCATCTTGTTCTTCAGGATACCAAAAGAGCTAGCTGGATTTCATTCACTAGTTCTTTTATCAGTACCACACATTGCTGTGTCATGTGGGCCAACATCAGACGGCTCTCTGGAACAAAGATCCATTCCCAGTTTTCTGGTTTAACAGTAGCTGATGATCTCATTGTGGACGCTATTGCTATCTTCAACACCTTGGGATGCCATTTTGCAGAAGTTTCCAGCTCTTCCTACCACCACCCTACCTTTCTCCATCAGAAACAATTGGAGGGGGCTCAGGTGAGACACTTCCCTTCTCGGAATCATGAGTGAGTGCTACAAACCTGTCTTCACTATGACAGAGCTAGATCATACTCTCAGCTCATCCTGATCCTCCACCTCAGGGCCAGACACCATCCACATTCAGATGTTGCAGCACCTTTCTCTTGTGGGCAAGTGCTTTCCACTAAAAACCTCCCTTCTGGCTATCCCCCCCCCCCCACCCCACCCCCATATATCGTACCAGATGCATTTTCAAGGTGATGGAATTTGGATGATTCATGACTGGCTCGTGTGGTGGCTTGAATCTCACAATTTACTGATGGATGCTCAGTGTGGATTTAGAGTGTGGCGTTCTGCAGTTGACCATCTCATTACGTTGTCCACCCATTTTATGAATGGTTTTCTGTGAAAATCCTAGACTGGGCTGTGTTTTTTGATTTGGAGAAGGCCTAAAACACCTGCTAGAGAACTGGTATCCTCTGTACTCATAAAATGTTGGGCTTCCGTAGGCACCAACCCTGATTTCTTCAGGTATTTTTACAAGACTGAGTTTTCAAGTTGCATGTGGGTTCTGCCTTGTTGGACATCTTTATCCAGGAAAATGGTGTGCCTCAGTATTCCACCCTGAGTGTCATCCTCTTTCTTATCACCATTAACCCTGCAATGGCCCGTATCCCGCCAGGCATCTCCAGTTCTCTTTTTGTAGACGACTTTGCCATCTATTGCAGTTCTCCATAGACCTGTCTCACTGAGCAGTGTCTTCAGCACTGTCTTGATAGTCTTTACTACTGGAGCATTGACAATGGCTTACGCTTTTCCCCTGATAAAACCATCTGTATGAATTTCTGGCAGCAAAAATGATTTCTCCCACCATCTCTACACCTTCGTCCTGTTGCTCTTCCATTCATTGAAACTACAAAATTTTTGAGGCTCATGATCAATAGGAAACTCTATTGATCCTCCCATGTGTCTTACCTGGCAGCCCGCAGCTGTACGAGGTTCCCCAGTCTCCTACATGTCCTCAATGATACTTCGTGGGGTGCCGATCAAACCACTCTCCTCAGTTTGTTGCGGACCCTTGTCCATTCAAAATGCGACTATGGGTGCTTTGTTTAGGAGTTTGCACACCCATCCCTCTTATGCTGTCTCAACACTATCCACCATCATGGCGTCTGTTTGGCCAAGGACACCTTTTACACCAGCCCAGTTTAGGGTCTGTATGCTGACAATGTTGAACTACAACTGTCCTACTGTCATTACTTTCTCCTCAGCAATTATGCATGCCATTTGTCTGCCAAGCATGGCCACTCTGCCTATGCATCCTTCTTCAATGATACCTTTGATCATCAGTACGGGACTCGTCCCTCTTCTGTTACCTCCTGGAGTCCACTTTCGCCACATGCTATGGCGATTTAACTTCACACTACCGGCAACTTTCCTAGTGGGTATGAACTGTTCATCACCTTTCCTTTGCAAAGTGGCCCATGTTAATCTCGGCCTTCCTTCATTTCCAAAGAACCCTACTCCAGCCTTGATCTGTTGCCTTCAGTTTCATGACCTTTGAATGGAATGTCGCTATAGTACTTTTGTATACACTGATGGGTCTCAGACTAATCATGGGGTCAGGTATGCCTTCGTCATTGGCACCCGTGTCTTTTGATATCGGCTGCCGGCACACTCCTCAGTATTTACAGCCAAACTTTTTGCCTTGTATCAGGCCACGGATTACATAGGGGACACAGCCTTCACAATTGTGTCCTTCACTCAGACTCACTCACTGCCTTCCAAAGTCTATGCGCACTGTACACTGCTCATCTCTTAGTGCAGCAGTTCCAGGTAAACTGTCACTTGCTCACTATTGGTGGAACCAGTGTCATGTTCCTGTGGGTCCCTGGTCATGTCAGTCTGCCAGGAAACAAGGTTGCTGATGCTGCTGCCAAGGTTGCAGTCCTTGTACCTCAGCCTGCAATTACCTATATTCTTTCCAATGATCTCTGTATTGCCACCTGTCAGGAGGTGCTGTCCCTTTGGCATTGTCAGTGTTCATCCCTTCACAAGAATAAGCTTTGGCTTATTAAGCCTCTGCCAGTGCCTTGAATGACTGCCGTGGAGATTATTTTAATTGGGCTGCATATTGGGCACAGCCTTTTTAGCCATTGTCATTTGCTAAGTGGAGCTACCCCACCACTTTGTTCTCATCACCCCCAAATTTTAACTGTCCACTACTTCCTGCTGGAATGCCCTTTTTAACAATTTACATTCCAGCCTGGGTTTGCCATCTGATTTATCAGCCATTTTAGAGAATGATGCGAGAGCTGTCAACTGCGTTTTACTTTTCATCCGCCGAAGCACTATGACGAAGGCCAATTAATTTTTAGTTTCGGACCTCCATTTCTGTATGTTTTTTTTTTTTTTTTTTTTTTTTTTTTTTTTTTTGCCTTGTTTCCATGTGCCTGGTTTTAGCTGTCTCCTGTTCTGTCAATTGGGACAGATGTGAAGTTGTTTAACTTCTCTCTGTGTTCGTGGTCTATAGTCTTGACTTGGGCGCGCATGACCCCAGTTGTTTTTTGTGTCCTAAAGCCAAATGAAACAAACAAAACAAAACTGCTTGGTGAGTAGATTTTTTTCCTATCCAATTACATTATGTTGTAAAAATGGATTATTTTTTGTTGTTATACTAATTCAATTTAATTTTTATCTTACAGAAAGTTTGACATGAAACATAGCATAGTCAGGAATTATTGGTGATACAGAAAAAATACTCATTGAGATAGAATGTAGAGTAAATGTAATTTCTTACTAAACACTAAACTTATCTTAACATCTTGTTCTCTTGATTTATCTCTGGTGCCAGTGCCTTGCTCATAAAATATTTCCCATCAGTACTTTCACTACAGTCTGTTCCCAGACCAATCTGTTTGTGTTCCTGCCTCACCTCTTTACAGGGAGTCCAGCAGGGAACTCTCTTGCCCCATCTACCACCCACACTCGTGGTCATACATTTCACCTATTGTGGATCTATGCACAAGGAGAGAAATGTGCTGAGTTTGTCACAAACATAAGAACCTCATTGCTACAAAGAAGACGCATGATGATGTTGGGCAAGTGCAACAGATTTCCAGTGAAAGCAAGCTAAAAACAGTGCTGATACACTTTCAGGTTCTCACTAATATGATACGAACTCTGTAAGGTGTAAGTTGAGCACTGCAAGCTACGCTGGTGATGTCCTAGATTCCAATGATGTTGCACTCAGAGGAAAAATTGATACTGTCACAACAGCAAAAATATGACAACTCTCATCCCCATGGAGGAGATAACAATGCCATCCAGGAGGCACACCTGGAAGAAAAATACAGGAAATGGCTAGGACATCATTAGGGAGGAACGGTGTGGTGGAACGGTGCAGGCAGAAAAACATGAGAATGAAGGAATGAAGTGACACAAGACAGAGACAAGTTAGAACAAGTAATTATAAGGCAAATAATCACAGAACATGGGAGAATAATTGTGCAGAGTCATCTGCAACCCAAAGGAAATGTGAAGAATGTTTTTTGAACATAGAGCAAAACCATTCAACCACTGTCAAGAAGCACTTGAACACAGAGATGAACTCTACCTAATGAAACACAAGACACTGGTAAGAAGTTTCCAGAGACAAAAAAGTAATAAAAAAAGCCAAAAAGAGAGATGTTCCTGAATAGCCAAAATGAATAGTTTTTCATTGCGACACAGATTGCACATGCCAACATGCAGCAAATGAAACAGCTCTCTGGTGAAGGCAAGGTAGAGAACGCCCTGATCCACTAAAAGATGTCGCTAAAATGAAAACTATTCTTTAAGCTTTCACTTGAGCCCTCTGTCTGTAATAAGTCAGAAACACTCCTGTAGGCACCTACAGTGTAGGTTGGACTGGCAATGCCAATATTGTGGGCTGCATTCTTGTTAATATAGTCATGGCACTCAGAAGCACATACTTGATATCGAGTCTGGAACTTTGAATGGCAAGTGAGCCACTGTGAATTGACCTACAAAGTCTGTGCAATGGAGAAATGCAGTAAAGCCCAGTGTCACATGGCTCAAATGTGGAAACTATGCAGTGGCTGTCATGGGAAAGATGAGCTGCACTGAGTGTGAGTTTCAGTTTCAGCCCTGTTAGCATGCCAGCAACTGAAAGCCCTCCATTGTGGGGCATAAGGCGGGATTGTGAAGCACCAGCCAGATGCTACACCACACATTTCAACCTCATTCCTGTTATGTCTCCTTCTCCATTCTGTTGCCATACTCATCATCTTTCCTTTCTGACTCACTTCTACAAAGAATCCTCCTGAGAAGTACCCCACCTCATCTGCCACTCATTCTCCTGGCTACTTGTACCCATCTGTAAGTAAAGAAAGGCGTGTTACATTGTATGCATTTGATGTGGCAATTTTAAAGTAGAACAATGAAAATATAGTAATTGGTAAGCATTTTTGCTATTGCTTTCTGTGGGATCTCTCTGAGAAAGATTCATGATAATTTGAAATTATGGGTGAAGTTTTTTGGAAGTCACTAAGTGCTCTCATTGTCAAATACCAGATGAATATAATGTCGGTATATGCCTGCAATGAGTGAAGCTGCATATACAGGCATAGACACAGTTCCTAACTGTTAAACTTGCCACAGTGTGTTAACCATGTAACATAAGATTATATGTTTTAAGTAACAGATCATTACAGCATTTTAAATTTTGATCAGCAATTATGTGAAGTGTTGACAATGAAAGTTTATTTTCCCCTGATTGTCTTCAGATAGCAGCCTGCAACTTCACTAACTGAGTTCCAGAAAGACAGGGTTTTTTAATGTTCACTGTTGTACATAATTGAGTAGATTAGATGCTCAGTTATTCACTGATTAGTAGGCACTCTACAAGACTGAAATAATTGATTCTGTTCATCATCATTCCATGTTGAAACACTATTAGTTAATCAATTATTTGTTTTACTTTTGCAGATAGAGTTTTTTATATTAACTCAAAATGTTTTCTGTCAATCAGGTACAATTCAAAGCGTTCTATCTTCTATTGCTGAGGAGAGTGAAAGTGGAAAGAGCACCGGTACAACTGATGGAGCCATGGTATGTTTCACCAGTAGCAGAAAGTTCGATTTTGTGGCCTGTAATTAACACCACACTACTTCCTGGCCTCCTTTCAGGTGCTCACAAAGTTCATTACATTTGGCCTTTTAGCCATTACAATACTTCCTCCTCTTCTGTACTGCCACGCACTCTACACACTTACTTAAATAAAAAAAAACTACTTCCTTCATATCCTACTCATTTCCATTTCATTCTCATTACATCTCCCATGCCAGTTTGTTTCCTGACACCACAAACATCACAACTTCTTTTCCAATGGAAACTGAAATGCTATCTCAAGTCTAAATTATCTGCTGAATGATCCAAAACATTTCTCAAAGACCAATCATATACTGGCTCTTAATTTAAAACAAGTAACTCTCTTTAATAATTAATGTCAAGTCGTGTGTCATTGGTTAGTATGCAGAATCTTAATGACAGCTCAACTTCATCTTTGTTCTCCTGTGTAATGGTAGTTGTCACAGTGCTCACAGATTTAGGGGGAATCCACAATGCTGAACCAGAATGAAACAGCAAGGAATTAACCCAAGGAGAGATATCATCAGTAGGGAGTAAACCACTCAAATCATCATGTACTGTGAAGAACGACAAAGCAACTATTGTCATCTCACCCTGCAGAAATCCTACATCAATCTGCACCAGTTCTCATGTGCAGCACAGAAAGCTCCTAAAGTGTATAAAAGTTTAAAGCCGCCATTTGAACTAAAAAAGACTTTATGGTGGTGACCACTATTCATCAGTACTATAGACATGGTGAGGTAAACAATTTACCAAATCAATAGGTCATATCATAGTTGTTACTCATTAAATATGACAATTAACATTCTTTCAGAATGACAACTACCACTTACTGTTGTCTAAAATACTTACTTATTGCTGTTTGGAAGTGAGTTTTTCTCATTTTTGAGCAAATATCATAAACACAAGTGATAAGTGACTCATTCTCCTCCATATAATCATGGCATGACAAACTTCCTGAAGTCTTCTGATAATACTTTCCTGGTTGCTAAATAAGTACCAAGAGACTACTTCGGGAGATCTACTTGTCTTAGTGGTTGTTGTGTTTGACACGTGTTGGTTAGTAATTCAATGGAACTACCTTAATGTACTTAAACACATGTGTCACAAATTGTGCAGTGTGATGTAAAAGTAACTGTTTAGCTATTTTTGTCCTTTGGGATTTGCTGTCAGTGATATTAAGATAGGTCTTGGTACCTGAAACAAAATCAAATGATAACTCTTGTGATGGTGTTTCAGATCTTGCATTGACCGTGGCAAACAGTCTTTCGTCCAGTAAGTGCTTTAATTTTCATACACCTTGTTTTCTAGGACCAATATTTGGTACAAATCTTAAAGGTCATGGAATATGCCAGATAAAATAAAATGTTTAAGAAACCAAAAAAGAGGAGCTATAAGTTTATGTAAATGCAATCAAGAATGTAACACAGGAATCAGCTTAATTTTTCAAGGAAATCCTCAACACGATAGGAAACTCTTCAATTTTGATTTGAAACTACATGGATTACTGCTAAGAGGTTTGAATTCCTGTGGTAACTTACTGCAAATGGATGCCGCAGTGTACTGCACGCCTTTCTGCTCAAGAGTCAAGAAAGTGTGCCCCATAGGCAGATTGGATTTCTTCCTAGTGTTAACTGAGTGAAAGCTGCTAATTCTTGGGAGTAAGCTGACACTGTTAACAAGAAACGACAGCAAAGAATGTGTGTTTATTGAGAGGCCTATGTCAGATTACCCAGACTAATTAACATGGGTCAGCAGGAGTAACATGAGCTTATACAACTTAATGCCTGAACCACCCATTTCTGAGCCGAAACATCCTTTGGGAAATGGAAGAATTACCCCAAAATATACCACCATACCTCATAAGTGAATGATAATAAACAAAGTATACTAATTTTTGTGTCACACTGTCATTTACTTCATATACCATTCAAATAGTAAAAATGCCAGCATTAAGTCTTTGAACAAGATCCTGAACACGAGTTTTCCACAACAGTTCACTATCCATCTGAACATATAGAAATCTGAACTATTACGTTTCACTAATCATACAGCCATTCTGTGAAATTAAAATGGCTGGTTTTGTTGAATTTTTTGTTAGAAATTGTAAAAACTTATTTTTGCTGTGATTTAGCATTAGTTTATTTTCTACAAGCCATGAACCTATATCTCAAACTGCACTACTTGAAACAATACCAACATTCCACAAAACATTCTTTACTACCAAGCTAGTGTCATCAGCAAACAGAGGGCATACCATTTATATAAATTAGGAACAATAGATATAATACAGAAAACGCACACCACCCTTACGAGGTATGTTGGCCTCAATGAATGTGTTTTGTGACAGCTGAATTCGCTCCCAAAGATAACATGTAAATATATAAACACGGAGCCATAAACTTTGTTCATTAAACATTATACTAGTACAGACGACAGTTTTGTATTGGTGATTGAACAGCAGGTGGATGATCCGTGAAAATTCGAGAAGCGCTTTGAGTCTCATGATGTTACATATTCCCTCCAGTGAGTGGATGCCCAATGGTGCACTAAATTTTCTCACAATACATTGAGAACATCCGAAATATCCTAGCAATTACAGTAAAATATGCATTTTTAAAGTTTTTAATGATGTATGTTGAGAAGATGTTCTCTCCCAGGAGTTGAATAAGGTTAGGCTTGAAACCTATTCAGTACCCTCATCCTCAGGACATTGTAATGTGCAAACTATACAAAGGAAAAGGGAGGGTGAACTGATACTTCTTAAATTCTATGGATATTTATACCAGTATCAGTGTGACTTTAGGCTGCACATGGATACAGACAAAGCAAGCTCCTGGGAACTATTGAAATCCCTCAAGGTTGGCAGCAGAAAAAGCATCATTACTCATTTAAGAGACAGTTTTTCCAAGTTCCTATTTTTATTGCAGGTGAAAGTTAGGTAAATTCTAAGAACATTGAAAAAGTATCATCCCTTTGTTCCACTAGATGATGATAGAGCTGTGTAGGTCAAACAGAGGTAAGGCCAAAAATGTCTTAAATTCTGTAGTCATTGTGAGGTGTTAAATAACTTCATCAAATCAGCAGATTCCCTGGACATTTTATCTTATGAGCCTAAATATAAAGTCCCTCCAGCACATAGACATAAACTTCACAGAGCCCTATTAAGTATGGTGTAGCCATTTGTTCCCTTCTTGTGCTAAGTTCATCCTTGCTACTTTTCACATATGCTGCAGATGCTCTCCTATTATGGTGCCCAGAATGATACTTCTGCTTAATTCCAAAATTGCACCTCCCCTGGCTTAAAGAATGTTTCTTCCTACTTGGTGTGCAGATTTTGACTGAATATGCATGCTGTTTCATTCAAGTTTGGCACAGAACTTTTCTTGAACAAATTTGGCACAGTGCAAATTTCTTATCACCTATAATCTTCTTACTTTTATAACTTTTTGGCTTTCTGGAATACACACAGGACATCTTGTGACTGAAATATGTTATTTGAAATGAAAAGAAAACAGTGACTGACAAACAGAAAAAGCCTGTTTGTATAAAGTTCATGGATAAACTTTTTATTTATTTATTTTTTCTCCTGTGAATAGTTCATCTGAGGAACACATTCCAATTTTAGATCCTCACGGTTTGTTATTTCCTTTTCTTCCATTATGATTTCATTTGTTCACTATATTCTGTCTCTTTGCAGACCATTTTGAACCAGTCTTTTTAGCTACCCTGCCTCGGAATAATTTTATTTTCAATACTTCTTCCTGAAAGATTTCTCTGTTAGCATCTTCTGTCCTTATATAGTTTTTTCTAACTTTTTTTTTTTTTTACTTCACTGACCCAGCTATTTCTGTACTGCTTATCCCACAGCTATTTAAAAATCTTATTTGTAAATCTACTGTCTTGTGTTTGTGATGAAGCAAGCTGGGATAGTTTTACTCCCATTCTTGTTTTGCCATCTGCCTCCTTAAAATTCATTTTGTCACTTTTGAATTAAGTACTATTAACATATGTCAATATAATCTGCATTTTCATAAGAGAGAAACATTGGCCCTCAGTTTTAAAGAACTTAACATCAGATCAAATTTTGTGCTTAATTTTATGTATGTAATTGAATTCCCAGTTTATTTTGACTATTCCTTGTCGGTATCTTCAATTATTAGGTGAAATCAGTAATTGTTTCATAACTTAAATTCTGTTGTTGATGTATAAACAAATCTAAATTCTGTACTAATTATAAACATTTGGGAGACAAAATACTAGTAATCTTAAAGTATCTATTTGGCTCTATTCAGAAACATGTTAGCAAAATTATCTGTTATTTAATCCCAAAGTAATTAATAGCTTTGTCCAAAGTATTGTTTGCATACATTAATTTGTCAATTTGATTATTTAAACAAATAATTCTGTCTAACTCTTGTAGTAGAAGAAACTGTTAAAAAGACGGAATTTTTCGATGTAATCAGTCAATTTAACGAGTTAAGATTTAATTGTAATCTCTGTAAATTAAACTTCAAACAATGTGTAGTTTCAGTACCTATCATTGTGGTAATGTATAAGGGCCTGATTTCTGGTCCTGAGACAGTCAGTCCAGGGCCAAGTTTGAGACGTGGAACCTGTGTTGGTTAGAGCGACAATAATGTATCAACTTAACAGTGAACCTATCTATTTGGACCACATCAGTTTTAAAGGATTTTCTAGCATTCTTAACATCCCCCCCCTCCTCCCCCCTCATGCTGTAGAAATCCTTAAGCCACTTCTACTGGCTATTTCCTCAAGGAAATTCGTTTGTGTTACAGCAGATGCCACATTTTCGGCAGGTATAACAAAATCACCTCCAAATTGATTTCGACCCTTTTTCTTCCTCCTCCTAATCTTATTGGAAAAATGCTGAGTTCAATACATCCTTTGTAAGAAATTCTTACAATTTTCCCTAATACAGTATTAAAATGATGGGTACAGGCCGTCACCTTGTGGTACATGTGTTTTTATTTTGAAGGCTGTGAAATTTCTCCCATAAGATTTACTTTACAGAGTGGTATCTGTAAGTGTTTCATGGATTAGGTTTGTCAGTTTAGACCTTATACCAAATCCTCAAATTATTTTATCTGTAGTTTTTCTGTCAACATAATCAAAAACCTTCTTGTTATCCACAAACATAATACAATATCTTTTGAATTTAGTAATTGGTGATGAATTAGTGACTTGAGATTAAATATTTGATCTGATCATGACCTTCCCTTCATCTAAAGCAAGCTTGATATTCACATTAATGGCTGTCTAGTGTTGTTTTTTATTCTGCTTGATAAAATTTTGGAAAATACTTAGCTGCTACTGACAGTAGAGAGGTTACTATGTAGTTGTTTCCATCCTGTTTATTATCTTTCTTATGCAGTGGATGTATCAAGGTAACTTTCCACTCCTCTGGGATATTTTTTTTTATGTTTTTCAGATTTCATCAAAGAGTAAATTTAGCTAATTTGCCTTATTTGGCAAGGACCATATCAAAAGTTCAGCTAAAATACAATCTTCTCCACAATCTTTCTTATTTCTGAGGGTGTTAATTCCTTCTTCAGTTTGTTGTATAGCTTGTGGTAAATCTTCTTCACAATTTTCATTACTAACTGAGATTTGAAAGTCATGAAAGATCTTGAAAGCATTATTTAACCCAATTTGGCCGTTTTTATTTTAGAAACATATTTGCGGTTTGAAACCTCTTCAATTTGTTCTTCACAGTTTGATATAAAAAACAGGGGATTTATTTCTGTCTATTTGCAAAAGTTTCTCTTTCTCAAAGCTTTATTTGGTATTTCTGATTAATCTGGTAGTTTTCTTTCTTTGTTGTTTAGATTGATCATGATCTAGAATTTTCTTTCAGCATTTTTGCCTTATTCATCTTTTATCCATCTCTGGTATGGTTTCTTTGCATATTTCATTCCACCACATTTTACCTTTATTTTTTATCATTGAATTATTTTTGGTGCTGTGAATATCTTTTTGCAAGCTGCCATGCTTAGTCACTTTAATTTCATGTTGATAGCCTTAAACTGATTCCTTAGTTAGTGAGTCTATCTGCATTATGTTTTAGTAACCTTTGTGAGTTTCTTTGTTCTTTGTTAGACAGAAGTTTTACTTCAAAGTCACCTTTCCTTACTACTTTCAAATTCATAACTTCCATTGTACTTCTTTGTGAAATAGGTACATGACCTAACTGATTTTTTTTCTGACATTTTGTTGTGAGATATCCATGTTTTAGCTTCCCCTGGGAGCTTCCTGAGGTGGGTTGACATCAATTTCAAGAGACAGCTTTGACACAAAATGATTGACCTCAAATGTGTTGGTTCTTCTGTGAGGTGGGTGATATACTACTTGATTTATGAATTTCTTTACTTTCTGTTCATTTCATTGCTATCATGATTTTGGCTTCAAGCCCTTAATGAGCACAGAAAAATATGTGGCAGACAGGTGAAAAACATATTCTTTGAGCCACAGAATTGACAAAACATTCGTTACATGTGCTGTTTCTCCGAATATGTTAAGAAATCACTGGGCAGTTTGAGGCCAGTTTGGTTTCAACATTGTAGTAGTTACAATAAAAATATCTCCCTCCATCATTTGGACAATTCTCATTTGTCTGAGGAGGTCCATTAGCAGTTCGTCTCCTTCTTAAATTACTTTCAGTTACATTTGTGGAAATTCTAAAAGGCCTTGAATTTTTGTGGTGGTTCTTCATTTACAGACTGCATATCAATGTAGTCTGGCAGCCTTGGCAGAATTGCCAAAGCCTAACCCCTCCTCTTGTCCAGGCCAAGTAGGAGTGTCGTAAATATTGCAAGAAAATTTTGATATTTAGATAAACATCTCTTAGCCCGTACCTCAAAATGTCTAATGGAGAAGCCTTGTCAGTGTTTAGTTCTGTGCTTCCAGGAGTCCTGCTGAGTTTTCAACATTTTATGCACAATATTTCGATGACATATTGTGCAGGCTCTTTCAGGTACTGCAAGTCTGGAGTTACACGAAATTGGTGCTAGGTATTCAATCTCTCAAGGAACCATTTATTGTATGTCATGCACCAGTGTATATAACAGAGTTTGATTGCT
This sequence comes from Schistocerca serialis cubense, assembly GCF_023864345.2. NCBI lineage: Eukaryota > Metazoa > Arthropoda > Insecta > Orthoptera > Acrididae > Schistocerca > Schistocerca serialis. The sequence continues at coordinate 2,581,301 of NW_026047573.1, forward strand.
GGTACCCACTGTGCAATTTCATGCTTTTTGTTGGTTGGGGCCCTCACTGATATTCTGTAACATGCAAATACTGTGTGTTTTTCAGCGGCTCCTATCTCATACCCTTCTAATAGATCTAGATGCACACACATCCCACACATCCTCCCTCCACCAACTCCACCTACTGAAGTCCAGCTAGAAACATTACCTATCCCTTCAGTGGTGGGCAACCTGTGAAACACGTCATGTGATCTAAATGCTAGGCCACAGCCAACCACTGTACTGCATTCTAGGAGGGCAAGACAAACAAGCAGTTACTGTCTGCATAAATGGCACACCACCAAACCCAATGCACTGCTACCAGTGTCATCATTATGACCACAGTCAAATTTCATGGCGACGCCCAGCCAACTGTGTAACTTGGCTACCTTGCCCTCTCTGCTGCACAAGTTGCAATGGTGATCATGCCACCTCCTTCCGAGATTATCGCGTGTATCTCAATGACTGGGTGTCCAGGAGATCTGGATCAAGGAAAAAGATGCCTTACCAGATCACTCGCAAATTGTTGGCTAGTCAGTGACCCTGTGTTCTACCATCAGGCAGTTACAGTACCATTGCTGTTACATCTCACTCCATGAAGGATGTGGACATCCAGATGTGTGATGCGAAATACAGCACTGTGGTTGTTGAATCACCCAGTGTCATAGCAGCTGTGTCGTCGTCGTCGTCCTACTCCTACTCCTACTCCTACTCCTCCTCACCAGCTGTGCAAGAAGCCTCAAACTTTTGTCTCATGGGACAAAGTCACCTGCTACACAACTGAAAGCCCAGGAGGGATGGAATGAATACTCCCACAAAGACTTTCTATGTCCCTTCAGCCAACAAACATTTCAGTCTTCCTATGCCAACCAGAAAGGATCCAAGAAATCAAACAAAGGCAAACAATGTGCTTCTGTATTGGCTCACAGTTCCTCCTCGATGGTGTGGCCAAATGATAACCTTTGCTGACTGACCACCTTGTAGCTGGTATGCATCTCCAGGCGTCTTTCTGCTCTGGACCTCAAGGACAGACAGAATGAGAATGCCAACACCTCTGTAGATCTTACAGAGGCTGATTCTCCAGACCTTCTGCCCTGTAGCAGTGAGCCTTCAAAAGCTGCCACTCAATAGTCATTGAGGTGACACCCCTGCATTTTTCCCTTCTCCCCTCTCCTAATCATGACAATCCACCAATGGAATGTTTGCTGCCTTTGATCCAACAAAGAGGATTTATGGCTGCTCTTGTAATCACAGCCTCTGCTTGTTCTCTGCCTCCAGGAAACAAAATTGAATCCTCATGACCTGCTTTGAGCTCTCGCACGTATTTCCAGTCTACTGTGACATCCCCCTAACCTCACAGCATCATCCAAGGACCGATTCAATGTAATTGGGTGGAGTGATACTGCTCATCAAGGATGATGTTCATAGTCTTCTTGGAAACCCAGCTTCAAGCTATTCCAGTCTGCATTTTACTTCCTATCCTAAACTTTTCCATATGTACTGTTTGCATACCTCACTCAGTCTGTGTCGCTGGACAGTCTTCATGCTTACTGGCCAACTCCCTCACCCCTTTTGGCTGCTCGTTGACTGTAATGCACACCATTCCCTTTGGGACTCTCCCAGAACCTGTTGGAGAGGTGCCTCTTGGCTGACCTTCTCAGTCACCATAACCTCATTTGCTTTATTGTTGGAGTATCCACCTGCCTTTCACACTCCATGCACTCCTACCCCCATCTGGACCTCTTGTGCACTGCCCAATTTACCCATCATCTCATCATTGTCTTTGTTATGCACTCAAGCGACCATTTCCCATTAGCTATCCATTTTCTGACTCCTACCCCACCTACGTGCCAACCCAAATGGCAGCTTTCTAAGGATTTCTAGAGATTTGCTGTTCCCTGGCACCTTTCAGGAAATATTGTTTCCCCAGTTGTGATGCCCAAGTAGAAAATCTTAAAAATTCTATCATTAACACCACACAATGTTCCATTCTCACACTTCATCTTTACTGTGCTGTGTCCCAGACCCTTGTTTGACTGAGCCATGTTGTGACTCAACTCATATGCAGAGATGTGCTCTACATGTTTTTAACATTCTATGAAAGCAAACTGCAGACATTGCAAACTGTTGCTTGAACAGTGTCGTCACACCCTTCAGGATAGCAAGAAATTGGCTGGATTAAATTAACTAGTTCTTTTAACTGTTCCACTCCCTCTTCTGTTGTGTTGCAACCTCAGGTTGCTCTCTGGGACCAAGAATCAATTTCAAATTTCTGTCCTGGTAGCAGCAGATATAGGCATAATAAACCCTATCACTATCTCTATGATCTGTAATTTTATAATGGTCTGTTATTCACTTCCCCTTCCATGATCCTTCAGACTACTCCACCAGGTCATATTTGAGGGGTGTTCTTTCCAGCAAACTATTCTGTACTTCTATTTCAGTCACTGGCATTATCCTTGCACCAGCCTTCATGGATCTAGCAGCTGTAGTCTACATTCCCACCATGTTGACTTGTGTTTTGTGGGCTCCTTAGTCCTGCACTGTGGCAGTGGCTGTAAGTGGCAGCTGGCAGCTCTAGTGAATTCAGACAGTTATGCTCAATTGAAATAGAAATATTTTGTGATTCTTCATTTGTATTATTATGCAGTTTTCGTCAATTGCACTTTAATAAAATTTCACATGTATCTACTTGTCACTGCACCTGATTCGTAATCTGTCATTATATAATTTACCAACTTACTAACACTGAGATGAGCATGTGCAGTGAGATAACATACCACTGACACATTTGAAGGTGTTTCATTTATGCTTAAATTCAGTTCATGTAAAGTTATTCAGCTTTTTAATTTCTTTTTGCAGGAACAGGAAGAGGTACACCCAGAGGAGGTACTGGCAGGTGAGATTTTTGCTTTATTCAGTAGCTTAATTACATGCTAAAGTTATCGCTTTAATATTTTCTTATATGGTATTTTTTTCCATATTTTTCTTGCTAAGGTATTTCAGTGAAACAGTTGTTCAAAATTTTATACTTGAATTTGACACTGGATGTTAATTACATGGTACATAATTCATACTGAAAATTGGCAGTGCCTTTGTAACTACAAAAGATTGGTCACAAATGTGCAGTTGTGTTTAAAATGTATGCGGTGGTAGGTTGTGAGGGAAATGTGATGAAAGAGAAAGAAGACAAATTTCTAAGTACCAAATTGACATTTTAAAATAAGTCATTGTAAAGGTGAGCTAACATTACAAATTGGCACACTACAATAATTAGCAATGTTAAGATCACAGTCCCCTTATTCCGTAGTCGTGGCTCATATTAAAATTATCACCTTGAGATAAATATATTTATGTATAAAACAATCACTCAGCATAGTTGAGCTTCTTAAAGAGGAAAATTGCCAATCTTATTGGGGACTGGATCAAGTTAACCACATTCATGTCCAGTGATTTGAAAACTCATCATCATGTCTCGAAATGAAGAATATTGTCCCTGTAATCCTTCTTCTCTCCTGAATCAGTATTTTGCAACCTCACTGATGTGACGTGTGAAATAGCCTGGGTGCCCCAGTTATCCCTAACCTGCCATGAGGGTTATTGACTACGCATTGACAATATGCTACTGAGTACAAAATGCCTGACTTGGTTGTAGCTTCACAAACTGTGTACTGCATACTCGATACCCATCTCCAATTCTGTCACCCCGTCCACTCCCATATCAACTTCCCTAATTTAAACATATGGGAGTTCCCCTTAACTCATCCTTAAGTTCCACAATCCTCCCTCCCTCATTACTCATTACCCGTGTGCTGCCTTCCTCAAGCATAGCTCCGTCCATATCCCCGTATCTGTCCCTGTGCCTTCTATATTACATCCTGTGCCACCCCACCCCATCCCCTCACTGACATTCTCACTCAATGTGTCCACCACAACTCCGCACAGAGTTGTCCTGCAGGTTTAAGAAAATCTATCTGATTGAGAAAGGGACGGAGTGTGGCAAATGTTATTCAAGGCTTAGCCTTTCACTACTTATTTCCATAGTAACTCTTTCATGACAAACAGAACATCTTAGGCTGGTGCATAAGACTGTAATGTTTTCTGCAAGTTCAAAAAACACACACTATACATAATGGAGACTTAAGTCATCATAAATAATATAGTCTGCTCCACTAATCACTGCAGTCTGCCAATGTTTGGGTAACTTTCTTAATCCACAACAGTAGAAATCACGTGGTTTTGTAGCATTGCTGCCTTGTTTAGACAAAAGCATTCCATTCTATTCCTTCCCTTAAATTAGCACAAAGACACATTTTCTAGTCATCAGTAATGGTGCAGGATAGGAATGATCAGTGGTGTTCACACACTAATCGATGACAAGCAAGTGGATGATGCACATAAGGCCAACCAGTAATTTTTCTGATTTGGCTTGTGGTTCTCATATTCTTCATAGTTGAACCTTCTCCATTGCATTCAAATGCTCCACAATGAGGGAATGAGCATGAGGGACACAATTGTGGGGGTAGGGGATGTTTTAAAACCAATTTCCATCAATTGACTTAAGAGTGTGCTTTTATTTTGCACAATAATGCCATTGGCTTCATAGCCATTCTTGAATGCCTGTTGAAATGTTAATATGTATGTCATGCTGTGTTGTTCTGTTATTGAAAAAAAAACATGTTTCTAACTTTATAGACCCATTTATAGTTTTCAACTGTGCACAATATCAGCCACATCACATATCTTTCAGACATACTCATATCCTGCAATAGAACACACCTTACAAGACCAAAAGTATATTTTTTCAGTAACTCACAGACTGGTCAAACAATCTTAATTTTTCAACATGATCTTCAGAATGGGTATAAAGTTGAAATCATGACTGTGTAAACAAATGAACAAGTAATATTCAAATCATGGAAATTTCTTTAAAAAGAAAGGTAAATGAGATACTGGTAGTCAGTGAGACAGTGTCAGTAAAAGAGGAGGAGAGATTTGTGAAGATAGAATCAGTGGGAGGAAAAGAGATAGGAGCCTGTGTAGACAAAAAGGAAGACTTAGGGACACCATAAATCAGCTTCTTGGTATACATGAACACACAAGTGTGGGAGAGAGAAAATTTTGGTCTGAGGTCTTACACTCTAGTGTATAAGGAAAAACAACTAACTTGGATGCCCCAGAATTATTTTTGAGCTGTTAAGGAGTTGTGGAGTCAGTGAACTTATCAAAGAAAGACAAAAACAGACAGTGTAATTGAGAGAGGTGACATTGTCAGTGGGATATACTGTAAATCAGTGGGAGAAAAATGAGACAGTGGGGGAGAGCCATATACATAGACAGTGACAGTGACAGTGAGGGGGAGGTGGTGAGCATGAAGGCTTCACTAGAGGGAGAGACCGGATGAATGAATTTAGGTAATTGCGTGTTAAAACAGTGGGAATATGTTCACATTGCAAAAACGTTTGGTGAGGAAGGCAAAATGTAGACTGAGGCAGCTGGTTCCTTACTCTACTGTCAGTATTTTAAAGAGGAAAATATTCATCTTACATGTGCTCCAATAGGGGCATTTTACCAGTTGTTTGCCCTATGGTACTATGTGTTGCATGAGATACTGCTGGTGGAACTAGAGTTTGTTTTTTTGTTGTTGGTGATGTAGTAGGTTGAATCAGAGAATGTGGTAGTTTAAAAAAGCGTATTGTTGAGACACTATTGAGTGCACTACCTTCGGTTGCATGTTGCATGGAAAGTTAACCTGTATTGTGGAACATGTGGACACTGAAGTGCATAATCTTCTCATTGAGTAGAGGACAGGGATGTAATAAACATTACTTATCAATAATACAGTGTCTGATAATGCTTCATTTTCTGTACAAAAGGTAATGTTCATCACTCTGATTTTAGATGCTTTTGCTTCATCTGTATTTCTTCCCACAGGAACAAAGCATCAGGTAAATTAGAATCTTGTGTAAAATTTTCTTATTTCATTTCAGGCATAAAAATACATAAGTGTTTTTCTATGAGAGTGTTGATAGAGAAAAATTCAGGATGGAATGTAACAGTATTATGGGAAGGGAGGTTGCTACTCACCATATAGCAGAGATGCTGAGTTGCAGATAGGCACAACAAAAAGACTGCCATTAAGACCTTCATCAACAATAGTCTCTCTGTTGCGTCTATCTGCGACTCAGCATCTCCGCTACATGGTGAGTAGCAACATTCCTTTTCATAGTATGGAAAGACAGGCTTCCTAATTACAGAACTGACACTGAAAACTAAATTTGCTACCTCCAATAGGTATTTTTTTCTTTTTTTCAAAGCACATTTTCTGAATCCATGCTACTGGTACCAACACACATTTTCAGTCAGAATTAGATTTTGCTATTATCTACAGATTTGAATAACATTTAAAAATGTATTTGCAATTTCCACTGTAATTAATTATGATAATTTCACAGAAAGAAAACAGTAGCATGCCCATGTGATGAGCCCTTGCTAAGTTCACACTCTTGTCAAACAGTGTAAGTTAATTGGATAGATAAAAACATCTAATCACCCATCACATTCTTTCGTGTGTGTGTGTGTGTGTGTGTGTGTGTGTGTTTCTGCTGCTGCTTGGCAAGTAGATTTTTTAATCTATCAAATAATTAAATTGTAAAGAAGAAATAGCTCATTTAAAATTAAACACGAAATAGAATTAGACGCAACTGAGGTGAATGACTCATAAAACTGAAGAAGTGAATTGAAACAAAGAATATTATGAAAAAGAGTCGCTACTCACTATATAGTAGAGTTAAAATGAAGGATGTCAAGTTGGGCAGCATGCTTAGCAGCAGGGTATCAACTTGTTTCTTGCCACAGTTTGTATGTGGCCATTTATGTGGACAGACAGTTTGTTTGTTGTCATGCCCACATATAATGCAGCACAATGGCTGCATCTTAGCTTATATAGCACATGACTGGTTTCACAGGTAGCGCTGCCTTCAATGGGGTAAGTGACCTTTGTGACCAGGCTGGCGTAGGTGTTGGTGTTGGTGTTGGTGTTGGTGGTGGTGGTGGTGGTGGTGGTGGTGGTGGTGGTGGGATGTATGGGACAGGTCTTGCATCTAGGTCTATTACAGGGATATGAGTGATTAAGTATGGGTTAAAAGTTCTTCCTAAACACCCAGAATCCTAAAACCCCTCCCCTCATTCAGATTCATTGAAGACATCTTTGTGATCTGGAGCGAGAGTGAGGACACCCTATACGCATTCCTCCAGAACCTCAACAGCTTCTCCTCCTTTGCTTCACCAGGACCTTCTCAAGCCAACAAGCCACCTTCGTAGGTGTTGATGTACACTTCAAAGATGGCTACATCACTGTTTGTGCCTATATCAAACTAACTAACTGCAAGTAATACCTTCATTTTGACAACTACCACCCAGTCCATACCAAGAAGTCCCTCCCATAGCCTATCCACCCATGGTTGCCACATCTGCAGTGATGAGGGGCCCCCCTCGAAATATACCGGGGGTCTCAATGAAGTGTTCAGACAATAATTATCCTCCAAACCTTGTACAAAAACAAATCTTCTGTGTCTTATCTTTGCAGTTTCCCATGACCCCCAAAGTCACACAATCTGGCCACAGAGGATTATTCCCCTCGTAACTCAGTACCACCCAGGACTGGAACAACTGAATTACATCCTCTGCCAGGGTTCCTACAAACTGTCATTGTGCTCTGAAATCAGAAATGTCCTGCCTACTATCCTTCACACCCGTCCCACAGTGGTATTCCTCTGTCCACCAAACCTACACAATATACTCGTCCATCCCAGCACAATCCCTGCTCACAAACCCTTACTTCACGGCTCATATCACTGTAATAGAAGTAAATGCAAGACCTGTCCCATACATCTTTCCACCACCACCACTCCAGTCTGGTCACAAACATCTTATATCCCACCAAAGGCAGGGATATGTGGGAAACCAGTCATGTGATATACAAGCTGAGCTGCAACCAATTTGCTGATTTCAGCATGGGAATGACAAGAAACAAGCTGTTTTTCTGCAAGAATGACCAGTGATAAACTGTGGCCAGGAACTCTCCCTGCAGTATATCCAACGTTCCTGTAACCCTCCTTGCTTTAACCTTCATTAGTCAAATTTCTCACCCATTCAGACCCTTCCTTGTCTCCATTCCAGTGCTACTCATATCACCAACACAAGAAGTCTTCTGAACTCCTTTTGTAGAAATAACTTCCAGGATTTTGCTTTTTTGTGGGTGGCAAAGTCAGTGAAGATATTACTTATCTTTATGACATTATTTGCTAGGTATATACTATTAGACATATATTTTCACTAATAACTTATTCTTGAAGAGAAGTGATGTCTGTGTCTTGTAACTAGTGTGTTCAGAAAAATTAGTGTTTTGATCACTCCTTTTATATTCAAAGCTACGTTTTTACATTTATAATAGCTACCACAGCTAAGGCTAAGTATCTATGGCTGGATGACATGGCTGGCATTGCAGTAATAGAGCTTACAAAACAACTTTGCTAATTAATGCAAGTATCTATTAAACCTGACTCTGTCAAAATCCTGACTGTAGTTGGAGATTAGCCATCACAAATGTACAGATACCGTTTTTCGATGTACTATTTTTCTTCCTCCTCATGAGATGGTGTACTGGAGACAATTGCGTTGTTTTCCTTATTTTGTCTTCGCTGTCTTAGTAGTTTCTTGGCATAATTTAAGTGTTTACAATTATTTATGGAGCTGTGTTTTGAATACTGGGAGAGAGGGGGATTTATGAAGAATAGTCAGCAAGAATAAGGTTTCTATGCTTTACTTTATGACATATGAGAGCTGATTACCTCTGAAATTAAGAGGCTAGGAGAAAATAGTGCAGTAGAAACAACTGAAACACATAGGAGAAATGTGCACACGCATTTGGAGAGAATTTCTAATAAGTATCCAAAGATAATGTACGTACAGTATCACTGTCCCTTTGCTCTTAATATATTTCCCATTAAGACTTTCACTACAGTCTTTTCCCAGACCAATGTGTTTGTCTTCCTGCCTCACCTCTCTACAGGGAGTCCAGTAGGGAACTGCATTGCCCCATCTGCCACCCACTCTCATGGTCATTCATCCCACCTATTGTGGATGATCCATGCACAAGGTGAGAAATGTGCTCAGGTTGTCATGAACATCAGAACTTCATTGCAACACAGAAGGCACATTATAATGTTGGGCATGTTAAATGGCTTCCTAGTGCAAAAAAACATCACAATAGTCCTGTTATGCTGTAAGGTTGTCACTAATATGAGCTAAGCTGAGCACTGCAAGCTGCACTGATGATGTCCTAGATTCCAATGTTGCTGTGCTCAGAGGAATAGTTGTGAATGTTAAAGCAAGGCAAGGTAAAGAATGCCCTGATCCAATGAAAGATGTTTGATAATATGAGAACATTTCTTGAAACTCTAGTTCAGCACTCTGTTTGTAACAACTGATAGGCACTGTTGTAGGTATCTAAAGAGTAGGTTGCACTAATGATGCCAATATTGTGGGCTGCATTCTTACTAATATAGACATGGCACTCAGAATTAGATAGACGATGTCAAGTCTGGGACTTGGGTTGGCTGGTGAGCCATTGTGCAGTGGTCTATGAAGGCTGTGAAGAGCACAGGAATACTGGAAAATTGTCCAGTGTCATGTGGTCCCTATACAGAAACTATGCAATGGCTGTCACGGGCAAGATGATCTGCTCTGAGTTTGTTTCAGGTTTATTAACATGCGAGCAACAGGCAGCGCTCTGTTGAATGTCTCAAGACAGCATTGTGAAGTACCAGTCAAATGGTACACTTCCACCTCATTCCTATGATGTCTTCTACTCCATCCTGTTCCCATACTCATAAAATTTCTTCCTGCCTCACCTTTACGAAGAATGAACCTGAGAAACAACCCACATCATCTGCTACACAGTCTCCTGGCTATGTGTATCCATCTGTAAGTAAAGAAAGGAGGATTACATTGTATGTGTTTGATGTGCAATTTTACTGCATGAACAGCAAAAATGTGGTAGGTGATAACATTTTTGCTGTTACCTTATGTGGGGTATCCCTGAGAAAAGTTAATGATAATTTGAAATTCTTGGTGAAGTTTTCTGCAAGTCACCAAGTGCTCTCATAGTCAAATACTGTATGAGTAGAACGTCAGCATACGCTTGCAGTGAGTGAGGCTGCATATACAGTCATACACACAGTTCCTAACCGTTAAACTTGCCACAGTGAGTTAACCCTGTAACATAAAATTGTATATTTTAATAAGCAGATTACTACAGGATTTTACATCATAAAATTTCGTCAATAATTATTTGAAATGTTGACAATAAAAGTTTATTTGCCCCTGGCAGTATTCAGATAGCCAGCTTGCAACTGGAATAAAGTTCCGGCTTTGTGGAACTCGGTTAGTAATTTTCACTGTCGTACATAATTGACTGGATTAGATGCTCAGTTATTCACTGATCACTAGGCACTCTAAAAGATAGAAATAATTGATTCTGTTCTTTGTAATGTCATGTTGAAACAGTCTTCATTTATTAACTGTTTGTTTGACTTTTGCAGATTAAGTATTTTTTATATTAACACACAATTTCCTTTTTTGTCAATCAGGCCCTGTTGCCGACGAAGCCCCACGTCCTATAGCTCAGGTGAGTGAAAGTAGAGGAAGCACAACTGAGACTGTCAGAGAGAGGGTGAGTTTCACCAGCAGCAAAGAAGTTTAGCTTTTTGGCATGTAATGAACCCCCCCCCCCCCCTCCCCACTGTTTCCTGGCCTCATTCCAGGGTGCTCACAGTTTTCATTAGCCCATGGGTTTTAGCCCTTCTGTGGGCTGCCCTGCACACCCCATTTTAATTAATCAACTCCTTTCTACATATCCTATATATCTTCACTTCATACTTATTATTTTTTTCACTCCAATCTTTCCTGACACCACAACCTTCGCAACTCCATTTGCACTGGTAACTCAGGTCTATTATTACAATGTAATTACCTACTGAACAGTCACAAAAATTTTTCAAAGAATACTCGCATCCTGGCTAATGACAGTAATGGGTGCAACAGATCTAGGGCATGGCACTTCACTGGACAAGAATGAGATAGCATGGAATGAACCAGTCAAATCAGCAGGTACATTGAAGCCTGATGAAGGAACTATCATTGTCACACTCTGCAGAAATTGTTCATGTATTTGCAGCAGATTTCACGCAAGAGAAAAAATTCTGAAAGTGAATAAAAGTTTAAACCCACTATTTGACCTGGAATATGACTTTCTGGCAGTAACCATCATTCATTGGTACTATAGACATTGAGAAATATGTAACATTAACCAAGAGATCGGTTACACCACAGTTGATATTCAGTAAACATGATAATTACCACCTACAGTTGTCTAAAATATTTAGTTATTGCAGTTACATGCCAATTACCTTTTTAAACTGATAATGGAGTCACTCTTCTTGCTATTATCATAGCCAGATGAACTTGAAAAAAATCTAATTAGAATACTATCTGAACCATTAAATAGATTTTTCGTGCACTTCATAGAGAGGTCTTCTTTTCTTTGGGTATCATATGTTTAACTTGTGTCGCTTAGTAATTCAATAAACCTAACATCATATTTGATAGCTCATATATCACAGGTTGTGCTGGGAGAAGTAAAAGACATTTAATAAACATACATTTGTCAAAAATTCAGAGCAGGCTGAGAGCTAGAGCAGAGAGCTATCACAGTCAACTAGGAATGAGCAGCCAAATTCCCCAAGTGGAGTTAGCTAATGACTATGCACCAAGGTAAATGTCGACAGTTTACACTGGTAACTAACAGGTTTTAAACTTAATGTATTTAGAATTGGTAATAAGGATGCAACATTTAAGCGAGTAGTTAGTCATAATGAGCAGGAACCTCAGACTCTATAAATGTACCTTATCCTCCTGAGCTCAATAAATTCACCGAATTGAACAGACTACTGGTTCCTGCCCAAATTGTGGCACTCTGACATCGAGCATGTCAGATGAGCAACTTCGCTTCACTCGAGTGACTGGTAGGGGCAGCAGACTGCCAGTCAACTCAGACGCCGTGCGACAACAGAGGTGCCACCATAGCAAAAGGCAAACATGCCTCTGCTCTGGACACAGGGAACAAGAACACATTTCCTGCCAAAGCTACCCTGCCAACACACATCAATGGGAACAGAATTCTGCACAAATAAAGCTTCACACAAGAAGGGGCAGGAAGTAGAAAATGTGAACAAAACGCACAAGTGACTAGCAATGTAATTGACATTGTTTAAAATTTCTGTTATTCAGAATTGAAAATATCAGCACCTGCTGATAAGATAACTCAAGTGTACACATGTACCAAGATCACTTTGCCTCTGACATAGATCACGTTACAATTGATTCCCTTCATGAGACTTACAACAGGGAATACTCTTACACTTGCATGACATATTACCTGGAACACAAATTGTAATTAATAACACTGACTGATGAGCATGCACTCAGTCACTCATAGGTGCATTAATGTAACAGATGCAATTTTAGATAACACAAATATAAAAGAACCACACTTTACTCCACTCAGTTGTGAAGGAGCCATACATTGCAGGATTCCAGCCAGGGTATTATTGCATCCTACACACTCAGGTGATCATTGAGGAGCCATAAAATTTAAGCTTGCAGAGTAAGCCAGTTACTTGCCAATCTGGTTGCTTGCAATGTCCGTATGTCTTCATGCAGCTCACCGCTATCTGGCCTTATGACTGATTCAACCTTCAGCAGCATCTCGGGACCTGCACCGGACAGTGGGAGTCTGCCAAAAGCAACAACTTGCCAGCCACATGTCCACACGCCAATCGTTCTTCAGGACCCACCAAACCAACACACATGTGCAAGTGTTGCTACGACTCAGACATGATTTAATCCTTCTGTCTTCCACAGTTTGTTCAAGAAAGTCGGTGTCAGTTTTCACAAAGCGTAATATGAATGGCCACCTTGAAAACATTTTGTGCTCTACCATTTGATACTCCTTCACATACATAATCCAACACAGTTCTGTCTCTTAAAGCACTGGATGATCAGTTCTTATGGAGATAGTCCTCGCCTTCTGAATGTACAGAGAAACTTTTGCTCCCAGCAACTTGTCGATCTTGCCAGGTGACCAAAATTCTAGATCGATAAGTTTTATATGTGTCAAATCCAACACACTGTTTAATTTTGCTGAAGGTAACTGACATCTTGTCTTGATCCCAGACAGAAGGTGAAATGAAGAGGTTTATACAGAAGTCAACTTAAACAGAGACGTGCTGCTTTGTTTCTGATATGATTCCACCTGTTCCTTGAATGTATACTCTACTGTGCCATCCGTGAAGTCAGAGGCACTACTATCTATCAACCATGTTGTCACTGTTGTAAGCAGCACTTGTTTGTCTCGGATGATTATAAGTGAGCAGTAATGCAATGTACTTGATGGATGTATACCATTTTTTTGTGTTTCATGTCACTAGGACAATCCTTCCTTGTTCCATCTTGTGTGTTTTATTTCTGTGTGTAGCAATGTGTGGTGCCCTTTTTGACAAGCATGACGGCATACATAAGTGCAACTAGAAGCCCTACAATCACCCTTTGAACAATTGTTGAACAATTTGTTCGGCATCACTATAGGTTTGTGTTCACTACACGTGGCTTGCCTGAATTTGCTGCACTTCTGCAAAGCTTGAGTCAAGTGACGCATGACATACGCAACACTAGCAGCGACTAGATTCATCTCAAACACCCTAAGTGCTTGACATTGCAGGTGGTCCGCTGTTTGTTCCCATATGTGCTGTGTCATGGTAGTACTGTAGCCTTGATAATTTCAGATTTGCATTTATTTTTGAGAAAAGCACATCTCCATTCTAATGTCAGAAAGCTATTGAAACTCAGGCGGGTTTTAAATTTTGTTGTTACAGACTGGTCAACTTTTTTCTATAAAGAGCAGTGATGTAATTACATCTTGAAAGGATACATTTAGTTGTAATGCCATCAGCACATGAATATTGCTTGAAGTAGTGCATTAAGTTCACTTGCACCTTCCCCAGTTGCTGACAGAAATGGTAACAGCTTCTTCAGATGTGCTGATGCAATCAGTCTAGGGTTATTGTATGTGTTGCAAACTGTATCAAATGGTTATTTAGCAGTGTCCTGTAATTCATAATTATTTACAACAAGACTCAAAAATGTCACTAAAATGCCTGCACTACTTTACATTCTGATTCCCTCTAGGCAGACAATAGCCATACCCCCCACCCCCTTCCCAAGGGGGTTACGGTTCCTTCGTGTTAGTTCATGCGTGGTGCACATGTGGCTCTGAGCTAATGCAGCCTATTCTTCCTTACTGTCCGCATTTGTCACCCTGCCCTCCCTCCCTATCCTTGCTCACTCCCAGTTACCCTCTCCTACCCCTTTCTTGGTGCTCTGATTCATCTTGACATGGCTATCCACCTGGTTTCCTTTATTGTTTACAATTTGCTTTCCTCTGCCTGTTCATTCATGTTTCTTGGTTTTTACGTCCCCAATTGAGTTTTACCTCCACTTCAAAATTTCCTGTTTTTGTTTAATGTGAGCCGTTTGGGGAACAACTCGCTCCCTGGCATCTGCGGTGTGGATTCCTCTTGCCTTCCCCCTGTTGCCCCCTTCAACCCAGCTAGGTCACCAGCACACATAGCCAGTCTGTGTGATGGGTCTGTTATGTACCCATCTGGCTGAGATCCCTGACAACACAGGAATCACTCTCCTGATTCCTGAATTGTTCACTCCCCATGTATGCCAAGGAGTGGTTGCTTGTCTTCTTGGAGCATCAGAACTCCCACCTATAGCCACCGTGGTAGATGGCCCTTGGTTTGGGTGGGTGGCACCCTTCGGGAGAGCCCATGGTCAGAATGGCTGGTATTTGGGGGATGCTTGATGCATGAAGCGTATGGAGCTGCAAAGATCTGGCCGATCTCAAACGGCTGCTTCTTTGAATGGTGAACAAACATTGAATGGTGCTTCATGTTACCCAGCAACCTCTGCTTCCCTGGCTACACCATGGGAGGATGGCCAGGCTAGCCATCTTTGTATGATACACTTCCCCCATTACCTCATCTGTACGAGGACAGACAGGGACACATTCATTGCCACAATGCCATTGTTTTTGTGGAAAATATTGAGGAAAACTTTCTTGATCAGAGCATCTTCTGCCACCCAATCGGCAGCTCTTTGCACCTGTGATCATATTGGCAATGTCCCAGTTTCTTTTATCCCTCACTAATCTCTGAATATGGTGTAGAGAGTGATTTTTCATTGGGATCTCACCCTGCAAAAGGATTAGGAACTCTGGGCTAATCTGGAGAGGTGTGAATTTGGTTTGGCATGTGGAGAAGGGCCACAAAGACAACCGCATCCATACTGGTGCCTTCATTCTAGCTTTTTTGGGGGATACTCTCCCAGAGAAAGTCAAGGTTATGTGCCGAAGTTGTGATGTGAAGCCATACACCCCACCACCTATGCGGTGCTTCTGGTGGCTGCAATTTGGGCATATGTTTTCCTGGTGAATGGTAGACCCTCTGTACACTCACTGTGGACAACCATTCCATGAGGGAAGCCCCTGTGTTCTGACACCTGTGTGTGACAAATGTACTGAAAGCCACTCCCCTCACTCGCCAAATTTGCCCGGCGTATAAGAGAGGAAGGAGATCCAAGAATACAAGTCATCGAATCGCCTGTCTTATACTGAGGGTTACCAAAAGTATGAGATACTCCATCCAGTGTCACTATCTTCAACTTATCTCTCTTTTACTTCATTTCCTCCTCCTACCTCTCCCTTGCCCAGCCCCATCCACCTATCCCCTCTCCCTCCCCCTACCCATGCAGTTGCCACAACCTCCTGTCTGGGTCTGCTCCCTCTCTCCAGCTGAAGAAGTGCGCCCCTTCTCTGGCACCTGCCAGTGATTGGGCTCCCTTACAAGGCCCCTTTGCCCAGCTCAGTTCAGGCTGGAAGACTCCTACCATCACTCACAGTGCGTTTGTTCATCCAAAGGTCACCCGCTCTCTTTCAGTCACCTGTACTCCCTCTGTGCTCTACCCTCCTCCAGCTCTGAAATAGGAATAGGAGGAGGAGAAAACGGACAGGAAGAAACATAAATCATAAGACAAGGTGCCCCCACCCCCCAACCACTGTCCCCAGTAATGCCACCTCCTGCCTTGCAACCTGTGCCTGAGATCTTATCTTATTTACGGATGTCATCTCACCCTTGTAGGTGAAGGCCACTGACCAAGTGACATGGTATCCACATTTTTTTTTTGTGTAATCTGGATTCTGGCCACACAGTCATCCACTGAAATTGCCAAAGTTACTATCCTCACCTACCAGAAATGCAACCTTCTGTCGGAACTGTACTGGCCCCAGGGAAGCATCTGGTGGGATCTGCACTTTGGTTCACTCCAATGTCGTAGTCACCGGATCCCACTAAGTACCTACCTGGAAGCTATAGTGTTTAGAGTGCATATGTCTCTGGCAATCACCATTTGCAGTGTCGACCTCCCTCCAGGTACAATAATTCCTTACTTTGCACTGTCTACCTTAATCCAGCAATTCACACCCCGTTTCTCATCCTTGGGGCTTCAATAGCCACCACCCAGTGTGGGAGAGTGACACTTCAATGGGTAGGGGTCTCCTAATTGACCAGCTTATTATGGACCTGAATTTGTGTCTCCTCAATGAGGGATCCCCTACCCAATTCAATGCTCTTAATGGCACCTTTACCACTATCAATCTCACGATCACCTCTCCTGCTCTCATTGCTTCCCTACATTTGTCAGCCCATGATGATGTTTGTGACAGTGACCACTTTCCAGTGGTTCTATTGTTCCCCTGCTGCCGCCAGGCAGACAGGCCCCCAAGTTACGAATTCCGCAGGGCCAATTGCCCTTTGTATACATCTGCTGTGCACCTCTACACCTCCCTGTCGAATTGCATTGATGCGGTCTGCAAGGCATCTCTGCCACTGTTCTTCACACTGCTGCCGCCCCCCCCCCCCCATCAACATGTCCCCTCATCGTTGATGGGTACTTTGGTGGGCCAAGGATGTCACAGTCACTGTCTATAACTGCTGACATGCACTGCAGCATTTTAAGCAACACATTTCAAAGACGAACCTCTTCGCTTTTAAGTGTGTTCATGCGAAGGCTCATTACCTTATTAAGTAGTGTAAAAAGGAATGCTGGGAGAAATATGTGCCCCTCCGGGGACATACGCCTCTTCATTGCAGGTTCAGTCCAAGCTCCGTACTGTTCTTGGCTGCCAGCGACAGTCAGTATTCCATTGCCTTAACCTTAACGGTGATTTGTGCACTGATCCATCGGTCCTCACAGAACACCTTGCTACACGACACTTTGGGACGGTATTGGCATCATCTTCCTGTCCTCCTACATTTCTCCAGCAGAAATGCAGTGTTCACTATGCCCCCCCCCCCCCCCCCCCCCCGCCAACCAATCTGTTCATAACACACAACACTAAGTGAGTGCTATAGTCAAGCAGGCTCTTACCTCTTCATGGGACATGGCAGCTGGCCCATATTCTGTCCACAACCAGATGGTCTATTATCTTCAACTGCATTAGGTTCACAGCTGCTTTTCTGTCACAATGATGAAACATTATAGTTCTCCTTGTCCTTAAGGCCAGAAAGAACCCAATGGCCTCGACAGCTACCACCCAATTAACCAGACAAATGTACTACGTAAACTTCTCGAGAGGATAGTTAGCTACACATTATGTTGTGTACTAGAATCTCCGGGCCTTTTGTCCCTATATCTCTGTGGCTTCCAAGTGAAATGATCTCCAACTGATCATTTACTTGGGTTGGAAAAAGTTACGCAACAGGCTTTTACTCACCACCAGTGCCTAGTTGTGGTCTTCTTTTTACCTACATGTGGCACACAACATGGCTTGGTGCCATCACATTTTAGTTACCAACCATGACTGAGGCTTCCATGTGCCCCTTCAGATTTTTATCCATGAGTTTTCCTCTGAGCGGCTCTTCCGGTTCCAAGTTGGAACTTCCCTCAGCACCCCTGGAATTCTGCAGAATGGTATCCCACATGGTTCTGTGGTAAGTGTCACACTCTTCCTCCTAGCAGTCCACGGGCTTGTGACCCCTATTGGGCCTCTGGTTACTCTGGCATTGTACGTCGATGATTTTTGCATATGATGCAGCTCCCAGTAAGTAGCATCTGGTGAGTGTCTGCTCTAAGATGCCATCCCATGGGCCTCTGCATGGGCCACCTCCTATTGGTTCCAGGATTCTACCAAAAAAATGTGGGTAATGCATTTTTATCGCTGATTCACAGTACACCCCAACTCAGAATTTTATTTAGGTGAACAGCTTCTCGATGTTGTAGCACAGTCCTGTTTCTTGGGCCTTACTTTTGATAACCAGCTGACATGGCTGCCCTTCATTTGCCACCTAAATACTGTATGTATATGGAAGCTTAATGCTCTCCACCTCCTGGCCCTTGCATCTTGGGGTGCAGACTGTGTCACTTTTCTCCATCTTTACTGTGGCCTGGTCTTCTCCAGACTGTTGTGGTGGTCAGGTTTATGGCTCAGCAGCTCCTTCCACTTTGAAACTGCTTGACCCTCTTCACCATTGTGGGGTTCATCTGGCTATTGCTGGCTTTCTCAGTAGTCCCATTGATAGTCTCCTCACAGAAGTGGGGATTCCCCCTCTACACACATGACTGAGCAAACTACTACTTTCTTAATCAGTCATCATTCGCCAATTCCCTGACCATCCGATGTATCCTGTACTCTTCGCCATTGAGGACTGTCTCCCTCCTGACACCCGTTCTTGTGTGGGATTGCTGGTTGGCATGCGTATCACTTCCTTATGTCGGGATCCCCGTCTCCACTCGCTGTAATGTACTTCACATCTTTCCTCCCATACCCCTCCCACCCATGGATGGTAACTAGACCATGAATTATGACTGATCTATTCCAGGGTCCTAAGATTCGTGTCAACTCTTTAATTCTCCACCGTCTTGTATGTGCCATCCTTGGAGTGTTCTAGGGTGCCACAATTTTTCACACTGATAGTTCTAAGGCAGTAGATAAGGTGGGATACACTTTCATGTCTCCTACTGCCTTAGAACACCATTTTTTGTCAGGATCAATTAGTGTGTTCACAGCAGAGTTTCTGGAAATTCACAGAGCCCTCCTTTTTTATCTCAGGCCTCCCTCCACAGTGTTTTAATCTGTTCAGATCCAACGAGCAGCCTGCTGGCCATCGACCTCATCCTTCGGTCTCTGCTATACGTGCCCTTCTCTTGGCCCACGAGTGTGCCACCTGTTCAGATGTCTTTCTCTGGGTTCCAAGTCATTTGAGCAACCCAGGGAATGGACTGGCTGACCGTTTGGCTAGAGAAGCAGATACTTACTGCCATTTCCTTCCATTATTCCAACTGTGGATATGCAGATCTATGCAAAATCTCTCTTTACCCAAAATCTGAATGACATCTGGTGTGCTACTGCACATAGTAATAACTTCCCACAATCAAGTAGTCTTCCCCCTGTGGGTGTGCGGTAAGAATAGGCCCGAGGTATTCCTGCCTGTCGTGAGAGGCGACTAAAAGGAGTTTCAACCATTTCGGCCTTCCATGTGATGGTCCCCCTTGGGGTTTGACCTCCATTTTCCAAATTCTACAGAAGTACGAGCCTTTTGGGGAAGGACACCTTACGTGGTGTATCACTGGTCCTCAGTGCACTAAGACCTTGGCACTCAGCATTGTAACTGCATTGTAACCACACCCACTATTCCTCAAATTTGGCCTAAACACCTGATGGGTTGCACAAGTTATGCCCATAGTGCGTCCCCATTTGCACCTACGATCATGATGGACTTTCCATGGCACCCGAAATCCAGCACGGTAGCCAGCCCATTGTGGTGGGGTCGTCATGTACCCTCTAGGTTGTAGCCCCCTGACAACACAGGGATCGTACTGCCGATACCTGAACTGCACCCTCCCCACGTCGGCCAAGGAGTAGATGCCCGTCTCCTTGGGGCATCAGGACTCCCAGCAATGGTCATCCTGCCAGGTGGCCATTGTTGAGGCTGGGTGGCGCCCGTGGGGAGAGCCCCTGGTTGGAGTGGGTGGTATTGGGGCGGATGTTTTGTAGATGAAATGTCAAAATGTATCAGGTCGATCTGCGGCCGAGTCTTTTGAAAAGAAAGGTACTGTCTCTGGTTCTGGTACTCCTGCCCTTTCCCCCTTGGCCACTCCCTGGGAGGAAGGACAGGCTCGCCGGCTTGGGGCGATATACTTCCCCCGCTATTTAGTCTGTTCTCGGACGGATGGGGGTGGACGTTCGCCACCTCCAAGCCCATATTCTTTGTCCAGCACATCTAGGACATCTTTGGGGAAATCGAGGCTCTCAGTAAAATGCGTTCGGGGTCCGTTCATATAAAGACCACCTCCGCCACACAGTCGGCGGCACTCCAGCATGTGACTGACTAGGGGACGTCCCAGTATCCATTGTCCCGCATCTGGCACTGAATAGGATGCAGGGGGTTATTTTTCATGAGGACCTCCTGCTGCAATCTGATGAGGAGCTCAGGGCCAACCTGGAGTGCTGAGGCGTGCATTTCGTGCGGCGAGTCCAGCGCGGCCCCAAAGACTGTTGCATCGACACCGGGGCCTTTATCCTCGCATTCGAGGGGGACATTCTCCCGGAGAAGGTAAAGGTGATGTGCTACCGGTGCGACGTGCCACCTTACGTCCCACCTCCTATGCGCTGCTTTCGGTGTTTGCACTTTGGGCACATGTCGTCACGGTGTGAGGCTGAGCCCCTTTGTGGCGATTGTGGACGTCCTCTTCGTGAGGAACATACATGCACTCCACCACCTCGGTGCATCAATTGTCCTGGCATCCACTCACCTAGATCTATAGACTGCCCCGCGTATCAGATGGAGAAGAAGATTCAAGAATTAAAAACTTTGGATCATCTCTCTTTTTCTGAGGCCAGGAAGAAGTATGACCACCTCCATCCCGTGACGTTGGCAATATCGTTGGCCTCAGTCGTGTTGCCTCCTTGCACAGTATCCTCACCCCTATCCTGTCCCCCCTCCACCTACTCACCCCATCTGGGGTTTATGCCTCCGCCTCCCAAATCCCTCCCTTCCAAATCCTCCTCCCTCGTGGCCCCTGCCCCCTCTGCCCCAGGGGCCACCCTTCCTCCTCCTCCTCCTCCTCCTCCTCCCCCTCCACCACCTGAGAAGCGATCCTCTTCTCAGGCGTCCATCGGGCAAATGTTCCAGACCCCGGCTTCCAAGGTCCGGCATTCCAAAATGGAGCCCGCGCGTGAGGACCTTCTTCGGGTCCAGCATACCATCCCCGTGCCTCATCAGACTTCCAAGAAGGCCTCCAAGAAGAAGTCTTTATCCCCCTCTCCACCCCGGCGCGTTTCGTCTGACGCTCCATCCATGAGTCGCTGCTCCCAGCCGTCCTCAGTTTGGCCGGGACGCTCTGCTGCCAGGCGCTCAGCTGGCCTCTCGTCGGCGAATGATACTGCCCCTCCTACGCAACCCAGGACAGCGGCCGCAGCTGGCGACGACTCGATGGAACAGGATCCGCCTCCCGCCGGTTGTAGC
The DNA here is from genome assembly GCF_023864345.2 of Schistocerca serialis cubense. Lineage (NCBI taxonomy): Eukaryota > Metazoa > Arthropoda > Insecta > Orthoptera > Acrididae > Schistocerca > Schistocerca serialis. The sequence continues at coordinate 2,603,026 of NW_026047573.1, forward strand.
GTTGTTCCCTCATAACCTGGCCCTCTGCGGCCGTCGAGGTGACCAGCTCTTCCCCCGTTTCATTCCCCCTTTTTTCTGACTAGCGATGGCTTTGTTACATTGGAACATAAGAGGTATTCGATCTAATCGGGAGGAATTACAACTGCTCCTCTGCCTGCACTGTCCGCTCGTCCTTGGTCTCCTGGAAACCAAGTTGCGCCCAACTGACCGTATTGCTTTTACCCACTATACCTCGGAGTGCTATGACCTCACCCCTGTGGACGGTATTCCAGCTCATGGTGGGGTCATGTTGCTCGTTCGGGACGATGTCTATTACCATCCCATCCCATTGACCACCCCACTCCAAGCAATAGCTGTCCATATTACTCTTTGTGCCTTTACTTTTTCTGTTTGCACTGTCTACACTCCATCGTCATCCGCAGTTAGTCGGGCTGACATGATGCACCTGATTGTTCAGCTTCCTCCGCCGTTTTTATTGTTTGGCGACTTCAATGCCCATCGTCCCCTTTGGGGCTCTGCTGCATCCTGTCAGAGAAGCTCCCTCTTGGCGGATGTCTTCAACCATCTCAATCTTGTCTGCCTCAATACTGGCGCCCCGACTTTCCTCTCGGACTCTACTCATACCTACTCCCACTTGGACCTCTAGATCTGTTCTACCACTCTTGCCTGTCGATTCGAGTGGTATGTCCTTTCTGACACCAATTTGAGCGACCACTTCCCCTGTGTCGTTCGTCTCCTGCACCACACCCCATCCCCACGTCCTTCGAGCAGGAACATACCAAAAGCTGACTGGGGACTTTACTCCTCCCTGGCGACCTTTCCGGACCACGATTTTCTCAGTTGTGACAGTCAGGTTGAATACTTCACGGCTGTTATCATCAATGCTGCCGAACGTTCCAATCCTCGTACTACCTCTTCTTCACGTCACGTGCTGGACGACATGCTTTACGCACCTTTCGCCGCCATCCTACGTTGGCGAATTGTATTGGATACTAACGACTCCGAGCGCAATGCCGTAGAGTCATCAAAGACAGCAAAAAAGCTTGTTGGGCCTCTTTCATCAGCTCCTTTAACAGTTTTACTCCCTCTTCTATCGTCTGGGGTGGCCTGCGCCGGCTGTCGGGCATTAAGGCCCACTCCTCGGTACCTGGCCTGACCTCAGGTAATGAGGTCCTTGTTGATCCTGTGGCTGTCTCCAACGCCTTCGGCCACTTTTTCGCGGAGGTTTCAAGCTCCGCCCATTACCACCCTGCCTTCCTTCCCAGGAAAGAGGCAGAAGAGGCTCGGCGACCTTCCTTTCACTCGCTGAATCTGGAAACTTATAGTGCCCCCTTTACTATGCGGGAACTCGAACGTGCACTTGCACTGTCCCGTTGCTCAGCTCCGGGGCCAGATGCCATTCACGTTCAGATGCTGGCACACCTTTCTCCGGCAGGCAAAAGCTTCCTTCTTCGTACCTACAATCGCGTCTGGACCGAAGGTCAAGTCCCCATGCGTTGGCGTGACACCATCGTTGTTCCTATACCCAAACCTGGGAAGGATAGACACCTTCCTTCTAGTTACCGCCCCATTTCTCTTACAAGCTGTGTCTGTAACGTGATGGAGCGCATGGTTAACGCTCGGTTAGTTTGGATTCTTGAATCTCGACTGCTACTTACCAATGTTCAATGCGGCTTTCGTCACCGCCGCTCCGCTGTTGACCTTGTCGACATTCATCATGAACAACTTGTTGCGAAAGCGCCAAACGGTAGCTGTGTTCTTCGATTTGGAGAAGGCTTATGATACCTGTTGGAGAGGAGGTATCCTCTGCACTATGCACAGGTGGGGTCTACGCGGTCGCCTGCCCCTTTTTATTGATTCCTTTTTAACAGATCGAAAGTTAAGTGTACGTGTGGGTTCCGTATTGTCCGACGTCTTCCTCCAGGAGAACGGAGTGCCTCAGGGCTCCATCTTGAGTGTAGCCCTTTTTGCCATCGCGATCAATCCAATTATGGATTGCATTGCACCTAATGTCTCAGGCTCTCTCTTTGTCGATGACTTCGCTATCTACTGCAGTGCCCAGAGAACATGCCTCCTGGAGCGCTGCCTTCAGCGTTGTCTAGACAGCCTATACTCATGGAGTGTGGCAAATGGCTTCCGTTTCTCTGAAGAGAAGACGGTTTGTATCAATTTTTGGCGATATAGAGCGTTCCTTCTGCCGTCCTTACATCTCGGTCCCGTTGTTCTCCCTTTCGTGGAAACAACTAAGTTTCTAGGGCTCACATTGGACAGGAAACTTCGTTGGTCTCCACACGTCTCTTATTTGGCTGCCCATTGTACACGTTCCTTAATGTCCTCAGAGTGCTTAGTGATTCATCTTGGGGAGCGGATCGCACTGTCCTGCTTCACTTGTATTGGCCCATAGTCCGATCAAAGCTGGATTATGGGAGCCTCGTCTACTTGTCTGCTCGGCCATCCCTCTTACGCCGTCTCAACTCCATCCACCATCGGGGGTTACGTCTTGCGACCGGAGCCTTCTACACTAGTCCCGTCGAGAGTCTTTATGCTGAAGCTGCCGAATTACCATTGACCTACCGGCGCGACGTACTGCTTTGTCAGTATCCCTGCCAGCTGTTGTCAATGCCCGACCAGCCCTCTTATCAGTCCTCCTTCGCCGATTCTCTCGACCGTCAGTATGGGTTGTATCTGTCTGCCCTGCTGCCCCCTGGAGTCCGCTTCCATCACCTGCTTCGACAATTGGGTTTTGCCCTCCCTACCACCTTCAGAGAGGGTGAGAGCCCGACACCACCTTGGCTCCAGGCTCTGGTCATATTTATCTCGACCTCAGCTCAGTCCTGAAGGAGGGTACTCCGGCTGATGTGTATTGCTCACAGTTTGTCGAACTTCGTGCACGACTTGCTGGTCACACCTTTATTTACACCGATGGCTCCAAAACTGACGATGGTGTCGGCTGTGCCTTTGTCGTTGGGGCCGCCACCTTTAAATACTGGCTCCTCGACCAATTTTCCAGCTTTACGGCCGAGCTTTTTGCTCTCCATCAGGCCGTTCAGTATGCCCGCCGCCACCACCATTCATCGTATACACTCTGCTCTGATTTCCTCATTGCTCTTAAGAGCCTTGGAGCTCCCTATCCGGTCCATCTTTTGGTGCAACGGATCCAGCAGTCCCTCCATTCTTTCGCTGATGAGGGTCTCCTGTCAGTTTTCTGTGGGTTCCCGGACATGTAGGAGTGCCTGGGAATGAGGCTGCAGTCCTCCTGCCTCGGCCAGCCTCCCATTGCGTCCCGTTATCTGACGTTCATGGGGTTGTTTGTAAGAGGCTTGTGTCGTTGTGGTGGGATGCTTGGTCATTCCTCCAAGGAAACAAGCTCCGGGCAGTAAAACCGCTCCCAACTGCTTGGACATCCTCCTCCCGACCATCTCGGCGAGAAGAGGTCCTTCCGACTAGGTTGTGGATTGGGCATTGCCGGCTTAGCCACCGCTACCTGATCTCTGGTGACCCAGCCCCGCAGTGCCCTTGTGGTCAAGCATTAACAGTGCGCCATGTTTTATTGTCGTGTCCCCGATTTTGTCAATCTTGTGTTGTCCTGTCCCTGCCATCTACTTTACCGGATATTTTAGCTGATGACGCTCGAGCAGCTGCTCGTGTTCTGCTTTTTATAACTTTGACTGGCTTGTCCAAAGACATCTAACTTTTATACGTCTTTTATCTTCATCTTTGTCAGGACTTTCTGGTGTCCCCCCCCCCTCCCCTTGAGTTTTACTAGATTCCATGTGCTCTAACAACTGTGACTGGGCGCTAATGACCTAAGTAGTTGAGCGCCCTTAAACCCCACCAAAAAAAAAAAAAAAAAAACCGTGGATTACGTTTAGTATCTACAGCTTTTTACACCAGCCCTGTGGAAAGCCTTTATGCTGAGACTGCTGAACCTCCGCTGTCCAATTGGCGAGCAGTCCTTCTGAGTCTTTATGCTAGCCATTTGTCTTCCATGCCTGCTAATCCAGTCCATGACATTTTCTTCGACGCCTCCTTTGATGTAGGGTATGCAGGCCACCCTTCCTCCATACTACCACCGGGAGTCCGCTTCAGTCAACTGCTCCATTCTCTTTCCTTCCGCTTTCCTAAAACTTTCTTGAGAACTGGGGGTACAGCACCACCTTGGCTCCATCCCCAGACCTGCTTGCTCCGTGATCTTTGTCAGTTTCTGAAGGATGGTACCCCTTCACTTGTTTATTGTCGGGCATTTTCTGCTCAATGTGCACAAATGAAGGATGCCACATTTATTTACACTGATGGATCAAATACATCATTTTGTGTAGGGAGTGCCTATATTGTTGGCGACACCCCAAATCGATTTCGGCTTCCCGATCAGTGTTCCGTTTATACTGCGGAGCTTTACACTGTTCTCCAGGCTGTCCAATAAATCCGTCACCATCAGCGGATACAGTATGTTATGTGTACAGATTCTCTCAGCTCTCTGCTCAGTCTCCAAGCTCTCTACCCTGTCCACCCACTGGTCCACCAGATTCAGGACTGCATCCACTTGCTCCCTTTGGGGGCGTCTCGGTGGTGTTCCTCTGGATCCCAGGACATGTTGGTATCTGTGGAAATGAGGCGGCCGATATAGCAGCCAAGGCTGCAGTCTCTCTTCTTCGGCCAGCTATTCACACGATTCCCTTCACCGATCTATGGAGTGTTTTATGTCATCGTGTTGTTCTTTTATGGCATGCACATTGGTCAACACTTCCCCATAATTGCGGGACATGAAAGCTCTTCCCTGTGCTTAAACCTCTTCCTCCCGAATGCGTCGTCGGGAGGAGGTAATATTAACTAGACTCCAGATAGGGCACTGTGTTTTTAGCCATCGACATCTTTTAAGCGGTGATCCTCCCCCACTCTGTCCCCACTGCTCTCAGCTGTGGACAGTAAGACACCTTTTACTCAAGTGCCCCTATTTTACTCTGTTACGCGCCCGTCTACAGCTGTCGCCTGAAATATCGTCAATTTTAGCAGATAACGCGCTCAGCTGATCGCGTTCTTGAGTTTATTAGTGCCAGTGAGATGACGTCGGTCATTTGAAGCCCTTTTTGGGGACAACCAAACCCTTTCTCTAGTGGTTTTTCATGCTGTACTCCTGCTTTTAGTTTCTCCAATTTTTTGAGTTTCGCTCCCTTAGCTGCTGGTTCCATTTTCGTATTTTACTTTTACCTAAGTCACAGATTGGGCGCTAATGACCATAGCAGTTTTGCGCCCTAAAACAAAACAAAAAAAAAACGAAAAGCCAACTGAGGAAAATACAGGCGGCGGAAATGAGATCTTAAAGGAGTATTAAAGATGGTGTGAGGGTGGATACAATCCGAAATTAAGATATTAGGGAAGACTAAATATAGGATCAATATGTAATAAAACATTTAAAAAGATACAAAACCAGACTTTACACAGGTAATGTAGGAGTACACGCTGAGCGGCAGAAGAGTTGGAGGACAGCCCAGGAGATTGTGGAGACAACTGTAAAACCAGAGCGGGCAAGAATCCCTGACTCATAAAATGAAAATGAAGAAGAAGAAGAAGAAGAAGAAGAAGAAGAAAGGAAGAAACTGCAGCAAACTACCCCTAAGAGAATAATGAGCAAAAAGGATCATACAGACTCGAGGTCGGAAATCCTGTACAGTACATTACAGCACTCAACATGCTGAGACAAGACAACCGTTAGAGAACCTGTCCAATGTGGCTCCCACAGGCCTCTAAGCAAGTGTGGACATGATTAAGCTGCATCAGACACAAATTTTCAAATGTCCATTTACTAGTTCTCTTAACTGTTCCACACCCTCTTCTGTTGTGTGGGCCAACCTCAGATGGCTCTCTGAGACCAAGAATCAATTTCAAATTCCTGGTAGCAGCAGATATAGGCATAATAAACCCTATCACTATCTCTATGATCTGTAATTTTATAATGGTCTGTTATTCACTTCCCCTTCCATGATCCTTCAGACTACTCCACCAGGTCATATTTGAGGGGTGTTCTTTCCAGCAAACTATTCTGTACTTCTATTTCAGTCACTGGCATTATCCTTGCACCAGCCTTCATGGATCTAGCAGCTGTAGTCTACATTCCCACCATGTTGACTTGTGTTTTGTGGGCTCCTTAGTCCTGCACTGTGGCAGTGGCTGTAAGTGGCAGCTGGCAGCTCTAGTGAATTCAGACAGTTATGCTCAATTGAAATAGAAATATTTTGTGATTCTTCATTTGTATTATTATGCAGTTTTCGTCAATTGCACTTTAATAAAATTTCACATGTATCTACTTGTCACTGCACCTGATTCGTAATCTGTCATTATATAATTTACCAACTTACTAACACTGAGATGAGCATGTGCAGTGAGATAACATACCACTGACACATTTGAAGGTGTTTCATTTATGCTTAAATTCAGTTCATGTAAAGTTATTCAGCTTTTTAATTTCTTTTTGCAGGAACAGGAAGAGGTACACCCAGAGGAGGTACTGGCAGGTGAGATTTTTGCTTTATTCAGTAGCTTAATTACATGCTAAAGTTATCGCTTTAATATTTTCTTATATGGTATTTTTTTCCATATTTTTCTTGCTAAGGTATTTCAGTGAAACAGTTGTTCAAAATTTTATACTTGAATTTGACACTGGATGTTAATTACATGGTACATAATTCATACTGAAAATTGGCAGTGCCTTTGTAACTACAAAAGATTGGTCACAAATGTGCAGTTGTGTTTAAAATGTATGCGGTGGTAGATTGTGAGGGAAACGTGATGAAAGAGAAAGAAGACAAATTTCTAAGTACCAAATTGACATTTTAAAATAAGTCATTGTAAAGGTGAGCTAACATTACAAATTGGCACACTACAATAATTAGCAATGTTAAGATCACAGCCCCCTTATTCCGTAGTCGTGGCTCATATTAAAATTATCACCTTGAGATAAATATATTTATGTATAAAACAATCACTCAGCATAGTTGAGCTTCTTAAAGAGGAAAATTGCCAATCTTATTGGGGACTGGATCAAGTTAACCACATTCATGTCCAGTGATTTGAAACCTCATCATCATGTCTCGAAATGAAGAATATTGTCCCTGTAATCCTTCTTCTCTCCTGAATCAGTATTTTGCAACCTCACTGACGTGACGTGTGAAAGAGCCTGGGTGCCACCGTTATCCCTCGCCTGCCAAGAGGGTAATTGACTATGCAATGACAACATGCTATTGACAAGGGGACCTCCCCATCGCACCCCCCTCAGATTTAGTTATAAGTTGGCACAGTGGATAGGCCTTGAAAAACTGAACACAGATCAATTGAGAAAACAGGAAGAAGTTGTGTGGAACTGTGAAAAAATAAGCAAAATATACAAACTGAGTAGTTCATGGGAAGATAGGCAACATTAAGGATGATGGGAACGCAGGAGCGCCATGGTCTCGTGGTAACGTGAGCAGCTGCGGAATGAAAGTCCTTGGTTGAAATCTTCCATCGAGTGAAAAGTTTAATTTTTTATTTTCAGTTTATTTGACAAACTCTTATGTTTTCATCATATTTTTGGGAGTGATTATCACATCCACAAGAAAACCTAAATCGGGCAAGGTGGAAGAATCTTTTTACCCATTCGCCAAGTGTACTGTCAAATGACGCACATGCCGTCACCAGTGTCATATAGAATATATCAGATGTGTTTTCCTGTGGAGGAATCGGCTGACCTATGACCTTGCGATCAAATGTTTTCTGATCCCATTGGTGAGGCGCGTCCTTTCGTCTACTAATTGCACGGTTTTGCGGTGCGGTCGCAAAACAGACACTAAACTTACTACAGTGAACAGAGACATCAATGAACGAACGGACAGATAATAACTATGCAAAAATAAAGAAAGTAAAATTTTCATTCGAGGGAAGACTTGAACCAAGGACCTCCCGTTCAGCAGCTGCTCACGCTACCACGGAACCATGGCGCTCCTAAGCTTACGTAGTCCATTATGTTGCTTATGTGGCTCATGGACTACTCAGTACATATATTATGCTTATTTTTTCACAGTTCCACACAACTTCTTCCTGTTTTCTCAATTGATCTGTGTTCAGTTTATCAAGGCCTATCCACTGTGCCAACTTATAACTAAATCTGAGGGGGGTGCGATAGGGAGGTTCCCTTGTGAGTACAAGATGCCTGACTTGGTCGTAGCTTCACAACCTGTGAACTACATTCTCGAGACCCATCTCCAATTCTGTCACCACTTCCACTCCCATATCAGCTTCCCTGATTTAAACATATAGGAGTTCTCCTTAGCTCATCCTTGAGTTCCACAATCCTCCTTCCCTCAGTACCTGTATGTGTCCCTGTGCCTCTTATACACTCCTGGAAATGGCTAAAAGGACACATTGACACCGGTGTGTCAGACCCACCATACTTGCTCCGGACACTGCGAGAGGGCTGTACAAGCAATGATCACACGCATTGCACAGCGGACACACCAGGAACCGCGGTGTTGGCCGTCGAATGGCGCTAGCTGCGCAGCATTTGTGCACCTTTGCCGTCAGTGTCAGCCAGTTTGCCGTGGCATAAGGAGCTCCATCGCAGTCTTTAACACTGGTAGCACGCCGCGGCAGCATGGACGTGAACCGTATGTGCAGTTGATAGACTTTGAGCGAGGGTGTATAGTGGGCATGCGGGAGGCCGGGTGGACGTACCGCCGAATTGCTCAACTCGTGGGGCGTGAGGTCTCCACAGTACATCGATGTTGTCACCAGTGGTCGGCGGAAGGTGCATGTGCCCGTCGACCTGGGACCGGACCGCAGCGACACACGGATGCACGCCAAGACCGTAGGATCCTACGCAGTGCCGTAGGGGACCGCACCGCCATTTCCCAGCAAATTAGGGACACTGTTGCTCCTGGGGTATCGGCGAGGACCATTCGCAACCGCCTCCATGAAGCTGGGCTACGGTCCCGCACACCGTTAGGCCGTCTTCCGCTAACGCCCCAACATCATGCAGCCCGCCTCTAGTGGTGTCGCGACAGGCGTGAATGGAGGGACGAATGGAGACGTGTCGTCTTCAGCGATGAGAGTCGCTTCTGCCTTGGTGCCAATGATGGTTGTATGCGTGTTTGGCGCCGTGCAGGTGAGCGCCACAATCAGGACTGCATACGACCGAGGCACACAGGGCCAACACCCGGCATCATGGTGTGGGGAGCGATCTCCTACACTGGCCGTACACCACTGGTGATCGTCGAGGGGACACTGAATAGTGCACGGTACATCCAAACCATCATCGAACCCATCGTTCTACCATTCCTAGACTGGCAAGGGAACTTGCTGTTCCAACAGGACAATGCACATCCGCATGTATCCCGTGCCACCCAACGTGCTCTAGAAGGTGTAAGTCAACTACCCTGGCCAGCAAGATCTCTGGATCTGTCCCCCATTGAGCATGTTTGGGACTGGATGAAGCGTCGTCTCACGCGGTCTGCACGTCCAGCACGAACGCTGGTCCAACTGAGGTGCCAGGTGGAAATGGCATGGCAAGCCGTTCCACAGGACTACATCCAGCATCTCTACGATCATCTCCATGGGAGAATAGCAGCCTGCATTGCTGCGAAAGGTGGATATACACTGTACTAGTGCCGACATTGTGCATGCTCTGTTGCCTGTGTCTATGTGCCTGTGGTTCTGTCAGTGTGATCATGTGATGTATCTGACCCCAGGAATGTGTCAATAAAGTTTCCCCTTCCTGGGACAATGAATTCACGGTGTTCTTATTTCAATTTCCAGGAGTGTATTACACCCTGTTCCAACTCATCCCCTCACTGACATTCGCAATCAATCAGTTCACCACATCTCCTCATACAGTTGGCCTGCAGGTTTAAGAAAATTTATCTGACTGACAGAGGGACAGACTGTGACAAATGTTATTCCAGACTTAGCCTTTGATTGTTTATTTCTACATTAACAGTTTCATGACCAACAAAACATCTTAGGCTGGTGCATAAGACTCAAATATTTTCTATAAGTTCCAAAAACACACACTACACGTAATGGAGACTTAAATCATTGAAAATAATATAATCTACTTCACTGATCACTGAAGTCTGCCAATGTTAGGGTAACTTTCTGAATCCATAACTGTAAAAATCATGTAGTTTTGTAGCAAAGAACTTGTAGAGCCATGTTCAAAGTGTATTTTCACCCCAAAAGGAAGTTTGTGAAGATCATTGAACAGAGAGCAGAAAAGGTGAAATCTGTGGGTGCAATGTCAGGTGAAAAGGTGGTTGCAGATTGACTTCCCAACCCAGTTGTTGTATAGTGTTACTGGCCAGTGTCGCAGGATTCCGGTTGCTGTTATTGTGGAATAGCATCACTTCACACAGTCTTCCTAGTTGTTGTTCTGGGATTTCGTCTGGAAGATGTCTGTTGATGACAATAAATGCCAACAGGAGAGTTACCTCATGCAAGCAACTCTTTGTACACCACATGGCCACTGTTCCACCAGATGCATAACACTATCTTATGTGGATGCATGCAAGTCTTTTTATGTGGCATTACTGCTATGTTTGGACTAAACCATTTCTTTCTTTTCTTTCCCTTGCATTAGCACAAAGACAATTTTTCTAGTCATCAGTAATGGTGCAGGATAGGAACGATAGGTGGTGTTCACACACAAATCGATGACAAGCAAGTGGATAATGCACATATGGCCAACCAGTAATTTTTCTCATTTGGCTTGTGTATCTCATATGCTTCATTGTTGAACCTTCTCCATTGCATTCAAATGTTCCACAATGATGGAATGAGCATGAGGGACTCAATAGAGGGGAAATTTTAAAAAATGATTTCACTGAAGAAAATGTTGGTGTTCCTTTATTTGACCCTATAATATTCTTTCCCCTATTGTAACCAAGTCTGTGGCTTTCACTAAGAGAAGCAGAATGTTTCACAAGTGTTGATCACATTGAGTGTGGGATAGCATTTCACATTTCCTGATTACAATCTCTGAATTCCAAAGACAAGTCATGTTTCAGATTTATCAGTCCCCTTGTCATAGTAAATACAATGCAGGGTGAATGTTGTTTGTTTGGTATGATTTGAACTGGGAGTTGCAGCAACAGTAAATGAATAATGCTTCTGATTTTATCTCTGTTGCAATATGTCACCACCGACTTGAGAACTAGAAAAAGTTCATTCTGAGTGTCACATGACAGATAATGCATGTGCAAATGCTTTCCAGACTATTGCTGGTCTCTCACCTTGCCTATGTAATCAATTGTTATAAACAGAAGAGTTCGAATATTCACAGGAAATTTTCATTAGTTGAACCTGCAATTTTCTGAGCTGAACCTCTGAATGCCAAGCCTCTTTGACCAAGAAATAATATCACATTAAGTAACATGAGAGCTCAATGGCTATTACATGGATGAACAGAAAAGTTACCTTTTTTTTCTTCCAACCATCATCATACTTCTTTCATGTCATTTTATTTCTTCGTTTTTATGATTCTCCTGTGAAATATTTTTACAAATGTAAATATTTCGTTTGTTGTCTGTCATTGGATGAAAAATATATTGTATATACTGGTTTTTGATGTAAATCACCTTAAGATGTAATCAGAAATGTGTTACTTCTGGATGTTGTTGGCAAGGCTACCAAATTGTAATGTTGTTTTAGATCTGCCAATGTGTACATTTGTTGGGGAAATGTGATAGAATTGACAAGAATATTTGAAGAAAGCATTTTTTTAACTCCATCACAATGTGGGTTTAGTGCACAATATCTAAAGAAGAAATAGAATAATATAACAGTTAATACAATCAACTTTGCCAAAATAACACTCTTCTACAAACACCCTTGTATTTCTGAAAAAAATACATTGTGATCCCATTTGTACTTAGAAAGCTGAATTCAAAACTGTTTTTAGTTTTTTTTTTTTGTCAGGAATTGTTTATGAATAATCACCATTTTCTTTTTCTCTTCTGTTTCTGATATATTGCAGCAAACATGAGGTGAAATTCAATAGAGAAATTCACATATTTATGATGTTATAATTTCATCACATTAATGGAGCATGAATTCTAACATATAACACAGAAATCTTTTTGGATACACCTTGTAGCATTTATTTGATATGAGAAATAAGAGGAAATCGACAAGAAAATGAACCACTCTATTCTAATGCACATCACTTTCTTCTCTTGTATTGTGAATCTTTCTTATCTTGAATGATATTCCAGCAATAATCTGCTAATATAGAAGGTACCCACTTACATTCATAACACCTTTCTATGGTAGAAATGTCCTTATGGTATTTTTCGCCATGTTCATTCAATACATCACTACAACTCTCTATGAAGTAGTCCAGATGAGGGTCCATCATATGTATCTTCAAAGACACACTGCACATTGTTCATTAGCCCAAGTTTGATGTGAAGTGGTGTAAGTGGTATATCCCCAGGAGCTATCTGACATTAATGTTGTACATTCTTTTCGCCCACTTTCCATTTCCGACTAGGCCATTTCTTTTTCATGTAGTGACAATTTCCGTCTCGACTATCCCATTCACAAAGAAAACAGGCATACTCCACGTACCCTTGTTACATTCTCTGTACCATTGCAATTACTTTGAAATCTGCAAATATTTTCCATTTGTATTCACGGTATAGTAATGAATTTAACACCCATTCTACAAATTGGTAATTCTCTTTGGTCAAGCTGGCATAAGCTACTGAAATGAAGGGTATTTTATTTCCGTTATGCAGCAAAACACCATTGAGACTTAGTTTTGATGCAGCAACCGGCTGTCACTGTTAGAGATAATGGGCTATTGCAGGTGGTCTCAGTGACATACATATGGCAGGGGATAACTCGATGACATCTGATTCTTCCCACCTGCTGTTGAACAAGAAATTGTTATGTTCCATCACTAACGGATGTGGCAACATACCTGTAACAAGAAATTGTTATGTTCCATCACTAACGGATGTGGCAACATACCTGTATCTCTCTATAATGTCCCTATGTTTACCGTGAATTGTGGATATGTATATATATACGAGGGCCGTTCAGAAAGTAACCTCCAGTTGATTTAAAAAAATACACGAAGTTAAATAAAAATATTTTAATATATACATCTTACAACTACATCTTTGCACTATTTTTCTACATAGTCTCCATAGCGATTGAGGCACTTATCGTATCTCTTCACAAGCTTTGAAATTCCTTCTGCATAAAAATCATCCGCTTGTGCCTGGAGCCAGCCTGTGACCGCATCTTTGAGCTCTTCGTCGTCATCAAACCGCTGTGACCCGAGCCATTTCTTCAAATCCATGAAGAGGTGATAATCACTTGGCGCCAGGTCTGGGTTGTAAGGTGGATGGTTGATAACGTCCCACTTGAAGGACTCAGGAAGGGCCATTGTTCTGCGGGCAGAGTGAGGACAGGCATTATCGTGCAAAAAAACGATACCGGAAGTCAGCATACCACGGCGTTTGTTCTGTATAGCCCGTCGTAACTTTTTTATTGTTTCACAGTACACGTCTTGGTTAATGGTCGTACCACGTTCCATGAATTCAACCAACAACACCCCTTTGGCATCCCAAAACACCGTTGCCATCAGTTTTCTGGCAGAAAAATCTTGCGAGGCTTTTCTTGGTTTGGTAGGCGAATTTGAATGTGCCCACATCTTTGATTGTTCTTTTGTCTCAGGGTTCATGTACTTAATCCAGGTTTCGTCACCGGTCACGATTCTGTTTATCAATGGTTCTCCTTCGTCCTCATAACGTGACAGAAAGTCTAATGCAGAGGCCATTCTTTGAGTTTTGTGGTGGTCGGTAAGAATTTTGGGCACCCATCGTGCACAGAACTTACGGTAACCCAACCTTGCTGTCACTATCTCGTACAAGAGTGTCTTAGAAATCTGTGGAAAGCCGGTAGACAACTCCGACACTGAGAAACGTCGATTTTCACGAACTTCTGCATCAACTGTCTGAACGAGTTCATCAGTCACCAATGATGGTCTACCACTCCTCTCTTCATCATGAACGTTTTCTCGTCCACTTTTAAATAAACGTACTCATTCACGGACAACTCCTTCACTCATAACTCTTGGTCCGTACATGGCACAAAGCTCACAATGAATAGCTGCTGCAGAATATCCTTTGGCTGTAAAAAACCTTATGACAGCACGCTCTTCACATTTGGCAGGGTTTTCTATTGCAGCAACGATTTCAAACTGCCACAAAAACTAAACTAGTGCAGGTACGACGTTCACTCGACCACGGCTTGATGCCGACTGACCTGTTGAGTGCGTGAATGCACAGATGGCGTCGCTACTCCCCCCACAACCCGACATGTGACCGATCGGAGGTTACTTTCTGAACCGCCCTCGTATATACATACATACTACACAAAACGTATCCCTGACAATGATATTTTGTTTACATATTAGAATTTCCCATGGTAAACTGGGTTAGAAGCACACAGTTTGATATCAGGAATAGAACTCTTGTCGAACAGTGTAATTTAATTGGATAGATAAAAACATCTAATCACCAATCACATTCTTTCTTGCCCACACGTGTGTGTGTGTGTGTGTGTGTGTGTGTGTGTGTGTGTGTGTGTGTACTTCTGTCTCTCTCTCTGTGTGTGTGTGTGTGTGTGTGTGTGTGTGTGTGTGTGTGTGTGTGTGTGTGTGTGTTTCTGTTTTTTTGCTGCTGCTTGGCAAGTAGATTTTTTAATCTATCAAATGAAATTATAAAGAAGAAATAGTACATTTAAAATTAAATACAATATACAATTAGATGCAGCTGGGATGAAGGACTCATAAAACTGAAGAAGTGAATTGAAACAAAGAATATTATGAAACAGAAAGTTGCTACTCACTATAGAGTAGAGTTTAAATGAAGGATGTCGTGTTGGGCAGCGTGCTTAACAGCAGGGTATCAACTTGTTTCTTGCCACAGCTTGTAGGTGGCCATTTATGTGGACAGACAGCTTGTTTGTCGTCATGCCCACATATAATGCAGCACAATGGTTGCATCTTAGCTTATATAGCACATGACTGCTTTCACAGGTAGCACTGCCTACAATGGGATAGGTGATATTTGTGACCAGACTGGAGAAGGTGGTGGTGGTGGTGGTGGTGGTGGTGGTGGTGGTGGTGGTAGGATGTATGGGACAGGTCCTGCATCTGGGTCTATTACAGGGATATGAGTATGGGTTAAAAGTTCTTCCTAAACACCCAGAATCCTAAAACCCCTCCCCTCATTCAGATTCATTGAAGACATCTTTGTGATCTGGATCGAGAGTGAGGACACCCTATACGCATTCCTCCAGAACCTCAACAGCTTCTCCTCCTTTGTCTCACCAGGACCTTCTCAAGCCAGCAAGCCTAGTTCCTAGGTGTTGATCTCCACTTCAAAGATGACTACATCTCTGCCTCTGTCCATATCCAACCTACTAACTACAATTAATACCTCCATTTTGACAACTGCTACCCAGTCCATACCAAGAAGTCCCTCCCATACAGTCTATCCACATATGCAGTGATGAGGGGCCCCCCTCGAAATATACCGGGGGACTCAATGAAGTGTTCAGACAATAATTATCCTCCAAACCTTGTACAAAAACAAATCTTCTGTGCTTTATCTTTGCAGTTTCCCACGACCCCCAAAGTCTCACCATCTGGCCACAGAGGAGCATTCCCCTTGTAACTCAGTACCACCCAGGACTGGAACAACTGAATTACATCCTCTACCAGTGTTCTGACTAACTATCATTGTGCTCTGAAATCAGAAATGTCCTGCCTACTATCCTCCACACCTGTCCCACAGTGGTATTCCTCCGTCCACCAAACCTACACAATACACTCGTCCATCCCAGCACAATCCCTGCTCCCAACCCTTACTTAATGGCTCAGATCACTGTAATAGAACTAAATGCAAGACCTGTCCCATACATCCTTCATTCACCATCTACTCCAGGCTGGTCACAAACAACATATATCCCACCAAAGGCAGGGCTACATGTGAAACCAGTCATCTGATATAGAGGCTGAGCTTCAACCAATGTGCTGATTTCTGCATGGGAATGACAAGCATGAATTACCAGTAATAAACTGTGGCCAGGAACTCTCCCTGCAGTATATCCAACGTTCCTGTAACCCTCCTTGCTTTAACCTTCATTAGTCAAATTTCTCACCCATTCAGACCCTTCCTTGTCTCCATTCCAGTGCTACTCATATCACCAACACAAGAGGTCTTCTTTACTCCTTTTGTAGAAAGAACTGCAAGGATTTTGCTTTTTTTGTGGGTGGCAATGTCAGTGAAGATATTATTTATCTTTATTACATTATTTGCTAGGTATATACTATTAGACATATATTTTCACCGATAACTTATTCTTGGAGAAAAGTGATGTCTGTGTCTTGTAACTAGTGTGTTCAGCATAGTTATTGGTTTGATCACTTCTTCTATTTTTAAAGCTACATTTTTACATTTATAATAGCTAACACAGCTAAGGCTAAGTATCTATGGCTGGATGACATGTCTGGCATTGCAGTAATAGAGCATACAAACTAACTTTGCTAATTAATGCATGTATCTATTAGTCATGACTGTCAAAATCCAGACCGTAGTTGGAGATCAGCCATCACAATTGTACAGACACTGTTTTTCGATGTACTATTTTTCTTCCTCCTTATGAGATAGTGTACTGGAGACAATTGCATTGTTTTCCTTATTTTGTTTTGGCTGTCTTAGTAGTTTCTTCGTATAATTTAAGTGTTTACATTTATTTATGGAGCTGTGTTTTGTTTAATGAGGAGGGTGTTTATGAGGAATCCAGTCAGCAATAATGTTTTTTATGATTTACCATATGACACATGAGAGCTGATTACCTCTGAAATGAAGAGGCTGGGAGTAAATTGTGTAGTAGAAACAACTGAAAAACATAGGAAAAATGTGCACACACATTTGGAGAGAATTTGTGATAAGTATCCGAAGATAATGTACGTACAGTACCACTGTCCCTTTGCTCAAAAAACATTTCCCATCACGACTTTCACTACAGTCTGTTCCCAGACAAAATTGTTTCTCTTACTGCCTCACCTCTCTACATGGAGTCCAGTAGGGAGCTGCATTTCCCCATCTGTCATCAACTCGTGGTCATCTATCCCACCTGTTGCAGATGATCCATACACAAGGTGAGAAATGGCTTAGGTTGTCATGAACATTAGAACTTCATTGCAACACAGAAGGCACATTATAATGTTGGGCGTGTGAAATGGCTTCCTAGTGCTAAAAACATAACAATAGTCCTTTTATGCTGTAAGGTTGTCACAAATATGAGCTAAGCTGAGCACTGCAAGCTGCACTGGTGTTTTCCTAGATTCCATTGTTGTTGTGCTCAGAGGAATAGTTGGGAATGTTAGAGCAAGGCGAGGTAAAGAATGCCCTGATCCACTGAAAGATGTTTGATAATATGAGAACTATTCTTGAAGCTCCAGTTCAGCACTCTGTTTGTAAAAACTGAGAGGCACTGCTGTAGGTATCTAAAGAGTAGGTTGCACTAGTGATGTCAATATTGTGGGCTACATTCTTATTAATATAGTCATGGCACTCAGAAGTAGACAGTGGATGTAATGTCTGGGACTTGGATTGGCTGGTGAGCCATTGTGCAGTGGTCTATGAAGGCTGTGAAGAGCACAGGAATACTGGAAAATTGTCCAGTGTCATGTGGTCCCTATACAGAAACTATGCAATGGGTGTCATGGGCAAGATGAGCTGCTCTGAGTTTGTTTCAGGTTTATTAACATGCTAGCAACAGGCAGCGCTCTGTTGAATGTCACAAGACAGCATTGTAAGGTACCAGTCATATGGTACACCACACACTTCCACCTCATTCCTATTATGTCTTCTACTCCATCCTGTTCCCATACCCAACAAATTTCTTCCTGCCTCACCTTTACGAAGAATGCACCTGAGAAACAACCCACATCGTCTGCTACACAGTCTCCTTGCTATGTGTATCCATCTGTAAGTAAAGAAAGGAGGATTACATTGTATGTGTTTGATGTGCAATTTTACTGCATGAACAGCAAAAATGTGGAAAGTGATAACATTTTTGCTATTACCTTATGTGGGGTATCCCTGAGAAAAGTTAATGATAATTTGAAATTCTTGATGAAGTATTCTGCAAGTCACAAAGTGCTCTCATTGTCAAATACTGGATGAATAGAATGACAGCATATGCTTGCAGTGAGTGAGGCTGCATATACAGTCATACACACAGTTCCTAACCGTTAAACTTGCCACAGTGAGTTAACCCTGTAACATAAAATTGTACGTTTTAATAAGCAGATTACTACAGGATTTTAAATTATAAAATTTGGTTAATAATTATTTGAAATGTTGACAATAAAAGTTTATTTGCCCCTGGCAGTATTCAGATAGCCAGCTTGCAACTCGAATAAAGTTCTGACTTTGTGGATCTCGGTTAGTAATGTTCACTGTTGTACATAATTGACTAGATTAGATGCTCAGTTATTCACTGATCACTAGGCTCTCTAAAAGATTGAAGTAATTGATTCTGTTCTTTATAATGTCATATTGAAACAGTCTTCATTTATCAACTGTTTGTTTGACTTTTGCAGATTAAGTATTTTTTATATTAACACACAATTTCCTTTTTTGTCAATCAGGCCCTGTTGTCGGGGAAGCCCCGCGTCCTATTGCTCAGGTGAGTGAAAGTAGAAGCAGCACCACTGAGACTGACAGAGAGATGGTGAGTTTCACCAGCAGCAAAGGAAGTTTGGCTTTGTGGCATGTAATGAAACCCCCCCCCCCCCCCCCCTCCACGCTGTTTCCTGGCCACCTTCCAGGGTGCCAACAAATTTCATCAGCCCATGGTTTTTAGCCGTTCTGTGGGGTGCCCTGCACACCCGATTTTAATTAATTAACACCTTTCTACATATCCTATTCATCTTCACTTCATACTTATTATTTTTTGCACTCCAATCTTTCCTGACACCACAACTTTTGCAACTTTATTTGCACTGGTAACTGAAGTGTTGTCTCAAGTCTTATATTACAATGTAATTACCTACTGAACAATTACAAAAATATATCAAAGAATACTCGCATACTGGCTAATGGCTTCGTAACTTCATATTTTCTCTCCTGATATAATGGCGTTGTCACAGTGCTACAGATCTAGGGCAAAGCACTTCACTGAATGAGAATGAGATAGCATGGAATAAAACTCTCAAATCAGCAAGTACAGTGAAGCCTGATGAAGCAACTATTGCTCTCCCACTCTGCAGAAACTCTTCACACATTTGCAGCAGATTTCATGCGCAAGAGAAAAAATTCCTGAAGTGAATAAAAGTTTAAACCCATTATTTGAACTAGAATGTGACTTTATGGCAGCAACCATCATTCATTGATACTATAGACATTGCAAAATATGTAACTTTACCCCAGAGCTAGGTTACAGCACATTTGATATTCATTAAACATGATAATTACCACCTACAATTGTCTAAAATATTTAGTTATTGCAATTATACGTCAATCACCTTTGCAAAATGGTAATAGAGTCACTCTTCTTGCTATTATCATAGCCAGACAAACTTGAAAAAACCCTTTTTAGAATATTATTATGGTCATTAAATTAATTTCTCGTGCACTTCATAGAGAGGTCTTCTTGTCTTTGGGTATCACAAGTTTATCTTGGGTTGCTTAGTAATTCAATAAATCTAACTTTATGTTTGGTAGCTCATCTATCACTGGTTGTCCTGTGTGAAGTAAAAGTAACTGTGTAGCTATGTTCTGTAGCTACGTTAGCTGTTTGGGATTTGCTTCCAGTAATATTCAGGTATGTCTCTGATACATGAAACAGAATCAAATGATCAATCTTTGGATGATCAACCAGATCTTGTACTGACTTCTGTATACAGGTAGCTGCCCCTCCTGCAGTGACCATATGATCAACATGCATGCTGTCTGTCATATGAATCTCAATGTATAGTGTCTGCCACAAGGTGTACAACTCTGAGGACAAGGGCCCATTCCACATTAACTTATGCTGCCATAGACATTGCAAAAGTATCTTACATGTGATCACAATGGGACTAATTAATCCAAATGGATCAAAAATGTATGATGTGGCACACAGTACAGCGCATTTTGTGAAGCTGAAGCTGTAGATATTAGGTGCTGGTTTGAAATTGTTCACAGTTTCAAAATGTTGAACAGCTGGATGCTAGAATAAACCTCAAGTTCTAACATCCGCATCATTATCAAGCAGTAAAAGTAGTTGTGTTTTTTGCACCACTGAGGGGATATTTTTGAATAGTTCGTCTGTGTTGCTGTACCATTTCCATAGTGAAGCTCCACCTCTTATCAATATCTTCCTGAGATCTTACTGGAGCTTGATTTCACCCCTTACTGTATTGCATCCTGAGATACAATGGTTGATATTGAAATGATTAGTGAGAATGTTTGCTGCCTCACTCTGCTCACTCTCTTTGTGAGCTCGCTGTAACAGATTACTGGCTGCAAGAAAGGGCGCACAAGTCACTCGGTGTGTGATCGCCTTTCATTCGCATTCCCGAGGTGGTGCAGGTCTATCACTCCTCCACAATATTCTTTGGAAAGTGCGATCTTCATCTACTACCAGAACTTGTCAATGCATATTCTCCATGTCTACTGTGAAGGCAATGCGATGTATGTGAAAGCATAATGTTATGGATTACAAATAATGTTGAATGGTTGGTCATATCATTGGAAGACTGTTTAGTGACAAATTTGTGTTTGATTTGGCAAGAAAATCAAATGCTGCTCTCTTTTAGCAGTTGAGCTGAAGTGGCGTGTACTATGAAATGCCTTCTGTCATGACTAGTACTGCCGTGTCGTAAACCTTCATACTTCCTCATAAACTCTGTGTAGCTTTCGGCAAGCTTTGATTGTCTTGTTAGTTTCTGCTCAGTCTGAGAGAAGCATTTTGCTGCATTGTGGAAAGAATTGCATAACAAACTTTACTCTTCCTGAAATAGAAGATGAACTATGAACCTATCTGTTGAATCTTTAGTTGTGTGTTCCATGAAGTGCAAGTCACATTGCTGCTCACCTTCCATCACTAAGACATTGATACCACACAGCTAGTGTTTGGACAGCTTTAAGGAAAAGAAGTGGAATGTGGACTCACATATTTTTTCATTTGTTGTTTTATGTAATACAATTTATTGCTTAACAACATTCATATTATTACAATTTAAAAGCGTATTAAAACAGTCATGAGCCGCGCAGTAAAAACTTTAGCAGGTTTAATTAATTAGAATCCATATTTTGGCAATTGTACCATTATGAAAAGGGCATGATATTGGAAGTACACAGTTCACAAAACAAGGAAAGGTCACATGAATTGGGCAGGTTCAACAAACAATTTTATCAATCAAATTAATTACAGGGACTGACATTAGATGCATTAACAATTTGCAAGCTTAAGTTACTGTTGCACAGTTGAACAACATTCATCCAAATACATACTCGAGCGACCTTTTTCCCTGCATAATCCATCTCCTGCATCACACTCCTTCTCCATGTTCCACTAGCTGGAACATCTCCAAAGCTGACTGGGGGCTTTTCACCTCCATACTTCATGGACGTTATTCTCACTCCTGCTGAATATTCCACCCCTCATACTTCCTCTTCTCCATGTCGAGTCCCAGTCCCTTGGTGGACTACTGCATGCAGCAACGCTATTCGTGCTCAGTGACGTACTTTACGCACCTTCCAGCGCCATCCTAAGTTGGCAAACTGTATCAGTTATAAACGACTCTGTGCACAATGTTGTCGTGTTATCAGCTTGCTGGGTGGCTTTCACCAGCTCATCCAACAGTTTTACCCCTTCTTCAGTAGTCTGGTTTGGCCTGCGCCAGCTGTCTGGCACCAAGGTCCACTCTCCGATTTTTGGCGTGACTGTGGCGAATGAAGTCCTTGTGGATGCTGAGGATATCTCAAATGCCTTCAGCCGCTTTTTCGCAGAGGTTATGAGCTCTGCCCATTTCCACCCTGCCTTCCGCCCCTTAAAAATAAGCAGAGGAGGCACGGCCACCTTCTTTCCAGTCTTTGAATCGTGAAAGTTACAATGCCACCTTCACCATGCGGGAACTCGAAAGTGCACTCGTCCGTACCCGATCCAATACTCCAGGGCCCAATGGTATCCTTATTCAGATGCTGAAGAACCTTTCTTGCTCAGGTAAAGGCTGTCTTCTTCGCTCCTATAATCGCATCTGGACTGAAGGTCATGTTCCCACACACTGGCGTGAAGCAATTGTTTTTCCCATTCCCAAACCAGGAAAGGACAATCACCTTCCTTCCAGTTATCATCCCATCTCCCTTACCAGCTGCGTCTGCAAGTTGATGGAGCACATGGTGAATTCTCAATTGGTTTAGCTCCTTGAATCTTGATACTTTCTTGCCACAGTCCATTGTGACTTTCGTAGGCACCGCTCTGCCGTTGACCACCTAGTTACCTTGTCGACCTTCATTATGAACAACTTTTTGGAGAAGGCTTATGACACCTGTTGGAGGGCGGGAATTCTCCACACCATGTACACTTTGGGCCTTCGCAGTTGCCTCTCTCTTTATTAATGCATTTTTAATGGATCATATGGTCAGGATACATGTGGGTTCTGTTTTGTCACATGCCTTTCGCCAGTAGAATGGGATGCCCCAGGGCTCCATTTTGAGCGTGGCCCTTTTTGCCATAGCTATAAATTCAATAATGGATTGCCTTCCAGCTGAGGTTTCAGGCTCCCTTTTCGTGGATGACTTTACAATCTACTGCAACGCTCAGAGAACATGTCTCCTGGAGCGCTGTCTTCAGCATTGTCTAAACCGTCTATATTCCTGGAGTGTCGCAAACGGTTTCCATTTTTCTGGTGAGAAAATGGTCTGTATGAACTTCTGGAGCTACAAACAGTTTCTTCCACCAGCATTAGATCTCAGTCCCATTGCTCTCCCATTCGTGGAGAGAAACAAATTTTTAGGTCTTACATTTGAAAGGAAACTTTGCTGGTCTCCACATGGGCCTTATTTGGCTGCTCGTTGTATCCATTCCCTAAATGTGCTCCGTGTTCTCAGTGGTACATCATGGGGAGCAGGTCGAATGGTCCTGCTTCGCTTATATCAGTCCATTGTCGGATCAAAGCTAGATTATGCGAGCATTGTCTACTCTTCTGCCCGGCCGTCCATCTTACACCGTCTAAACTCTATCCACCATTGGGGGGTTACGTCTGGCGACTGGAGCATTCTACACCAGCCCTGTTGAGAGTCTGAATGCCGAAGCTGCAGCTTTACCACTAAACTACCAGCACGATATGTTGCGTTGTCGGTACACCTGCCGACTTACGTCAATGCCCAACCACCCATCAT
Source organism: Schistocerca serialis cubense (assembly GCF_023864345.2). NCBI lineage: Eukaryota > Metazoa > Arthropoda > Insecta > Orthoptera > Acrididae > Schistocerca > Schistocerca serialis. Next base: position 2,626,467 of record NW_026047573.1, read on the forward strand.
ATTTCTGCTGCTTTGACGACTCTTTTGATTGCCAATATGGGCTGTATGTCTCTGCCCTGTTACCTTCAGGAGTTCACTTTCGTCACCTGCTTCAGCAACTTGATTTTACCCTCCCTACTACTTCTCGAGTGGGTGAAAGCCCGATGCCACCTTCGCTCCAGGCTCAGGTTCGTGTTCACCTTGAACTCGGGTCGCTCCCAAAGGAGAACATCACGGATTCGATATACCACTTGAGGTTTTTTGAACTTTGTTCGAGGTCCACTAATAAAGGCTTTATTTACACAGATGGCTCCAAGACTAATGCTGGCGTTGGATGTGCCTTTGTCATTGGGGATGATACCTTTCAGTATCTGCTCCTTGACCAGTGTTCAAGCCTTACAGCTGAGCTTTCTGCTCTCTATCAGGCTGTTCAGTATATCTTCCGCCATTGTCATTCTGCCTATGCCATCTGCTCTGATTCTTTGAGCGCCATTCAGAGTCACTGGGACTCATATTCGGACCACCCTCTCATGCAATGAATTCAATGGTCCCCTCAGTCGCTAGCTGATATTGGCACCCATGTCCTTTTTGTTGTGGATTCCTGGTCACGTTGTGGTGCCTGGGAATGAAGCTGCTGATACTGCGGCCAAGCTCATATCCTTAGTTTCATTGCATTGACAGACATCTCCAAACAGATCTGCGTCTTTGCAAGTACTCTCTGCTACTGCTCCCTTGAATTTTTCTACGGTATTATTGCACTAACGTTTGTGACTGGGCGCTAATGACCTTCGTAGGTGAGTGCCCTAAACACACAAAAAAAAATGGACATGGCAATCCACCTGGTTTTATTTATTGTTTGCAATTGTGTTCTTTCTGCCTGTACATTCATCCTGTTTGGTTTTAGGTCCCCACTTGAGTTTTGACCAACTTCAAAATTTCCTCTTTTTAGTGTGAGCCATTTGGGGAATGACTCCCTCCCTGGCGTCTGCAGTGAGGATTCCGTCTCCCTTCCCCCGGGAAGCCACCTTCTGCCCTGCTAGGTCACCGGCACACATAGCCAGTCTGTGTGATGGGGGTGTTATGTACCCATCGGGCTGAGTCCCCTGACAACACAGGAAGCATTCTCCTGATTCCTGAGTTGTTCACTCCCCATGTATGCCAAAGAGTGGTTGCTTGTGCTCCTGGAGCATCACAACTCCTGCCAATGGCCGCTGTGCTAGACAGACCTCGGTTTGGCTATGTAGCACCCTTGGGGAGAGCCGCTAGTCACACTGGCTGGTATTGGGGCAGATGCTTGACGCATGAAACATGTTGTTGTTGTTGTTGTTGTTGTTGTTGTGGTCTTCAGTCCTGAGACTGGTTTGATGCAGCTCTCCATGCTACTCTATCCTGTGCAAGCTTCTTCATCTCCCAGTACCTACTGCAACCTACATCCTTCTGAATCTGCTTAGTGTATTCATCTCTTGGTCTCCCTCTACGATTTTTACCCTCCACGCTGCCCTCAAAAGCTAAATTTGTGATCCCTTGATGCCTCAAAACATGTCCTACCAACCGATCCCTTCTTCTAGTCAAGTTGTGCCACAAACTTCTCTACTCCCCAATCCTATTCAATACCTCCTCATTAGTTACGTGATCTACCCACCTTATCTTCAGCATTCGTCTGTAGCACCGCATTTCGAAAGCTTCTATTCTCTTCTTGTCCAAACTAGTTATCGTAAATGTTTCACTTCCATACATGGCTACACTCCATACAAATACTTTCAGAAACGACTTCCTGACACTTAAATCTATACTCGATGTTAACAAATTTCTCTTCTTCAGAGACGATTTCCTTGCCATTGCCAGTCTACATTTTATATCCTCTCTACTTCGACCATCATCAGTTATTTTACTCCCTAAATAGCAAAACTCCTTTACTACTTTAAGTGTCTCATTTCCTAATCTAATTCCCTCAGCATCACCCGATTTAATTCGACTACATTCCATTATCCTCGTTTTGCTTTTGTTGATGTTCATCTTATATCCTCCTTTCAAGACACTGTCCATTCCGTTCAACTGCTCTTCTAAGTCCTTTGCTGTCTCTGACAGAATTACAATGTCATCAGCAAACCTCAAAGTTTTTACTTCTTCTCCATGAATTTTAATACCTACTCTGAATCTTTCTTTTGTTTCCTTTACTGCTTGCTCAATATACAGATTGAATAACATCGGGGAGAGGCTACAACCCTGTCTCACTCCCTTCCCAACCACTGCTTCCCTTTCATGCCCCTCGACTCTTATAACTGCCATCTGGTTTCTGTACAAATTGTAAACAGCCTTTCGCTCCCTGTATTTTACCCCTACCACCTTCAGAATTTGAAAGAGAGTATTCCAGTTAACGTTGTCAAAAGCTTTCTCTAAGTCTACAAATGCTAGAAACGTAGGTTTGCCTTTTCTTAATCTTTCTTCTAAGATAAGTTGTAAGGTTAGTATTGCCTCACGTGTTCCAACATTTCTACGGAATCCAAACTGATCCTCCCCGAGGTCCGCTTCTACCAGTTTTCCATTCGTCTGTAAAGAATTTGCGTTAGTATTTTGCAGCTGTGACTTATTAAACTGATAGTTCGGTAATTTTCACATCTGTCAACACCTGCTTTCTTTGGGATTGGAATTATTATATTCTTCTTGAAGTCTGTGGGTATTTCGCCTGTCTCATACATCTTGCTCACCAGATGGTAGTGTTTTGTCATGACTGGCTCTCCCAAGGCCATCAGTAGTTCTAATGGAATGTTGTCTACTCCCGGGGCCTTGTTTCGACTCAGGTCTCTCAGTGCTCTGTCAAACTCTTCACGCAGTATCTTATCTCCCATTTCATCTTCATCTACATCCTCTTCCATTTCCATAATATTGTCCTCAAGTACATCGCCCTTGTATAAACCCTCTATATACTCCTTCCACCTTTCTGCCTTCCCTTCTTTGCTTAGAACTGGGTTGCCATCTGAGCTTTTGATATTCATACAAGTGGTTCTCTTCTCTCCAAAGGTCTCTTTAATTTTCCTGTAGGCTGTATCTATGTTACCCCTGGTGAGACAAGCCTCTACATCCTTACATTTGTACTCTAGCCATCCCTGCTTAGCCATTTTGCCTTTCCTGTCGATCTCATATTTGAGACGTTTGTATTCCTTTTTGCCTGCTTCATTTACTGCATTTTTATATTTTCTCCTTTCATCAATTAAATTCAATATTTCTTCTATTACCCAAGGATTTCTATTAGCCCTCGTCTTTTTACCTACTTGATCCTCTGCTGCCTTCACTACTTCATCCCTCAGAGCTACCCATTCTTCTTCTACTGTATTTCTTTCCCCCATTCCTGTCAATGGTTCCCTTATGCTCTCCCTGAAACTCTGTACAACCTCTGGTTCTTCCAGTTTATCCAGGTCCCATCTCCTTAAATTCCCACCTTTTTGCAGTTTCTTCAGTTTCAATCTGCAGTTCATAACCAACAGATTGTGGTCAGAATCCACATCTGCCCCTGGAAATGTCTTAGAATTTAAAACTTGGTTCCTTAGTCTCTGTCTTGCCATTATGTAATCTATCTGATACCTTTTAGTATCTCCAGGATTCTTCCAGGTATACAACCTTCTTTCATGATTCTTGAACCAAGTGTTAGCTATGATTAAGTTATGCTCTGTGCAAAATTCTACAAGGCGGCTTCCTCTTTCATTTCTTCCCCCCAATCCATATTCACCTACTATGTTTCCTTCTCTCCCTTTTCCTACTGACGAATTCCAGTCACCCATGACTATTAAATTTTCATCTCCCTTCACTACCTGAATAATTTCTTTCATCTCGTCATACATTTCATCAATTTCTTCATCATCTGCAAAGCTTGTACTACTGTAGTAGGCATGGGCTTTGTGTCTATCTTGGCCACAATAATGCGTTCACTATGCTGTTTGTAGTAGCTAACCCGCACTCCTATTTTTTTATTCATTATTAAACCTACTCCTGCATTACCCCTATTTGATTTTGAATTTATACCCCTGTAATCACCTGACCAAAAGTCTTGTTCCTCCTGCCTCCGAACTTCACTAATTCCCACTATATCTAACTTTAACCTATCCATTTCCCTTTTTAAATTTTCTAACCTACCTGCCCGATTAAGGAATCTGACATTCCATGCTCCGATCCGTAGAATGCCAGTTTTCTTTCTCCTGATAATGACGTCCTCCTGAGTAGTCCCCGCCCGGAGATCCGAATGGGGGACTATTTTACCTCCGGAATATTTTACCCGAGAGGACGCCATCATCATTTAATCATACAGTAAAGCTGCATGTCCTCGGGAAAAATTACGGCTGTAGTTTCCCCTTGCTTTCAGCCGTTCGCAGTACCAGCACAGCAAGGCCGTTTTGGTTAATGTTACAAGGCCAGCTCAGTCAATCATCCAGACTGTTGCCCCTGCAACTACTGAAAAGGCTGCTGCCCCTCTTCAGGAGCCACATGTTTGTCTGGCCTCTCAACAGATACCCCTCCGTTGTGGTTGCACCTACGGTACGGCCATCTGTATCGCTGAGGCACGCAAGCCTCCCCAGCAACGGCAAGGTCCATGGTTCATGGGGGGGCATGAAACATATGGAGCTGCAAAAATCTGGCCGATCTCAAACGGGTGCTTCTTCAAAAGGTGAACAATCATTGAATGCTGCCTCATGTTACCCAGCAACCTCTCCTTTCCTCGCTACACCATGGGAGGAGGGCCAGGCTAGCCATCTTTGGATGAAACACTTACCCCATTACCTCATCTGTATGAGTAGATATGGGAACACATTCACTGCCACAATGCTATTGTTTTTTGTGGAAAATATTCAGGACAAAATTATTGATCAAAGCATTTTCTGCATCCCAATCGGCAGCTCTTTGCACCTGTGATCATCTTGACAATGTGCCAGTGTGTTACCCCTCACCAATCTCTGAATATGGTGCGGAGAGTGATTTTCCATTGGGATCTCGCCCTGCAAACTGATGATGAACTGTGGGCTAATCTGGAGAAGCGTGCGTTAATTTTGTTTGGCATGTGCATATGGGCCACAAACACAACTGCTCTGATAGTGGTGCCTTCATTCTAGCTTTTGAGGGGAATACCCTCACAGAGAAGGTCAAGGTTATGTGCTACAATGGTGACGTGAAGCCATATGCCTATCCACCTGTGTGGTGCTTTCGGTGGCTGTGTTTTGGGCATATGTCATCCCGTTGCATGGCAGACACTCTGTTTGCTGACTGTGGACACCCAGTCCATGAGGGAAGCCCCTGTGTTCTGACACCTGTGTGTGACAAATGTACTGAAAGCGGCTCCCCTCACTAGCCAGATTTGCCAGGCATACAAGAGAGAAAGAAAATCCAAGAATACAAGTCTCCAGATCACCTGTCTTATGCTGAGGTTCACCAAAAGAATGTGACACTCCATCTAGTGTCACAATCTTCAGCTTTCCTCTCTGTTACTTCATTTCCTCCACCTACCTCTTCCTTGCCCAGCCCCATCCCCCTATACCCTCTCCCTCCTCTTTCCCTGCTGTTGCCACAACTTCCTCCCTGGATCTGCTCCCTCTCACCAGCCGAAGTAGTATGCCCATTTTTGGCACCTGTCAATGATCGGGCTCTCTCCCAAGACCCCTCTGCCCAGCATCTCTCAGGCTGTAAGACTCCTACAATCAGTCAGTTAGTCTGTGCATCCCAAGGTTACCTGCTCTCTTTCAGTTCTGGATCTTGCAGAAACCTGTACTCCCTCTGTGCTCTACCCTCCTCTGCCTCTGAAATAGGAGGAGGAGGAGGAGAAGGAGGAGGAGGAGGAGGAGGAGAAAATGAACAAGAAGAAAGATAAATCATAAGACAAGGTTCCAAAAGGTTTTGTGTGTGTGTGTGTGTGTGTGTGTGTGTGTGTGTGTGTGTGTGTGTGTGTGTGTGTGTGCGCATGTGTGTGTGTGTGTGTGCATGTGTGTGTGTGTGTGTGTGCACATGTGTGTGTGTGTGCACATGTGTGTGTGTGTGTGTGTGTGTGTGTGTGTGTGTGTGCGCGCATGTGTGTGTGTGTGTGCGCATGTGTGTGTGTGTGTGTGTGCACATGTGTGTGTGTGTGTGTGTGTGTGTGTGTGTGTGTGTGTGTGTGTGTGTGTGTGTGTGTGTGTGTGTGCATGTGTGTGTGTGTGTGTGTGCATGTGTGTGTGTGTGTGTGTGTGTGTGTGTGTGTGTGTGTGTGTGTGTGTGTAAGTAATCTGGATTCTGGCCACACAATCATCCACTGGAATTTTCATGGATACTATCATCACTTACCAGAAATGCAACCTTTTGCCGGAAATGTACTGGCCACAGGGAAGCATCTGGTGGGATCTGCACTTTGGTTCACTTCAACGTCGTAGTGACTGGATCCACTATGTACCAACTTGGAAGCAATAGTGTTTAGAGTGCAAACGTCTCTGGCAATCACCATTTGCAGTGTCCACCTCCCTCCAGTTAGGATAAATCCTTACTTTGCACTGTCTACCTTAATCCAACAATTCCCACAGCTGTTTCTCCTCCTTGGGGACTTATATGCCCACCATCCACTGTTGGAGAGTGACACTTCAATGGGTGGGGGTCTCCTATTTGACCAATTTATTAGGGACCTGAATTTGTGTCTCATCAATGAGGGGTCCCCTACCCTCTCGAATGCTCTTAATGGCACCTTTACCACCATCGATCTCACGATCTCCTCTCTTGCCTTCGTGGCTTCCCTCCATTTGCCAGCCCGTAATGACGTTCATGACAGTGACCACTTTCCAGTGATTCTATCGGTCCCCTGCCACCGCCTGGCAGACAGGACCCCAAGTCGAGTATTCCACAGGGCCAGTTGCCCTCTGTATATGTCTGCTGCGCACTTCTACACCTCCCTGTCGAATTGCATTTGTGCAGTCTTGCGAGGCACCTCTGCCACTATTCTTCACGCTGCTGTCACTGCTGTCCCCCCTACCAACACGTCCCCTCATCGTTGATCAGTATTTTGGAGTGCCAGGGATGTTACAGTCACTGTCCACACCCGCTGACAGGCACTGCATCATTTTAAACGACACCTTTCACAGACGAACTTCTTCAGTTTTAAGTGCATTCGTGCTAAGGCTCACTACCTTATTGAGCAGGATAAAAAAGAATGCTGGGAGCACTGTGTGTGCTCTCTGCGGACGTATGCCTCTTAATTGCAGGTTTGGTCCGAGCTCCGTAGTGCTCTGGGCTGCAAGTAACAGTCAGTTGTCCAGGACATTAACCTTAAAGGTGGTCTGTGCACTGATCCATTGGACCTCGCAGAACAACACTTTGTGATTTCATTGACATCATCTTTCTATCCTGCTACCTTTCTCAGACACTAATGCAGTGTTGACCAGACCCCCCACCCTTTGTATGATCACACTGAGTGATATAGTGAACACTTCACTGAATGGGAATTCTTGCAGGCTCTTACCTCTTCACAGGACATCGCAGCTGGCCCAGATTATGTCCACAACCAGATGGTCTAGGATCTTCAACTGCATTAGATTCACAACTGCTTTTCCGTCACAATGACAAGATAGTATAGTTATCCCTGTCCTTAAGGCTAGGAAGAACCCAACGGCTCTCAACAGCTACCACCAATTAATCTGACAAATGTACTACGTAAACTGCATGAGAAGATGGTTAGCTTCAGATTATGTTGGGTACTCAAATCTCTGGGCCTTTTGTCCTAGTAACACTGTGGCTTCCAAGTGAGATGATCTCCAACTGACCATTTACTTGGATTGGAAAAAGCCATCTAACATGCTTTTACTCACTGTCAGCACCTTGTCATGGTCTTCTTTTCTCCTACATAAGGCACACAACATGGCTTGGTCCCATCACACTTTAGTTACCAACCATGACTGGGGCTTCCATGTTCCCCTTCAGATTCTTATCCGTGAGTTTTTCTCTCAGCATCTCTTTCGGGCTCAAGTTGGCACTGCCCTCAGCACCCCTGGAATTCAGGAGAATGGTATCCCACAGGGTTCTGTGGTAAGTGTCACACTCTTCCTCCTTACTGTCTATGGGCTTGTGACCTCTGTTGGACCTCTGGTTATTCTGGTGTAGTACGTCGATGATTTTTGCATCTGATCCAGCTCCCACTAAGTAGATCTGCTGAGCGCCGGCTCCAAAAATCATCCCATGGGCCTCTGTTGGGCTAACTCCTATGGCTTCCAGTTTTCTCCCTCCATAATGTGGGTTATGCACTTTTATCGTTGACTCACAGTACACCCCATTTCAGAATTTTATTTAGGTGACCAGCTTCTTGATGTTGAAGCACAGTCCTGTTTCTTGGGCGTTATTTTTGGTAACCAGCTGACATGGCTGCCCTACATTTGCCGCCAAAATACTGTATGTATATGGAAACTTAATGCTCTCCACGTCCTGGCCCTTGCATTTTGGGGTGCAGATTGTGTCACACTTCTCTCCATGTTTACTGTGACCTGGTCTTCTCCAGACTACATTGTGGTGGTCAGGTTTAAAGCTCAGCCACGCCTTCCACTTTGAATCTGCTTGACCCTCTTCACCATTGTGGGGTTCATCTGGCTATTGGTGCCTTTCTCACTAGTCCCGTTGATAGTCTCCTCATAGAGGTGGGGATTCCCCCTCTACACATATGACTGGGCAAACGACTACTTTCTTAATCAGTCATCATTCACCAATTCCCTGACCATCCGATGTACCCTGCACTCTTCGCCAATGACGACTGTCTCCCTCCTGACACGGTCTTGCGTGGGATTGCCGGTTGGCATGCGTATCACTTCCTTATGTTGGGATCCCCATCTCCACTCACTGTAATGCACCTCACATCATTCCTCACATACCCCTCCGACCCATGGATGGTAACAAGACCATGATCACTCCCCCATGGGAAGACCACCCCACTTTTTTGCTTTTTTTTCCCCAAGTTTTCACATTTGATCTAAACTTACATGCCTTTTACTGTGTGTGTTTACTCTTCATTATTTTATTATTTGACTCCCCTGACTAGGTCCATCCACTTTCATTGGACCCTGTTTCTTGTGTGTCTAACTTAGGAATCGTGGGACTGATGACCTCCCCGTTTGGTCCCATAACCCCTCTCAATCAATCAATCAATCAATCAGTCAAGTGAGATCCATCATCTAATGAAATTGGCTTCATCCCCATGCTGCTCCATTGAAGCTCACTGCATTTTCACCCACAGGTGGTTGCTCCTGCATGCTATTTCATCGAATCCATCACAGTTCAGCCCAGATGAACCAAAGTGTTAGTGTCCACAGACAGCAATTTAAATTGTCAATTTATATGAGGACCAGGAATTTAAAGGACTGCATAATTGTTCAGATCCAGTCAGATGGCAATGAATGGCAGTGTGTGTTTAGAAGCACTTACAATTGACAGTTAACACACACACGAATGAAAATACACATATTCACCCGTCAGTGTAAAAGGCGTGTGGGCTGACAGATGCTTGTGTAATCTACAAGCTAAGCTGTGACCACAGTGCCACGTTCTGTTGCATGTGACAACCAACAAGCTGTATGTTCGCATGAAAGGAAACAGACAAATTGTGGCCAAGAGATAACTGGACCACCCTGCAGCACTGCACAGCCTTCTATTTCGCAAGTACATGCACAGTCTTTTTTCTGCTCTTCTAATTCTCACATTTTCCTCACCCTTCCCCCCCCCCCCCTCACCAATTCCTGGTCCAGCATTCTGACTGCACATAATTCCCCTGCCCTGTCCGTACCACATCACTGTATGCACCCACAACCATCACTTCAGTCACCCACATCTACCGTTCTATCACTTTCCCATCCTGTACCAGCTTCATCTCTCTCTTCACCACCCAGACTGCTTCACCCATCATGTGCAGTTGCTCACAGTCCACCTCGGAGGTCAGAGACAATGGTCATTCACAGGTGAGCTGTTTGTCTGAAGTTCACATGTTTGGTAGTTTTTTTGTTGTGCCTGTGTACGACTTACCTCCACTCTGTGGAAAGTAGCAGTTTACTGATTTCATATTATTATTATTATCATTATTATGTCCTGGATTACTTCATTGTTTAAATATTTACATATGAATGTACTGACGTGTCTTGCTGTTTACAATAATTGTTCATCTGTTTGCATTATGATACGGTAGTAAATGGAGATTCTGTAAAAATATATTTTGGGAAAATGTTGTTTGACTACTGTATCCAATGAAATGTGTAACTTCATCATTCTTAAATTTTTCAGCCAGTGTCTTGTTACATGAACAGAAATGAAATGCCTCCTCTTCCTCTTCAATTTCTTCTCACAAATTTTTATCTACGTCTCATCCTCCATTTGGCTCTCAGTTTGCTCGATTGTTATTCTGGCCGTGTTTATGAATTTTGATACTGCTTCTTTCACTATGTTTAGTTGTTGTTTCAATGTACAAAATAAATTGTAGAGAGACGGCTGTTACAATACTACTAAGAGCTGTCTCCTTTGTATGGGACAAAAATGTGTGTGTAATGTTGTTGAAAATCAATGGTTCACATCTGGATAACCTGTCTTATGCTTAGGGTCACAAAAAGTGAGTCACTCCATCCAGTGTCACTATTTTAGTTTCCATTGATTACAACTTGATTACTGTAAATAATTTATTATTATGAATGAATGTGGCATAAAGAAATTTATTTTCCAGTTTCAAATGAAACCCACTGCTCAATTCTGAAAGTATGAGTGAGACGTGGAAGGTCACAGCTTTTATTGAATCTCTTGCTAGCATGTGCTTGAGGCACTAGTAATGTATTTAAGCTGTGATTTTTTGCGCCCTTCCCCCCCCCCCCCCCCAGCCCCCACCCCACCCCCACCCGCCCACCTAGAGTGCTACAATTTACCAGCTTCAAAGAATGTGAGTTCTTTAGATATTCAAAGTAATTTGTAAGAAATCTGTCATTATGTATGCCTCAAAAACTCATTTCTTTGTTACTAGAACACAGTTACTGAATATGCAAAATTATTAGTTGCATGAAGCTAGTGAGTAACTGAATGGGGAAAAGTCAGTCTAGTAAAACCTTAGCGACACTTGCTTCATACATTTGCTGTAATATGAGGACGTTAGATTATTGCTCATGTACAAACTGAAAATGCAACAGTAGTTGAACATGTACATGCTGTAGTTAAAAGTATTTCTCCCATGATTCTGTTCAGAGGAAAGATGTATAAAGACGAAAATCATATCAATTTACCTGATGACACTTGTTTTCAAGTAACAGATAAGACTCAGTGATAGCCGTTATCCTCACAAAACCTACCTCATTGTTAATGGAGGTAAACGACATCTTTGATGCCTCTTATTCTCTCTGCTGCTCAAGGAAACTACAGATTCTAAATTGCTTCTAAAGGAATTAAAAATGTGAATGTTTGCTACTTGACAAGGGTATTTTCAAACAATTTGAATATTCTGGGACATTGCTGACTTAAGTACTGGACAATTGGAAGAGTTAAAACAGTCACAGGTGTGATTTTTGGAAGTGCCTGGCTGAAAGAAATGACACCAGCTGAGCTGACTCTTTCAAAGAAACAGGAATTTTTCCTTCAAAACCTCAAGCAATTCCCAAATCTAGATTTACACCTTCAGGATTTACAGTGCATCCAATTGCCACAAATTTCACCTATGATCCCTCTATCTTATTATCTGATTGAGGACAAAAGTGATTTTGAATTTTTTGTTAGCAAAAAAAGGAATACCAACAAAATGTTACGGTTCACAACAAAGACAAAATATTTCCCAAGCACAGGAACAAAACTTCGCAGCCTAATGAGGTTACCTGCTTGGATAACTGACCAGGACTTAATGGTATGCAAGAGAAAGCAGCAGCAAATTTAAAGATTCATTATGTTCTGAAGATAAAGAACATATATTTGTCTTGATTATGTGGGTTATCTGTAAAATGATAGTTGAATATTTCAATGCCATTTGGAAATTTTCATATGTTTTGCTTGTTTGATTATTTCTGTCTGTAAATGCTTACTGAATTTTGTATTAGATTCAATAAGGGCAACTTCATGAACAACTCTTTGTAATTTACACCAGAAAAACTATGAAGTTCATAAATTACATTTCTTCCCCTTTACAGAGGAATAAATTGATTGTCTAGCATCACAGAAGCATTTCCTTGAATACCGTAACTAAAGATTTGGAATCTACTGGCCTAGAAGTTACTTACTTCATAATGTCAACTGTTGTGAAGTGTAGGCTGACGTTCAAGAGATTAATTATGAAGACTCAATACACAAAGAAGTGGGGTGCAGACATGCTAAGGAATGAGATATGCTTGAAGTTCTTCAAGACTCTGGATAAAGCAATAAGAAATAGCTCATTTGGCAGAACAGTTGAAGAGGAACATATGTCTCTAAAAAGTACAATCACAGAAGTTTAAAGGAAAACACAGGTACAAAGATGGTAACGGTGAAGAAACCATTGGTGACAGAAGAATTACTTCAGTTGATCAATAAAAGAAGAAAGCACAAAACTATTCAGGAAAATTTGGGAAGACAAAAATAAGTTGCTGAGGGATGAAATAAATAGCAACAGGGAAGCTAAGATGAAATAACTGCATGAAAAATGTGAAGAAATCGAAAAAGAAATGATGGTCAGAAGGACTAATTCAGTGTGTAGGAAAGTCAAAACAATGTTTGCTGAAATTAAAAGTGAGGGTGGTAACATTAAGAATGCAATGGGAAGGCCACTGATAAATTCAGGGAAGAGGGTAGATAGGTGGAAAAACTATTTTGAAGGCCTTTATGAAGGGGTAGATTTGCCAGATGTGGTAGAAGAAGCAGGAGTCTAGTTAGAAAAGATAGAGGATCCAGTAATAGAATCAGAATTTAAAAGAGTTTTGGAAGACTTAAGATGAAATAAGGCACAATGGGTAGATAACATTCCATCAGAATATCTAAAATCATTGGGGGAAGTGGCAACAAAACAATAATTCACGTTGGTGTGTAGAATGTATGCGTCCAGCAAAAAACGTCTGACTTTTGGAGAAACATCATCCATGCAATTCCAAAGACTCAAAGAGTTGAGAAGTGTGAGAATTATCACACAATCAGCTTAACAGGTCATGCATCCAACTTATTGACAAAAATAAGAATGGGTAAGAAAATTGAAGATTTATTAATTGTGATCAGTTTGACTATAGGAAAGGCAAATGCACAAGGGAGGCAATTCTGATGTTCATAATGGAAGCAAGACTAAAGAAAAATGAAGACACATTAATATGATTTGTTGACCTGGAAGATGTGTTCAACGATGTAAAATGGTGCAAAATATTTGAAATTTTGAGGAAATTAGGGGTAAGCTATAGCAAGAGAGTGGTAATAGGATATTTACAAGAGCTGAGAGGGAATAATAAGTGATTAAACCATGAACAAATGGCTTTGATTAAATACAGTGTAAGACAGGTATGTGGTCTTTCACCCCTACTGTTCAATCTGTACAGCATAGCAGCAATGATGAAAATTCAGGAATCTGATTAAAACTGAAGGTAAAAGTATATCAGTGATCAATCTAATGAGTACAGAATATGAATTGAGAGTAAATCTAAGGAAAGATGAAATTAATGAAAAGTAGCAGACATGAAAATAGTGAGAAACTTCAGAGTGAAATTGATGGTCACAAGGTTGATGAAGTTAAGTAATTCTACTACCTAGACAGCAAAACAACCAATAATGAAGCAAAAGGACATCAAAAGGAGACTAGCTCTGGCTGAAAGGTGTTCTCTGGCCAAGAGGAGTCTACTGGTATCAAACATAGCCCTTCATTTGAGGAAGAAAATTCTGAGAAAGTATGTTTGGAGCACAGCCTTGTATGATAGTGAAACATGGGCTGCAGAAGAACCAGAACAAAAGAATCGCATTTGAGATTGTGCTGCAGATGAATGTTGAAAATTATGTGGGCCTGTAAGCTAAGGAATGAGGAGATAGGAAGATAGAATACATCTCATAAATAATTGATACATAGGTTGCAACTGTTACTCTGAGATTAAGATTTTGGATCAGAAGAGGAATTCATGATGGGCCACATCAGGCCAGTCAGAAAACTGATGATGAAAAAAAAGTCAACAGTTACAGAAAGGATAGATTGATGCTTATCATAAACATGACACATCGCCAAGAGCAAAATGGAGCACCATGCACAGCATGCAGATGAACATAACCTACCAAGTTTCAATGGGTGCTTCACAGCCCAGGCCACCTGGTTTGTCCCCACCTCCACCACCACCACCACCACCACCACCACCACAAGCATTTCTGAACTGTGAATCTGGGTGCTATCCTTAAAACACATTCACTGCTCCAGAAATCATCCTGACCTCAACCTGTGGTAATCATTTGTCCCTACATCCTTCACCCAAAATTTCACAGCATGCATGATCAGAATCTTTGTGGGTATGCATCTAGTATGTAATTCTGTTGAAATATTGAGTTCAGAGTCTGTTCTGAGGTTCTGTAATGCATGGACGTCAATGAGATAGTGTGGTAGTTTTGTTAAACACTTCTGGTATCCTTTTTGTAGATAGGTATGTCCTGTGCTTCTTTCCAATCACTGGGCACAGTTAGCTCAAGATATCTACAGGGTAATGTATTACAGTGAAAACAGGATTTGACTGAGGTATAAATTGAATATAGGATATTACAAGGATTTCTTCATGCCCTTAATCCTTGTTCAATGTCACTGATTTTAGCTGTTTCTCAATGAACATGACACTAATATCTACATCACTCATCTTTGCAGTGGCGTGAAAAGGAAACCGAAGCATTTCTTCTGTATTTTCCTTTGTAATGGAAAGATATATGTAGTGAGAATTATTAAAGCACTGTGGAAGGAAGAATAGGATATCTGGTCAGGGCATTTCAGTGCTGTCAACACAAAATTAAGTAGGGGTAATCCTGGAATAGGTTAAAAAATGAACAATAATAATAATAATAAGAAGAAGAAAAAGAAGAAATGTTAGTTACCATAAAAAATTGTTGTATCTGGGAACACTGAAAATTTCCAATTTATCTAATGGTGAAATTGAATTTTTACACTACATTTTAAACTGACATTTTGAGGGACAGATGTGATAGTGGACCAGAATTTGTTATGAAATGTAGATTAAAAGTGCAAAATCATACTGAATCTATAAACAGATAGAACATTATCTCTGTAAGGTTAGTTTTTGTTCTACAGAAATATCAGTTCTAACTTTAGAATTTGCCCATCCAAATAGCTTGAAGAAAAGCAAACCCATATTTATATCATTCATAGATTTTGAGGAAGATGAATTAAGAAGTTATTCTTTCCAAGATCTATACATGAATGGAATATGAAAAAATCCCGAACAATTCTTAGAATGGAAACTACACCCTACCATGCACTACACTGCAGACTATGGATGCTTTTGTGGAATATAAGGTTGTGTGATGCTGGACTGGGAACAGGGAAACAGTTACGTAGGTGCAGGATGCTCCAGGAGGTTTATGGGAACATAGGAACCCACCCTGCAATATATCCTATCTCTACAGTTCTAAAAAGCTGATGTTGGTAGGAAGCACATCGGTGGATGCAGTCATTAAGACACAATTTTGGACAGTGCTCTCAACCACTGTGAGGCCCTGTTGTTTTTTCAGGACACTTTGTTGGTGACCATTCATGCAGACAGACAGCTTGTCTGTGGTCTTGCCCAAGTAGAATGCAGCACAGTGTTTGCAGCTTAGATTGTATATCACATGGCTTGTTTCACAGGTAGCCCTGCATTTTATGGGATAGTTGATGCTTCTGACAGGACTGGTGATGGTGGTGGAGGAGGAGGATGTATGGGACATCTTGGTCTGTTATAGGAATATGAGCCATCAGACAAGGGGTTGGGAACAGGGGTTGTGTAGCGATGGACGAAGTTATTGTGTAGTTTTAGTGGGTGGCAGAATACCACTGTGGTAAGTGTAGGAGGGATAGTGGGTAGGACATCTCTCATTTCAGGCCACGTTCATAAATCTTGTTGGAGAATATGATTCAGTTGATCCATTCCTGGGTGGTAGTAACATGGAGAACACTCCTCTGTGGCCAGATGGTGGGGCTAACTGGGGGTGATGGGATGACTGGAGAGATGAGTCCCAGGAGATTTCTCCTGTCACCCATCATCTCCTAAAGTCCCACTGCCGAGCTGCAGAGGAGCATTACCCTCATGACTCATTATGACCCAGGACTGTAGAATCTGAATCATATTCTCTGCTAGGGTTTCAACTACCTCTTTTTGTGGCCTGAAATGAGGAATGACCTACCCACTATCGTTCCCACTCCTCAAACAGTGTCATGCTGCTGTCCACTGAACCTACACAATATATTCATTCATCCCTTTAAAACGCCTGCTCATATTCCCTTGTATGTTTTCCCATATCTCTGTAATAGACCATGATGCAAATCCTGGCCCATACATCCACCACCACCACCACCACCACCTAGACCAGACCAATCACAAAATCACCTACCTCATCAAGAGGCAAGGCTACCTATGCGACAAGTCACATGATTTACAAGCTAAGCTGCCACCACTCTGATGCAATCTACATGGGCATGACAACTGAGAAGCTGTATTTCCATACGAATGGCCACTGAGAAACTGTTGCTGAGAGACAGGTAGACCACCCCATTGTCGGGCATGCTGCCTGACACAATGTTCTTCCATGAAATGACTGCTTCACAGCCTGTGCCATCTGCATTATTGATACTAACACCAGCTTTTCTGAACTGCTGAGGAGCAAACTTCCCTACATTGTACCCTACATTGCCTCAACCTTGGTTCATTAGTCATTTCCCTTGAGTTGCCTAACCCCTTCACAGTTCAGAACCAATGATGCTAGCAGCCAACAAAGTGGTTGCAGTAGCAGTGTCTGCTGACAGGGCATGATTTAATCATGTATGTTGGAAAAGCCTCTGGTTTATGAGGTGTGAAGAGAGGGTAACCATTGACTTAATGCTGTTGGGAGTGTGGTTGCTTAGAAGCCAGGCCTGCTGATGTTCTACCACTCATATATGTTTGCCTGTTTAGGGTAACACTCTTGATTTCGTCTCTTGGCATATTACATCTGATGCTCACATTTCTGGCTAGTGTGTCATTTCAATTGTTTCAGTTCTTCAAAAAGCTTGAATTCTTCCTGTTGGCCACTTGTTATACGCTGGATTGGGCGTCATGTTGTCCCCTAGTTTTTGACTTAATGCATCTGAACCTGCACCTTGAGAATGAGTTGTAAAACTGGTGACAAATGTGTCTTGTGCATCCATTGATCCAGTTGCATCATCTTGGGGAACCAGTTTATGTAATTATGGTCGCTGCAGCAGCAGCAGCAGCAGAAACTGCTGCAGCAACTACAGTAACAACATGCTGAAGTGTTGACCTCCTGCAAATGTTGCAAATTTTGAGAGCAACTGCAGCAACATGTCACTGACACCAGGAACCTTCCTATTTCCGTAACCCATCCTACCTCTTGGTCATTTTGGCATAGTTATGGACAAGTAGAATAGCTGCATGAAGTGGATAAAAAGTTATTGATGCTGTATACAGGGTGTCCCATTTATCTTGACCAGTTCGAGTAACTGTTTGTCCAGATGCAAATTACAAAATGTTTAAAGTAAATGTTCTTTAGCTGTCAGAGGGACATCAATTAGCATGATTGCCTGTGTTGTAGCTTTGTTTTTTACAAAGATATGAACAGCGGAATGACTCTTTTAAATGGCACACTGTATATTTTATTCAGTACTAAATTTTTTCTCCTGAAGACCTATTCAAAAATGTATCACAATTTACCATTCACTGAAACACAAAATTATGTAATTACATAACACAAAACTGATGATGTCACTCCCAGCGCTTAGTGGAGATACTCATGGTAATGGAACACATCCACGTGCTGACATTGACAGTAAAAATAAGTAAAATTCACACCCGTCATTCCGTCAACCACTGCTGTTGGAGTTTTGCGAGTAGATTGTACACCAACAAAGAGAAGTTAGAAATGCTGCTCACCTATGGGGAGTGTAAGTTAGCAGAACAATAATTGCAATACTGTTCTTTTATAAGGGTACATTTAGTATGGTACTTTAATCCTTTTAAATACTGATGTGTAGAGTACACATACAGTAAAGGCTATCCTTCATACAGACTGCATTGTCGTAACATTTCTTTTATTGTTGTCATTGTCATTGAAGGTAGGCGAAATGCTACACAGGCAGTGGAACTGTACAGATAGTGATATCCTGATAAGAACCCACCTTCCTGGCGTATATTTTCTCGTTTTGTTGCGATGCTTCAGGAAATGGGAAGATTCGACCCACAACAATGCAATCATCATTGAACTTCCACATAGGAAGCTGCCTAAGTCACTGTTCTCACTTTTATTGCTATGAATTTCCATGTGCGCACATGACAGCTTGAACACGATATTGGCATTCCTAAAACCAGTGTACATCATATTTTTACACATCACAATTTCCATCCTTACCATGCACACCTACGTCAGGAACTACATGGGAATGATTTCCAGAATCATGTACACTTCTGTCAGTGGGCACAGCAGCAAATCATCAACAAACCAAACTCTTTCTCCAATATTCTATTTACCGATGAATGTTCCTTCTCAAAAAAAGGACATGTAAATACAGGGAACATGCATTATTGGTCCAGCATCAACCCCCAATGGCTTAGATAGGGGGAACATCAGTGTCAATGTAGAGTTAATATCTGGTGTGGGATGCTTGGTACTACAATGATTGGCCCTTATTTCATTAACGGTAGTATACCAGCTTCTTGAGACGAATTCTTCCTCCACTTCTGGATGAAGTGCTGCTAAGGACCAGAATGTTTATGTGGTATGAACATGATGGATGTCTAGCACATAATGTCTTGCATCCACATAGTGTTCTGAATCGAAGGTATCTTGCCAGATGGATTGGTCGAGGAGGAACAGTTACTTGGCATGCTAGGTCTCCTGATTTAAATCGTCCTGACATTTTCTTTGGTGATGCATTAAGGATGTTGTCTATGGCTATATTCCAACAACTCCAGAGAATAGCCAGGAACGTATTGAGCTTGCTTGTAATTCTCTTTAGCACAAACACTGGAAGCAGTAAGTAATTCTTCCATTCAATGAGTGTGCCAGTGTATCGGTGTCCAGGGTCACCACTTTGAGCACCTCTGAATGTTCTTCTCCTGAGCAATGGTACAGAAGAGTCAAAGCTTATGTTATGTGTTTACTTGGTTTTCATTTGTTTTCTGACAACTCCAGGAAGTGGAAGAGTTTGTGATCCTGGGCACAAAGTCATTGTTGTGTTACGTAATTAATAACTTTGTGTTTCAATGAATGGTATAATGTGATACATTTTTGAATAGCTCTTTAGGAGAGGAAGTGAATTACTGGATAAAAAATACAGCCATGTAAAAATTATACTGCTGTGGTTCATCTGTAGAGGAGACCGCTTATAAAATGCTAATACAACCTACTCTTGAGTACTGCTCGAGAGTTTGGGATCCCTATCAGGTCAGATTGAGGGAGGACATAGAAGCAATTCAGAGGCAGGCTGCTAGATTTGTTACTGGTAGGTTTGATCATCATGTGAGTGTTACAGAAATGCTTCAGGAACTCGGGTGGGAGTCTCTAGAGGAAATGAGTTGTTTTCTTCATGAATCGCTACTCAGGAAATTTAGAGAACCAGCATTTGAGGCTGACTGTAGTACAATTTTACTGCTGTCATCCTACATTTCGCGGAAAGACCACTAAGATAAGATGAGAGAGATTAGGGCTCGTACAGAGGCATATAGCAGTAATTTTTCCCTCATTCTGTTTGGGAGTGGAACAGGGAGAGAAGATGCTGGTTGTGGTACAAGGTACCCTCCACACGCCATATGGTGGATTGTGGAGTGTGTATGTAGATGTAGATCTCCAGGTCGAGGACACCTTCCTGGGTGAGTTTTCTACCATACATTATACAGTGTTGATTTGGGCATCGAAGAAGACCACACACATCTTTGCATTTGATATCCAGCATGGTAGGCAGTCGGTTCTGGTGGGGCTGCATTGTGGCGTGTTGGTTGTAGCCCCCTGACCACAAAGGGATCACTCTGCTGATGCCTGCACCATTAACTCCACACATATGCCAAGGGGTAGATGCCCATCCCCCTGGGGCACCAGGGCTCCCAGCCATGGCCATCCTGCCAGGTAGCCTTTGCTGCGGCTGTGCGGCACCTGTGGGGGAGCCCCTGGTCGGTGTGGGTGGCATCAGGGCTGGAAACATGTGACGAAGCATACTCCATGTCATGCTGGTAGTGGAACACCAGCAGTCTTTAAGAGATCACGAGTTCAATACAAATCACAGAAGTACAAGCTCAAATCATTACCATCGCTAGCCACACCATGGGAGGAACGTCTGGGTAAGGCTGGAAGCGGACCTTATTTGCCCCAGTACCTTGTATGTTCAAGACCTGATGGGGAATCTTTCATGACGATGAAGCCTCAGTTTTTTGTTGAGCATTTAGAGGACAAGTTTGGGGAGGTGGAGGGCTTGTCCAAAATGAGATCTGCGTCAGTCTTGATTAAATCATCATCCTCTGCCCTGTCACGGGAATAACTCGCCTGTGACAAGCTGGGGGCTGTTTCTGTAACCATCATGCCCCATAATAGCTTAAATATGGTTCAGGGTATCATATTTCACAGAGCCCTTCTTTTGCAGTCCGATGATGAGGTGCACGCCAATTTAGAGCAGTTAGGTGTACATTTCATCTGGCATGTCCACAAGGTTCTGAACGATAATGAGGTTGCCAGCACTGCCTTCATCTTGGAGTGTGAGGGTGATACATTGCCATAGAAGGTCGAGGTGATGATCTACCAGTGTGATGTAAAGCCTTGTATACCTCCACCAATGCAGTGCTTTAAGTGCAGGAAGTTTGGCCATATGTCTTCCCACTGTACTTCCAGTGTCACATGTCGAGATTTTGGACACCAGTCACATCCCAATACTCCATGTGCCCCGCCTCCCATCTGTGTCAAATGTGGAGAGCACCATTTGCCTTACTTGCCTGACTGCAGGATTCTCGAGAAAGAAAGGACTGACTTAAACTGAAGCTACGAGAAAATTTGAATGCCTGCATCCTTTGTGTGTCAGTTCTTACGCTGCTGCTACAACAGTTGTGGCACCATCAGCTCCGCCAACCCATGTCACATCTCAGAGTCAGAAGACTACATCTGCCCCCTTGATGGTACGGGCCATTTCCCTACCTGTTGCTCCTGCACCACCCAACCACCTACTTTGGGAGCAACAGCAACACCCTACGCTTCCCCCCTCCCCCCCCCCCCCCCCTCCAGAAACGTCCACCGCCACTTCTAATCTGGAGACTCATAAATCTTCTTTGACTTCTCTCGCTATGAAGGGGTCCCTTGTGTCACTACCTTCTCAGGTATCGTCTGGTGGGAAAGATGACACCTGCCAATGGCTTAAGAGCCCCAAAGCAGCTGGTCATAGGGCTTCACCCTCATCCTCAGTCCCAGAGACTGAGACAGTGAAGTACTCTGAGCCAGGGAAACTCAAGCAACAGCGAGAGAAATCAAAAAAGAAATCGCCTAAGGCGAAGGAAATTGCAGTGGCACCCACACCACCGCTACCTACAAGTTCTGTGACTGAGGATGGGGTCAGCATTTTGGCATCCACTGAGGACCTAGAGATCGCCAGACACTCAGACACAATGGACATAGACTGTTCAGGCAATAAATCAGTGGTAGCAGGTGACTGAGATGTAAACTGCCTCATTGAATGTTCCATGCCTTCCCAGTCTCATGATGTCATCCTCCTGTGGAATTGCGGCAGTTTTCTCCATCGCCTGGCTGAGGTACAGCAACTGTTAAGCTTTCACCTGCTATCTGTATTGCCCTCCAAGAACTCTGGTTCTCAGAAATGCGGATCCCTGCCCGTCTCAGCTATAAGGGATATTACAGGAACCGTAGCGACTGTAATCGAGGGACAGGTGGAGTTTGCGTTTGTGTCCTAAATTCGGTGTGTATTGAACATGTGCTTCAAATAGCTCTTGAAGCTGTGACTGTCAGAATAAGGATGGTGCAGGAAATAACTTTCTGCAGTGTATATCTTACTCCAGATGGTGCAGTACCCCCGAATGTATTAGCTGGAATGCTTCGTCAACTCCCTAAACCTTTCCTACTTCTGGAGGATTTTAATGCTGATAACCCCTTGTGGAGTGTTACCATGCCTACTGGCCATGGCAGAGATGTTGAAACTTTACTGCCACAATTCGACCTCTGCCTCTTAAATACTGGGGCCGCAACACATTTCAGTGTGGCTCATTGTAGTTACTCGCCCACTCATTTATCAATTTGCAGCCCAGGACTTCTCCCATCTATCCACTGTGTAGTAGCGACCACTTCCCCATCTTCCTGTCACTGCCCCAGCATCAGGCACATGGATGCGTGCCCAGATGGGCTTTGAGCAGAGCGGACTGGGGAACTTTAACCTCTGCTTTCATCGCTGTATCTCCCCTACACCATAACATGGAATTGATGGTTAAGCAGGTGACTAGCACAAATGTTTCTGCAACAGAAAATGTGGTCCCTCACTCTTTAGGGTGCCTGAGGCATAAGGCAGTCCCTTGGAGGTCGACGGAAGTCGCTGAAACAATTAAGAAGCATCAGTGATCCCTACAGCTGCGGAAGTGGCACACTGCCCTGGAGCACCTCACAGCATTTAAATGGCTTTGTGCACATGTTTGCTACCTTATCAAACAATGGAAGAAGGAGTGTTGGGAGAGATATGTCTCCACCATTGTGAGTCACACGGCACCTTCACAAATAGGGGCAGAGATCAAACCTCTTTTCGGGTGACAGGCCCCACCAGCTGTCCCCGATGTTCCTATAAATTACTAGTTATGTACTGATGCAAGCGTGGTTCGCAGGTTCTGTGCCGAGCAACTATCATTCCAGCTTTTCACACATGCAAACATCAGCTGGAGGGGAACTTCCTCTCATTCACTACAGGCTGTAGTGAATCCTGTAACGCCCAATTTACAGAGTGTGAGCTCCTCAGTGAGTGCCCTTGCGCATTGTCTCAACAGAGCTTCTGGGCCTGATCGCATCCACAGCCAGATGATTAAACATCTCTCATCTGACTAAAAGCTTGTCATCTTCAATGGCCCTGGTGCAATGGCATCTTTCCATCGCATTGGTGGGAGAGCACCATTATTTCGGTCCTCATAGCCAGTAAAAACCCTCTTGATGTGGATAGCTATCGGCCCATCGGCCTCACCAACGTTGTTTGTGAGCTGCTGGAATTTATGGTTTGTCGGCAGTTGGGTTGGGTCCTGGTTGTTTCCTGGAGTCACGTGGCTTGCTGGCTCCATATCAGGGTGGCTTCTGCCAGTGTCGCTCTAGCACGGATAATCTTGTTTT
The DNA here is from genome assembly GCF_023864345.2 of Schistocerca serialis cubense. Classification (NCBI taxonomy): domain Eukaryota; kingdom Metazoa; phylum Arthropoda; class Insecta; order Orthoptera; family Acrididae; genus Schistocerca; species Schistocerca serialis. The sequence goes on from NW_026047573.1 coordinate 2,649,927, forward strand.
CATTGAGTCTGCCATCCGAACAGCCTTTTCCAGACAGCAACACTTGATTACTGTCCTTATTGACTTCTGTAAAGCATACGACATGACTTGGCAATGTCATATCCTTGCCATGTCTGAGTGCGGTCTCCGGGGATCACTCCCGATTTTTATCCCAAACTTCCTATTGTTCCGTACTTTTGATGTCCAAGTTGGTGACTCCCATAGATCCATCCATATCCAGGAGAATGGAGTCCTGCAGGGCTCTGTATTGAGTGAATCTCTAGTTTTAGTGGTCATTAATGGTCTAGCAGCGGCTGTCAGCCCTCCATCTCACATTCTCGGTATGCAGATGACTTCTGCATTTCATATTGCTGCTCCACTAGTGTTATTGCTGAGTGGCACCTCCAGTGAACCACATAATGCACAGCCATGCGCTCTTGCTAATGGCTTCCAGTTTTCAGCAGCATAGTCATATGTCATGCACTTCTGTTGGTGTCATACCATACATCCAGAACCTGCACTTTACCTTAATGATGATCCACTCACTGTAGTGGAGACATATCAATTCCTAGGACTGGTTATTGATGCTCGATTGACTTGGCTCCCTCATCTTCATCAGCTTAAGCAGAAGTGCTGGCATCACCTCAATGCCCTCCATTGCCTGAGCATTACAAATTGAGGTACAGATCGCTGTACACGGCTGCAGCTCTGCAGAGTCCTTGTCCAATCCTGAATTCATAATAGGAGAGTGGTTTATGGTTCGACAGTGCCTTCAGCATTGCACTTACGTGGCCTTGTGCACCACTGTAGGGTTTGAATAGCGACGGGATCCCTTAGGACGACTCGGTGACTAGTGCACTGGTGGAGGCTGGTTTCCATCCACTACAGATCACACGTGCAACTGCTCACTAGTTATGCAGAACACATTAATAATTCCCCTGAGCATCCAAATTACCGTCTCCTATTGCAGTCCATCTCCCGCATCAGTGGCCCAGATCAGGGTTTACGATAGCAGTTCGCATACGGTTTCTTCTCTTTGAACTGGAGTCCTTCCCTTTACCACCTCTACTTGCGGACTGTTCATGTATGCCTCCTTGGTGTATGTCTTGGCCGCAGCTTCGTGTGGACCTTTTGCGTGACCCTAAGTGTTCCATTAACCCCACCACTCTCTGCTGTCACTTCCTCTCGATTCTTGTCGTGTTTCGTGGCTGTGAAGTGGTTTTCACTGACGGCGCAGTGGCTGATGGACACGTATGCATTGCATCTGATGATGTAAGACATATTGAGCAGCACTCCTTGCCAGTTGGCTGCAGTGTTTTCACTGCAGGGCTGGTGGCCACATCTCATGCTCTTGAGTACATCCACTCATGCCCTGGCGAGTCAGTTCTCCTGTGTACTGACTCATTGAGCAGTCTACAGGCTATCATCCAGTGCTACCCTCACCACCCTCTGGTAACATCCATTCAGCAGTCCATCTATGCCTTGGAACAGACCCGCTGTTCGATAGTGTTTGTGTAGACTGCAGTACATGTTGGAATCCTGGGCAACGAACTTGCTGACATGCTGGCAGGCAATGTAGAAACTTCTTCTGGAGATAGGCTTCTCCAAAGCTGAAATATGTTATGCCTTACATCACAGGGTTTTCCGGCATTTTGAGACGGAATGGCATAACAGCATGTACAACAAACTGCATGTCATTAAGGAGACTATAAATGTGTGGAAGTGTTCCATGCAAGCCTCTTGCAGGGAATCGGCTGTCTTCTGCCGGCTCAGCACTGGCCATATGTGGCTAACACATGGTCACCTACACCGTCTCGAGAACCCACCTCAGTGTTGCTGTTGCTCCCAAATGACAGTTGCCCACCTCTTGCTGTACTGCCCACTTTTAGCCCCTCTGTGACAGACTTTTAACTTTTCCAGTACCCTGCCTTTGTTGTTGGGCGAGAATGCCTCCACTGCAGTTTTTGTTTACGTTATATTCGTGAGAGTGTGTTTCATAATTCAGTGTAGGTTTGAGTGCATGTATTTTGTTGGTCTGTGTCCTCCACCCTAGTGCTTTTAGGGTGGAGGTTTTAATGTATTACAGAGTGGCTGGCTTTCCCTTTTTATTCTTGTGGTTGGTCAGCCACTGTAATCTGCTTTTATGTTTTACTGTCTTTTGTTTCTAGCGTATTTCTGTTTCTTTTCTGTACCCTTTTTTTTTTCTCTTAGTATTCGTTGCCGCCTCTTCACTGTTTTGGCTTTTTCTTTCTTTCTGTTTTGTGTTATATGTTTCGTCCATTTTATCCTCACACTTGGGGCATTATTTTATTAAGACCAAGTGACCGATGACCTTGTAGTTTGGTTCCTTCTCCTGCTTCTAAACCAACCAACCAATCCTTTTTTCCACGAACAATATGAGACTGGAATAGAAGGGAGAACCGATAGAGGTACTCAAAGTACCCTCTGCCACACACCGTCAGGTGGCTTGCCGAGTATGGATGTAGATATAGATGTAGATGTAGATGTAGATGTAGATCCAACTGACCATCTTTGCTGTCCCCATTAACACTTCCATGATCTGTTTTCCCACAGGCATATCCAACTTCCTTATTGGTCAATGACTTAGCTATCTTAAGCAGTTCTCCATGGACTTGTATCCTTGGTAATGTCTTGATCCTCTACTTGTGCAGGATCAAAAATTGTTTTTGCTTTTCTATTGAAAAAAACAGTTTGTATGAATTTCTAGTGTCACAGTGGGTTTCTTCCACTATCGTTACATCTTCCATTTATACCAATCCCATGTCCATTTGAAACTAGACTATATGGGTTTCATTTATTCATGGTCATAACACAGTCTACTGTTGTGGAGTATGTTGGGCCACTGGCAACCTTTACACTAGTCTGGTTGAGAGCTTCTATGCAGAAGCTGCCTAACTGGAACTGTCCTACGGGCATGATCTTCTCCTCAGTGGATATGATTGCCATTTGTTGTGTTGTGCCCAGCCACCCATCTTGTGCCCTTTATTTTGATGCCTCCTTCAACTGCCAGTACAGGCCACATTTTTCTCGTATTACCTTCCAGAGTTCGCTTTTGGCTACTGCTCCAACAGCTTAGCTTCGTGCAGTCTGCCACATTCCTGTTTGGTGTGAGTCCTTCACCACTTTCGCTTCATGTAGCTGCCCGTGTTTATCTTGGACTTCAAAGTATTTTCCTCGGGAGGCAAATGGATTTGATCTATTGCTGTTAGCTCCTCAACCTTTGCACCCAATTTAGTGGTAGCATATTCATGTAGACTGACGACTCGCAGTCCATGGTGTTTGGTGTGCCTTATCGTTGGCACTGACCATTTTTGGTACGATCTTCTTGCAAACTGCTAGATTTTTAAAGCAGAGCTCTTTGTGCTCTTTCGGACCACCTAGCACATCTCACAATATACACCTTTTAATTGTGTCATATGCTCCAATTCTCTCACAAGCCTTCAGATCCTCATTGTGCTGGAAGAGTCCAAGGAAGCTTACAGTTGTTGTTTTTGAGGGAGCCACTATGATTTTCTTGTGGGTTCCTCGTCACATTGTTCTCATGTGTGACAAGACTGCAGTCCTACCTCAACCTGCCAGCTCTTCCATTGATTCAGATGATCTTCTTGTTGCTGTCTGTTGGTAGATGGTGTCACTTTTGCATCACCACTGGTTTTCTCTTTACTGGAACAAGCTCCATTGACTTAACCTCTCCCAACGGTTCGGCTGGCCACCTCTTGGCTCTTTCACTGCAAGATGATCATTTTAACTAGGTTGTTTATTGGGCACTGTCTCTTTAGCCATCACCATTTGTTGAGTGGTGATCTCCCACCACTTTGCGTTGGTCATAATAATAACTTGATGGTTTGCTATTTTCTGATCCGATATCCTTTTCTGAACTGCTTATGTTTAATTGTATGTTTTCCACCTGAGTTACTGGTTATTTTGGCATGCAACGTGCAGATAGTTTATATAAATGATAGCAATTTTGCAAAGGACATTTAATGTTTGTTTAGGGATCTCTGCTGCCACTACGGCATATTTTATTGATGTTTCTTCAAGTAGTAGTTCTTGATTTTAGCTCTTTCCTTCTGTTGATTGAGCTTAACATACAGTTGCTCTTAACATCTTTCGCATAAAGGTGTTCTAAGGTTATGACATGGGTACTTACGAACACAGTCAGGTCTGTGCCTTAACGCAAAAAAGGTAGGTACGGAAGTAAGTACTAGCTTCCGGCAAGGAAAATGTGTTATGATCCTCATTACATTATATGGTGATGACCAGACAATCAATATTAATAGATCTTCAGTCTTTTCACAAATGACAGTTGTCTGTTATGAAGTACTGCATAAACACATAAAGTCCCCCCTGCGGGTCCGGGGATTAGAATAGGCCCGCGGTATTCCTGCCTGTCGTAAGAGGCGACTAAAAGGAGTCCATCCCCCTCACGGGGGTAGTTCGCGCCTGCGTCCGGAGACGGACGGTTCCACGACCTATCATCGTGGTTTTTTTGGTTTTTTCACTTCTCGTTTCTTCCTTCCTTTTGTTGGTTCCTTTCTTTGCTCTTCTCCACCTCACTGTCTTCCTTACTCTTTCCCTTGCCTTCTCCTTGCCTTCTCATTGCCTTTTTCTCCTTGCCTTCTCATTGCCTTCTTCTCCTTGCCTTCTTATTGCCTTCTTCCCCTTGCTTTCTCATTGCCTTCTTCTCCTTGCCTTCTCTGGTCTCCGCCTCGGCGTTTGAGACAGTCTGTCCTCTTTCTCCCTCTCTCTCTTCTTTTTCCTCTTCTTCCTTCCTCCCTGTGCGTGTCTGAAGGCCGACCCACGCGTTCGCACGCGTAGCCGGTGACGGGGTAACGCGTAAGTCCCCGCCCTGGGTAGACATGTAAGGCACGCGCGTACCCCCTGGTAAAGGCCAGGCCCGGGGAGGGGTGATTGCCTGAGCTGATACCTTCTGACCATGCCGATTGGTCCCTCCGTCTGTTTCTCGGGAGGTGTGACCTGAGGTGTAAACATTCACCTAAGGCGGGAGTGCCCTCTGAGAGGGTCCCCACAAGGAAGGAGCGCGCCATCGGAGACGCTGGCAATCATGGGGGATTCCTCCGCAATGGATTCTACTCCATCTCTTTCGACTTCGACCCAAAAACGGAAACGTGACCAGCCAACAGTGACAAAAGTACTACCGCCTGCCCCACAGTTCCTCGTAGTTTCTCGAACTGAGGACGGAAAGGATTTTTCCTCTGTCAACCCTTTCGTTATTCAGAAGGGCGTAGATGCCATAGCCGGATCTGTCAAATCCTGTACCAGGTTGCGTAACGGCACCTTATTACTGGAAACTGAGAATGCCTTTCAGGCACAAAAACTGCTTCGGGCCACCCTCCTGTACACGTTCCCTGTCCGGGTGGAGGCCCACCGAACTTTGAATTCGTCTCGTGGTGTGGTCTATACTGACTCCCTCGACGGATTGACTGACGAGGAGCTTCAATCATTCCTCGCTGAGCAGGGCGTGACGGCTGTCCATAGGGTCATGAAAAAGGTCAACAATGACCTTGTACCGACCCGGACAATTTTCTTGACCTTCGATAGTGTTAAGCTGCCATCGCGCATCAAGGCGGGCTACGAGGTTATTTCTGTTCGCCCCTATATCCCGACACCTACGCGCTGCTACCAGTGTCAGCGTTTCAATCACACTCGACAGTCTTGTTCCAATGCGGCTAAATGTGTCACCTGTGGCAGGGATGCCCATGAGGGTGACTGTCCACCTCCGTCTCCTCGTTGTGTGAACTGTCAGGGTGACCATGCAGCATCCTCCCGCGACTGTCCTGTCTATAAGGAAGAACGCTGTATCCAGGAAATTCGGGTCAAAGAGAAAGTGTCCACCTCGGCTGCTCGCAAGCTATTGGCTAGTAGGAAGCCCACGCTGCTCCCAGCGGGGAAATACAGTACTGTCCTCGCCTCTCCTCGGACTACCCGGGAGGTAGCAACCCAGACATGCGATCTGACCTTCAGCACCACGGTCGTCCGTTCGGCCAGTGCTAAGATCGCGCGGTCGACGACTCCTCTTCCTCCCATCACCCCACAGACACGAGCACCTTCTTCAGCTTCTGCTAAAACGAAGACACCGAAGTCAGATGCACGGGCCTTCAAGAAGGAACCATCCCGTGCAGACTTCCTCCGTACCTCGACCTCACAGCCTTCGACCGGTACTTCCACTACACGTCCTTCCAAAAAGGCGCATAGGAAGCACAGTTCTCCTTCCCCGCCACGGCGCATTTCTTCTCTTGCGCCACCCAGCGGCTGCCGCCCCAGGCCGTCATCCGTTTCGCCTGGCCGCACCGCTGGTCGCCGTACATCTGGCCGTTCACTGGCGGAGGAAGCTCCCCCTCCCGGCCATCCTCCCGAGATGGCCGATGACCCTATAGACCCAATGGACGATGACTGTCTGCCTACTGATAGCGGCGGCAGTGCTCGCTCGAAGCCAGGCCCTAAGCGGCCTTCGAGGTGACCACTTCTCTCATCTTTCTTTTCTTACGATGGCACTTATTCACTGGAATATTCGCAGCATTCGCTCCAACCGAGAGGACTTGAAGTTGCTGCTCCGCTTGCACCGTCCGCTTGTCGTAGCCCTCCAGGAAACGAAGCTACGCCCATGCGATCAAATTGCCTTGGCACACTACACCTCTGTGCGTTTTGACCTACCCCCTGTGGTAGGTATCCCAGCTCATGGAGGGGTTATGTTGCTGGTCCGGGATGATATTTACTACGATCCCATCACGTTGCACACCGGCCTGCAGGCAGTTGCCATCCGCATTACTCTCCCCACTTTTACGTTTTCCTTTTGTACCGTTTACACTCCATCGTCATCTGCCGTTACCAGGGCAGACGTGATGCAACTTATTGCTCAGCTACCTGCACCATTTTTGTTAACTGGAGACTTCAATGCCCACCATCCCCTTTGGGGCTCTCCAGCATCCTGCCCGAGGGGCTCCTTGTTAGCAGACCTTTTCAACCAGCTCGATCTTGTCTGCCTCAATACTGGCGCCCCTACTTTTCTTTCGGACACATCTCACACCTATTCCCATTTAGACCTCTCTATATGTACTCCCCAACTTGCACGCCGGTTTGAGTGGTATGCACTTTCTGATACATATTCGAGCGACCATTTCCCGTGTGTTATCCATCTCCTGCAGCATACTCCCTCTCCGTGCTCCTCTCGTTGGACCATCTCCAAGGCAGACTGGGAGCTCTTCTCTTCCAGGGCTACCTTTCAGGATCAAACCTTCACAAGCTGCGATCGTCAGGTCGCACACCTCACGGAAGTCATTCTCGCTGCTGCTGAATATTCCATCCCTCACCCTACTTCTTCTCCACGTCGCGTACCGGTCCCCTGGTGGACCGCAGCATGTAGAGTTGCTTTACGTGCTCGTCGACGTGCTTTACGCACCTTTAAGCGCCACCCTACAGTGGCGAATTGTATTAATTATAAACGATTACGTGCTCAGTGTCGTCGTATTATTAAAGAAAGCAAGAAAGCCAGCTGGGCTGCTTTCACAAGCACCTTCAACAGTTCTACCCCTTCTTCTGTTGTCTGGGGTAGCCTGCGCCGGCTATCTGGCACTAAGGTCCACTCCCCAGTTTCTGGCTTGAAGGTCGCGAATGAAGTCGTTGTGGCCCCTGAGGCTGTCTCCAATGCCTTCGGCCGCTTTTTCGCCGAGGTTTCGAGCTCCGCTCATTACCACCCTGCCTTCCTCCCCCGCAAACAGGCAGAGGAGGCTAGGCACCCTGACTTCCGCTCCTCGAATTGTGAAAGTTATAATGCCCCATTCACCATGCGGGAACTCGAAACCGCACTTGGCCGATCACGGTCCTCCGCTCCAGGGCCTGATTCTATTCATATTCAGATGCTGAAGAACCTTTCTCCTGCGGGTAAAGGTTTTCTTCTTCGTACATACAATCGCATCTGGATTGAGGGACATGTTCCCGCATGCTGGCGCGAGTCTATTGTTGTCCCGATTCCTAAGCCGGGGAAGGACAAGCACTTGCCTTCCAGTTATCGACCTATCTCGCTTACCAGCTGTGTCTGTAAAGTGATGGAGCGAATGGTTAACTCTCGATTGGTTTGGCTGCTCGAGTCTCGACGCCTACTTACCAATGTACAATGTGGATTTCGAAGGCGCCGCTCTGCTGTTGACCATCTGGTTACCTTGTCGACCTTCATTATGAATAACTTCTTGCGGAAGCGCCCGACCGCGGCTGTGTTCTTTGATTTGGAGAAGGCTTACGACACCTGTTGGAGGGCGGGCATTCTCCGCACCATGCATACATGGGGCTTTCGCGGTCGCCTCCCTCTTTTTATTCATTCCTTTTTAATGGATCGACAGTTTCGGGTACGTGTGGGTTCTGTCCTTTCCGACACCTTTCGCCAGGAGAATGGGGTGCCACAGGGCTCAGTTTTGAGCGTCGCTCTCTTCGCCATCGCGATCAATCCAATAATGGATTGCCTCCCAGCTGATGTATCAGGCTCCCTTTTCGTGGACGATTTTACCATCTATTGCAGCGCGCAGTGTGCACATGTCCTGGAGCGCTGTCTTCAGCGTTCTCTTGACCGTCTTTACTCCTGGAGTGTCGCCAATGGCTTCCGTTTTTCTGCCGAGAAGACGGTCTGTATTAACTTCTGGCGCTACAAAGAGTTTCTCCCACCGTCCTTACGACTCGGTCCCGTTGCTCTCCCACTCGTGGAGACAATCAAATTTTTAGGCCTTACCTTTGACAGGAAACTTAGCTGGTCTCCACATGTGTCATATTTGGCCGCCCGTTGTACCCGTTCTTTAAATGTCCTCCGTGTTCTCAGTGGTATGTCGTGGGGAGCGGATCGAACCGTCCTACTTCGTCTATATCGGTCGATCGTCCGCTCCAAGCTGGATTATGGGAGCTTCGTATACTCCTCTGCACGGCCATCCATCTTACGCCGCCTCAACTCCATACAACATTGGGGTTTACGACTTGCGATCGGAGCATTTTATACCAGTCCCGTAGAGAGTCTTCATGCTGACGCTGGCGAATTGCCACTCACCTACCGGCGCGATATACTGCTTTGTCGGTATGCCTGTCGGCTACTGTCAATGCCCGACCATCCGTCTTATCGTTCCTTTTTTGACGACTCTCTTGACCTTCAATACGGGTTGTATGTCTCTGCCTTGCTACCCCCTGGAGTTCGCTTTCGTCGCCTCCTTCAACACCTTCATTTTTCACTCCCTGCAACCTTTCGAGTGGGCGAGAGCCGCACGCCACCTTGGCTCCAGGCTCAGGTCCGCGTTCACCTCGACCTCAGCTCGCTCCCAAAAGAGGTCACCCCCGGTTCGGTCTACCACTCCCGTTTTTTGGAACTTCGTTCGAAGTTCAACAACATGACTTTCATTTATACAGATGGCTCTAAGACCAATGGCGGGGTCGGGTGTTCCTTTATTGTCGGGGCACAAAGTATCCAATACCGGCTCCATGGCCATTGTTCGGTCTTCACAGCTGAGCTCTTTGCCCTCTACCAGGCTGTTCTTTACATCTGCTGCCACCGACATTCTGCTTATGTCATCTGCTCAGATTCCCTGAGCGCCATCCAGAGCCTCAGTGATCCGTACCCGGTTCACCCTTTCGTACACCGGATCCAACGCTCTCTTCAGCAGCTGGTGGACGTCGGTACGCCGGTTAGCTTTATGTGGGTTCCTGGCCATGTCGGTATCCCTGGGAACGAAGCTGCAGATGCCGCGGCCAAGGCTGCGGTCCTCCAGCCTCAGACAGCTTCTTGTTGTGTCCCTTCGTCCGATTTTAGCAGGGTCATTTGTCGGCGCGTTGTGTCGCTGTGGCATGCCGATTGGGCTGCACTTACCGACAACAAGCTTCGGGCCTTAAAACCTCTTCCCGTGGCTTGGACGTCCTCCTCACGCCCTTCTCGGTGGGAGGAGGTCGTTTTAGCAAGGTTAAGAATTGGACACTGCCGGTTCAGCCATCGCCATCTGCTGACGGCTGCACCGGCGCCGTTCTGCCCATATGGGCACTTGCTGACGGTTAGACACATTTTAATGTCCTGTCCTGATCTTAACACACTGCGCCTCGATCTTAACCTGCCTAATACTTTCGATGCCATTTTAGCGGATGACCCACGAGCAGCTGCTCGTGTTCTTTGTTTTATCAATTTGACACACCTCGCTAAGGACATTTGATGATGTTTTTTAATCCTATGCCTGTCAGTCTGTCTTTTATTGTGTTTTCCCTTTTAGTTGTTGTTGTCAACTTGTGCCTCGCGGTGCATTCTTAGAGTAGTCAGGGCGCTAATGACCATTGAAGTTGTGCGCCCGAAAACCACAAAAAAAAAAAAAAAAAAAAAAAAAAAAAAAAAAACACATAAAGTGTTGATAAGTTTTTGAACTGATGCAATGATTGGCAAATTGCTTCAAATATGATATATTATAATATTATGTAACTTTTGTAAATTTGCTTATTTGTTGTTATAGAACCTAAACAGAACAAATTTATTTCAGGAAGAAGAAATAACACTGGTTGACTGGTTCCCTGTATTGGAGGCAGGCAACCTCCACTTCGAAGGGCGCAGGTATAGCTGAAGCAATGTTACACCTGATTATGACCATTCTTCATTTATCACTTTTTTAAAATTAACTTTTCTCGTTACATACAAATGTGTATTTACAAACGCTTGCTGTTTTTCTTCTTCCCTCCAGCCCATTTTGCTTATTAGCTGCACTGTTAAGGAAGATCACAAGAAACTGTGATGTTCTGCAGACCAAAGTACAATTGACTTGATAACAATCTTAATCACAGCCTTAATCTCTCTTCAAAAGGAGCCTCACAGGATGCTATGGTTGCATAATGAAGAGAGATGCCAGCAGCTAAAATAATAATTTGGGTATTGGAATGAAAATATTTGAATAATTAGTTACAGATTTTCAGGGTGGAAAGGAAAAGTAAAAATATTTCTAATTTTCCTGAGCATTGTGACTTTTTGAAAACTTCTTTTCATCAAGGGGATGTTTCTGTTGATCTGGAATTCCACTGTACCCTCTAATCTGTTTGCATTTAAACCAATAATAAAAATAGAAGTCTGATTTTACAGATTTTGTAATATTGTAGGTTTTACAATAACTGGCACTACTCAACTTCAAAAGTCAACAATCACTGGTTCATCACTGAAACAGAACAAATGGACCTGATGATGGCCATGCAAGTGCTCTCTTGCAACTGGAACTTTTCAAATCTACATTGTTTATGTGCAATACCATTGCCTATTAATACAGTGCATAAATATAACACTCTTTCCATTTTGGAGGCTAACACAATAGTCACTGCATTACTGAAGAACATGTTTTTCTAGCAGAAGCATTTTTTTTATCAACACACACAGACATATATGGTACAATTCAGTACAAGCACATGAGCTATGTCTTTGTAAAATGATCAGTTTTAAACTCCTTTTTTATCTAATGATCTAGATTACAAAATGCAGAATCAGCTTGAAAAATCAATAATCAGGAAAAAAAAGGTCACAATTACATGTTGGTTCAGGTTCAATTCACTGAACTGATATAATGGGTATATAATCCACCATTTGTCTCCATATCATAGCAAACAATGATGTAAAAATTTAACTGCATTAGAGGCACTTGAACAACATAGTTCCTAAACAAACTACCACCTAGCTTTCTGTATTATATTTTGCTCACTCTTATGATTTTTTGCCCCTGTGGGTCTGGGGATTGGAATAGGCCAGAGGTATTCCTGCCTTTATGTGATGGTCCCCTGTAAGATCTGACCTCCAATCTTCAAAATTTTCCTGAAGAGTGAGCCAACTTGGGAAGGGCGCCTTACAAAGTGCATGGTGTCCATTGTGCATTGACATCTTTAGCCCACTTTCTTGTCGTTGCATTGCAGTCATGCCCATTCTCCATCCCCTGGGCAAGGACACTATTCACTATGCAGTGTCGATTTCTGCATCGACAATGACCATGGACTTCTTTGCACCTGATATCCAACATGGTAGCCAATATGTTGTGCTGTGGTTGCCATGTGCTGGCCGAAGTGGCCGTGCGGTTAAAGGCGCTGCAGTCTGGAACCGCAAGACCGCTACTGTCGCAGGTTCGAATCCTGCCTCGGGCATGGATGTTTGTGATGTCCTTAGGTTAGTTAGGTTTATCTAGTTCTAAGTTCTAGGGGACTAATGACCTCAGCAGTTGAGTCCCATAGTGCTCAGAGCCATTTGAACCATTTTTTTTGTGGTTGCCATGTACCCTGTTGGTAGTAGCCCCCTGACCACACAGGGATCACTCTGCTGATGCCTGCACCGTTAACTCCCCATGTATTCCAAGGAGTAGATGTCCATCCCCGTGGGGCATCGGGACTCCCGGCAATGTCCATCCTGTCAGGTGGCTTTTGCTGAGGGTGGGTGGTGGCTGTGGGTAGGGCCCTTGTCGGAGTGGGTGGCATCATGGCAGATGACACGCGATGAAGTGTAGTCCATCGTCTATTGCTGGTGGTGAAACACCAGCAGCCTCTAAGCGATCACTAGCTCAATTCAACGCACAGAAGTATGACAGAAAATTGTTCACCTCACTGGCCACACCATGGGAGGAATGTCAGGCTAAGGAAGGCAGAAGATCTTATTTGCCCCAGTACCTTGTATGTTTGAGAGCTGGTGGGAACCTTTCACGATGATGAAGCCTCAGTTTATTGTTGAGCATTTAGAGGACAAGTTCGGGGAGGTGGAGGGCTTGTCCAAAATGAGACCTGGGTCAGTCTTGATTAAAACATCATCCTCATGGGAATTACTCGCTTGTGACAAGCTGCGGGATATATCTGTAAATGTCACACCCAATAAGAGCTTAAATATGGTCCAGGGTATCATATTTCACAGAGACCTTCTTTTGCTGTCCGTCGATGAGCTGCGCGCCAATTTAGAGTGGTGAGTGTACATTTCATCCGGTGTGTCCACCGGGGTCTGAAGGATAATCAGGTTGCCAGTGGTGCCTTCATCTTGGCCTTTGATGGTAATACATTACCCGAGAAGGTGAAGGTGATGGTGATGGTCTACAGGTGTGATGTAAACACTATATCCCTCCCCCAGTGTGGTGCTTTAAGTACTGGAAGATTGCCCATATGTCTTCCTGCGCCACATGCCGAGATTCCAGAAGTACATCACGTCCCAATACTCCATGCCCCCATTTCCCATCTGCATCAACTGTGGAGAGCACCATTTGCCTAGCTCACCTGACTGCTGGATTCTCCAGACAGAAAGGAAAATCGTGGAGTACAAGGCCCTGAACAGACTAACCATCATCTGAGGCTAAGATACAAATCGAGCACCTGCATTCTGTGTGTATGACAACATCTTACACTGCAGTTACAGTAGTTTTGGCACCATCAGCTCCGCAAACCCAGGTCACCTCTTAGAGCTGGAAGACTACACCTGCCCCCTTGATGGTAGGGGTCATTGCCCTCACTGTTGCTCATGTGCGAACTACTTAAGGACCAATACCTCCCCCCTCCCTCCCCAGCCATCGGCGACGTATGTCCCCACTTCTAATCCAGAGAAGCGTAAGTCTTCTTTGGCTTCTAGCACTAGGAAGGGGTCCCTTGTGTCACTCCCTTCCGAGGTTTCTTCTAGTGGGAAAGATGACACCTGCAAGTCATTGAAGATCCCAAAAGCAGCTGGTAGTACGGCTTCACGCTCATCCTCAGTCCCAGAGACTGAGCCAGTGAAATCTTCCCAGCCAGGGAAACCCAAAGAGCAGCGAGAGAAATCCAAAAAGAAAATGCCTAAGACCAAGGAAATGGCAGGGGCACCAACACAACTGCTACCTACAAGCTCTGCAGCTGATGATGAAGTGGAGATTTTGCCGTCCGCTGAGGCCCTTGATCTCACCAGGCCCACAGACACAAAGGATATAGACTAATCAGGCAATGAATCTGTGGCAGCATTGAATGTTCCATGCCTTCGCAGTCTCACGATGTCATCCTCCGGTGGAATTGCGGTGTTTTTTTCCAATGCCTGGCTTAGCTACAACTACTGTTAAGCTTTACACCTGCTATATACATTGCCCCCCAGGAAACCAGGTTCCCAGCAATGCGGATTCATGCCCTCCATGGCTATAAGGGATATTACAGGAACCGTAGCAACTATAATAGAGAGTTAGGTGGAGTTTGCGTATGTTTCCTAAATTCGGTGTGTATTGAATATGTGCTTCAAATAGCTCTTGAAGATGTGGCTGTCAGAATAAGGACAGCGCAGGAAATAACTTTCTGCAGTGTAAATCTTACTCCAGATTGCGCAGTACCCCTGAATGTATTAACTGGAATGCTTGATCAACTCCCTAAACCTTTCCTACTTCTGGAGGATTTTAATGCCCATAACCTCTTGTGGAGTGGTACCATGCCTACTGGCCATGGCAGAGATGTTGAAACTTTACTGCTGCAATTCGACCTCTGCCTCTTAAATACTGCGGCCGCTACACATTTCAGTGTGGCTTGTGGTAGTTACTCGGCCATTGATTTATCAATTTGCAGCGCAGGACTTCACCCATCTATCCACTGGAGAGCACATCACGACCTGTGTAGTAGCGACCACTTCCCCATCTTCCTGTCACTGCTCCAGCGTCAGGCACATTGATGCGTGCCCAGATAGGCTTTGAGCAGAGCAGACTGGGGAACTTTAACCTCTGCTGTCATTGCTTTATCTCCCCTACACCGTAACATGGAACTGATGGTTAAGCAGGTGACTAGCATAAATGTTTCTGCGGCAGCAATGTTTCCCTTGGAGGTTGACGGAAGTCACTGAAACATTTAAGAAGCTTCAGTGATCTCTACAGCTGTGGAAGTGGCACACTTTCCTGGAGCACCTCATAGCCTTTAAATGGCTCTGTGCCCGTGTTCGCTGCCTTATCAAACAAAGGAAGAAGGAGTGTTGGGAGTGATTCGTCTCCACTGTTGGGTGCCACACGTCACCTTCCCAAGTCAGGTTAAAGATCAAACGTCTTTTCAGGTACCAGGCCCTAACAGCTATCCCTGTGGTTACCATAAATGGCGAGTTATGTACCAACGCAAATGCGATTTCCAAACACTTTGGTGATCACTTTGCTCGGGATTGTCAATCGGAAAATTTCCCGCCAGCCTTTTCCGCACTCAATCATCAGCTGGAAGGGAACGTCCTCTCATGCACTAAACGCTGCAGTGAATCTGATAACGCTCCATTTACAGAGTGGCAGCTCCCCAGTGCCCTTGCACATATCCCCGACATGGCTCCTAGGCCTGATCGCATCCACAGCCAGATGATTAAACATTTATCATCCAACCACAAACAACAAATCCTTGTAATCTTCAACCGTATGTTGTGTGACGGCATCTTTCCACCACAATGGCAGGAGAGTGCCATCATTCTAGTGCTCAAACCCTGTAAAAACCAGCTTAATGTGGATAGCCACCAACGTTCTTTGTAAGCTGCTGGAGCGTACGGTATGTCAGCAGTTGGGTTGGGTACTGGAATCATGTGGTTTGCTGGCTCCATGTCAGTGTGGCTTCCGCCATGTTCGCTCTACCACTGATAATCTCGTGTCCATCGAGTCTGCCATCTGAACAACCTTTTCCAGATGGAAACTTCTGCTTACTGTCTTTTTTGACTGACGTAAAGCTTATGATATGACTTGGTGACCTCATATCCTTGCCACATTGAATGAGTGGTATCTCTGGGGACCACTCTCAATTTTTATCCCACACTTCCTTTCGCTCCGTACTTTCCATGTCCAAGTTGGTGACTCCCATTGTTTCACCCATATCCAGGAGAATTGAGTTCCACAGGGCTCTGTATTGAGTGTCTCTATTTTTAGTGCCCATTTATGATCTAGCAGCGGCTGTGGGAACCTCCGTCTAACCTTCTCTGTATGCAGATGACTTGTGCATTTCGTATTCCTGCTCCAGTACTGTTGTTGCTGAGTGGCACCTCCAGTTAGCCATCTACAAGGCGCCGTCATGGGCTCTATCACATGACTTCCAGTTTTCAGCTGCAAAGTTGTCTCTCGTGCAGTTCTGTCAGCATAGTACCATTCATCCGGAACCCACACTTTAGCTTAATGATGATCCACTCACCTTAGTGGAGACATATCAATTCCTAGGGCTGGTTTTCGACACTCGATTGACTTGGCTCCCTCATCTTCGTCAGCATAACCAGAAGTGCTGGCAGCACCTCAGTGCTCTCCGTTGCCTGAGCAACACCAATTGGGTTGCAGATCGCTGTACACTGCTGCAGCTCTACAGAGCCCTTTTCCCATCCCGAATTGACTATGGGAGTGTGGTTTATGGTTTGGTAGTGCCTTCAGCATTGCATTTACTCAACCCTGTGCACCACTGTGGGGTTTGATTAGTGACAGGGGCTTTTAGGACGGGTCTGGTGACTGGCGTACTGGTGGAGGCTGATTTCCCTCCACTGCAGATCAGACGTGTGAAACTGCTCGATGTAGCACAGATTCATTGTTTCTCCTGACAATCCAAATAACCATCTTCTTTTCCCGCCGGTGGCATTCCATCTCCTGCATCGGCGGCCCATGTTAGGGCTAACAATAGCAGTTCGCGTGCAGTCCCTTCTCTCCGAACTGGAGTCCTTCCCTTTACCACCTCTACTTGCAGTCTGTTCACATATGCCTCCACGGTGTACACCTGGCCGCAGCTTCGTGTAGCCCTTTTGCATGGCCCTAAGGACTCCGTTAACCCTGCCACTCTCCGCAGTTACATCTCCTCGATTCTTGATGTGTTCCGGGCCTCTGAAGTGTTTCACACCGACGGCTCAATGGCTGATGGTCATGTAGGCTTTGCATATGTTCATGGAGGACATGTTGAGCAGCATTCCTTGCCAGTTTGCTTTAGTGATTTCACTGCAGAGCTGGCGGCCATATCTCGTGCTCTTGAGCATTTCCGCTCATGCCCTGGTGAGTCATTTCTCCTGTGTACTGACTCATTGAGCAGCCTACAAGCTATCAACCAGTGCTACCTTCACCACCCTCTGGTAGCGTCCATTCAGGACTCCATCTATGTCCTGGAACAGTCCCGCCATTCCAAGGTGTTAATGTGGACCCCTGGACACGTTGGGATCCCTGGCAATGTCAATGCCAAGAGGCTGGACAAACAGGCAATGCAGAAACCACTTCTGGGGATAGGCACCTCTGAAGCTGACCTGCGTTATTTCTTACACCACAGTGTTTTCCTCCTTTGGGAGATGGAATGGCATAACAGCATGCGAAACAAACTGCATGTCATTAAGGAGACTATGAATGTGTGGAAGTTTTTCATCCAGGCCTCTCACAGGGAAGCAGTTGTCCTCTGCCAGCTCCGTATTGGCCATACGTGGCAAAGGCATGGTTAAATACCCCATCGTGAAGACCCACCTCAGTGTCACTGTGGCTCCCAAGTGATAGTTGTCCACCTATTAGTGGGCTGCCCACTTTTAGCCCCTCTGTGGCAGACTTTTAACTTTCCCAGCACCCTGCCTTTGGTGTTGGGTGACAACGCCTCCACAGCAGCTTTAGTTTTATGTTTTATCCATGATAGTGTGTTTTATACTTGTCTGTAGGTTTCAGCACATGTCCTTTGTCGCTCCGTGTCCTCCACCCTAGTGCTTTTAGGGTGCTTCATGCTGAGTGGCTATTAGGAATGGTGTCCACAGGTTGTGGTGGTGGAGTGCGGTGGTAAGAAAGGGGGGGGGGGGATGATACTGTTTAGTATACCATGATGCAGTGCAGTGAAGTGACAGTGTGGTGTAGAATGGAGCATCAAGGCTGGTCTTTTCTAATTGAGATTTGTGGCTATGAGATTTAGCCAGGACATTTCCAGCAGATAGAAACATGTACATAACATCACATGCAGTTGGAATGTGTTTCCTTGATAGCAGTGACCTCTGTTACCTGGTGTCAGCACTGCACAGACATTTTGCTGGCGCCCCCTGGTGGAACATGTAACTATTTGCGTATCAACAAACTGTTTGTATACTGTATCGTGTTCATAACATTGATGCCCTTGTGGTATTCGTAAGTACATAATGGTGGACACACATCTGTGGGCCAGGGGGGGGCACACCCTCAGGGTGAAATAATTGTGTTTTGAAGCGTAACATTCAGCTTGCAGTTGATATGCAATTATCATAAGGAAGGTGATGAAAAATACGATTCAAAATATTAAAAATTTTCCAGTTTCGAACCACCCAAAAATCTATACAAATGACTGAAGAGGATATAGTTACACAATTGTAAATAAATAGAATCTAATGTGTGGTTTACAACAAAATAGTAATTTCATATTTTATTTATCAAGGATACAGACGGTTTAATGCATTCTAAAATGAAACACATTTTAAAACTGTAGCAACGCCTATGCAAGAATTAAGTGTCATTGAATAGCATTATAAACTATTATTTGTGGCCAAAAGTGTAAAAAAAAAAAAAATCCCTCAGGTTGAGCACTTCCATGTAATGTGTTTTTCATGTGATTCAATGATTTAACTCCACTAGTGGTGATCCTTATATAAATGAGTAGTATTACACATATTTAGTGAAATATTGTCAGGTACCTGTTTTTCATTGGATGTGAAGGATTGAGCCAACTTTCAAAACAGATTTGAGTATGTCTAGTAATCAATACATGGTTATAAGATAATTGGATAGAAGATAAAGAGAAGTAAAAAGCAAATAGTTTCTTCTGGAACAGACTTTCAAAAAGGGGTCTATCCTCTATAAAGTCTCCTTGGAATGGTGTTTCATTCACAGCGGTGTTGCACAGCATATTAACAGTGATTGTGAAAATATGCTAACTGGAAGAGACTTGGGGTATGTATCACACTTTGTCAAGGACATTTTATTTGAAACCTGACAGTGAATTACATGCCACATATGGGCAGATTCTTTCTGGTTTTGAAACTCACCACTGGGACACAATTTTTGTAGAGCTCAACAGGCCTCTGGTGACTTTAGTATTTTGCTGCTGTAATTTCCATAGTGGTTTGGCTGCTTCCATTATTAAAAAGAGTTTATTGAGTTCAATGAGCAATGATTTATGGACTTTTCTAGGGTGGTATAGTTATGTAAAGACTGGCCAGAACTGTGCAAAGATCTAGTCTCTTCATTTAACCATTTAGGAATCGTCACACACAAAAATCCTTAAGTGTGAAACTGTGATATGCGAGTCACTGCTAAAAGTAGTAGTGTATTGTTAGAGGTGGATATTCATTTAAGATAAGAAGTAAGGGAAGGAGAAAGGAATGAAAGAAGATGAGGGTTGAATATCCTGAGCCATTTGAAATTGAACTCCATCTTGGAATGAGAGAGGACGGGTAAGAAAGTCAGGGTTGTACTTGCCTAGAGTGATTTAGGGGAAGTTATAGAATACCTATGTCTGGATAGCCAGGGAGAGAGAGAACTGCTGTCATCTTGACTGAGTGTCTAGTCTAGTATGTTGATCACAGCACTGTATTACTGAGGTTGCAGGTACTTTGCTGATTGTATATTCTTACTGACATTGGTATTTGTATTCCTAGATATGAAAACATGTCTACAAGTAGATAATGATGTTTGCATGGCATTTCCAAATTCCTGTTTAGTGCTTGTCTTCACAATGTTGTAATGTTACCTGAATGGCAGTTTGGGTGTTTTTTCTGCTACTCAAAAATTTTTTCTTTGTAAATGTAGTTATTGGTGTAATATACTCACCTCTTCAGTAAGACGTGTAATGATTATGGATCAGTTTGTGAGTTTTGTCACAAGTAATGATAAAGTACTTGATGATGCTCTCCCACGCAGCTGTGGGTTGAATTGGATAGGTTGATGAAGGAAAACATGATGAAAACTGGGAAAGGGTAAGAAGTAACAAGTAAAAGGAAATAAATACAGAAATCACAAAATGGTAGTTCAGGTTAACAAACAGTTTGGCTTGTTGCCTGAAATAAGTGGGTATGTGCCACAATGAACTTTGTTAAAATGAGATGCAGCAGACTCATTGGAATATCATTAGTGTTAGTCATAAACATTAACAAATAGAAAGGAAAGATTCTTACTGCTTGATAAAAGCCATGGAAGACATGATAAATATACAGTAGAGAAAAATTTAGGTGTAGAGTCCCATGTTTGTAATCATCATGAAACAGTCACACACAACCAGGTTTGTTGCCTTTGACTGTAGGTTAGACCAATATCTATGATGAATCTCTTTCTCCAATTATTAAATGAAGTTCCTTATAATTCTACTGGATGTAAGATGGATCAATCAGTGTAATCATAAATACATCCAGTGAGGTTGCTAGGCACAGCTGAGGAAGGCATGGATTGATAAATATGTATGTCAACATGATTTCAAGTGGCCTGAAAGCAACAGCAGATGAAAGTGCTGCAAAGGACCATCTCATCCGCACTCATATGAATTTGCTGAGTTGTGTTATGTAGTCTCTGGAGGACATATTTATGGTGACCTTAGAAAAACATATAGCTATTCATGAACACTGATTTGGACTTCTTTTCTCCGAGCCATTTGTGTTTGGCTTGCATGTGGACATGTCTGTTTTCCTAATGTGGGGCAGTCTTAGTCCTCTGTTGAACTGCATGTTGTGCGTACTTTGAGTACACTCTTAGCATTTGTGTGCACAGAATGTATGTTCCGTATTAGAGGATTCTTAGCCTGACAAAGTTAGTGTTCCAGTGTTGGAGATACTGGTAAATCTTGAGAGTGCCCTTATCCTCAGCATCACATGACAAAATTAGAGTACTTTCTATTAACCTTGTTTCACGTTTGTTGACTTTCATCTTTTACCCTCCTTTCAAGATTGTCCATCCCATTCAACTTTACTTTCAGTCCCTCACTGTCTCTGACAGAATTATATCACCATTATTTCTAATCCTGAAATAGAATTCCTACTCCAAATATCTGTGGGGTTTCCTTAACTGCTTGGTCAACATAAAGGCTCATTGTGCATAGGCTGCAAGTCATCAAGGATGGACAGGATGATGCAAGATGACTTGGACGTAATTTCTAATTGGTGCAATGAATGGCAGTTGATTCTAAAAATGTGAGTCACTGCAGATGACTAGGAAAAACAAACCTGTAATGTTTGGAAACAGCATTAGTAGTGTCCTGCTTGACACAGTCATATCACTTAAATATCTGAGCATAATGTTGGAAAGCAACATGAAATGAAAGAAACATGTGAGGATTGAGATAAGGAAGTCAAATGTTTGAGCTTATTATGAGAAGGAAAGTTGCCTCTCACCATATGGCAGACATGCAGACACACAGATAGGCACAACAAAAAGACTATCACAATTAAAGTTTTCGGCCATTAAGGTCTTTGTCAACACTAGACACACACACGTGTAGCGAAACAGGAGAGAAATGAAACGACTGGGTGTCGTGGTGGATTGACAGCTGTGTAGTTCTGGAATGGGAATATGGAAGGGATAGATGGATAAGGACTGTGACTAATGAAGTTTGGCGCAAGTAGTGTTGTGGGAACATAGGATGTATTGCGGTACAGAAAAGCTGGTGTTGGGGGGAGAGATCCCATCCCCACACCCACCCTGTTTCCCACTTTTCATAGTGGTTCTTCCATCAAAGATCAAAACAGGTTATGAAGTTATCACAGTCAGAACATAAATTCCAAACCCGATGTGATGCTACCAGTGTCCCAGCCAAATGTGCAACCTGTGGTAGGGATGCTCATGAGGATGATTGATAGCCTCCTCCCTGCTGCATCAGCTGCAATGTTGACCCTGCTGCTGTCTCCTGCATTTGTGCCATGTATCTCAATGAGTAGGCTGTCCAGGAGATCCAGGTGAAGGAGAAAGGGCCTTACCCGGTCACTTGTAAGTTGTTGACTAGTCGGAAACCCCGTGTTCTACTTCCTGGTATCTACAGTACTGTTGTTGCGACATTTCACTCCATGAAGGACATGACCAAGCAGACATGCAACCTCAAAATTTACTACTGTGAAAGCACCCAGCTTCATGGTAGTTCTCCCTCTCTGGCTGTGCAAAACACCGCCAGACAATCTCCCCATGGGGCATAGTTACCAGCTACACAACCAGCAGGCCAGAAAGGACAGAAGGAATACTGCTGCAAAGACTTCCTACAACTCTCCAGCCAACCAACTCGAACCTTCATCTCCTAACTGAAAAGGTTAGAAGAAGTCAAACAAAGGCAAATGAGTTTTCTCCTTAAGTTGTCACCATGTGATATCCTCCCACAGCCAACCTCTGTGTTGCCAGTGCACAACACCAAGCATTATTCTGCCCTGGAGTCCACAGGCAGACAGTAGAAAAATGCTGATGCTTCTGTAGATGTCAAGGAGCAGGATGATCCTGCGTCTGTGCCCTGTAGTCTTCAAAGGATAGGGCTCAGCAGCCACTGATGTGGCATCCTGTTCATTTTTTTCCTTGTCATGAATCTCCTCCAATAGAATGTTGTGGTTTTCAATCTAACAGAATTTACAGAGAGCACCCACTTATCTGCCTTCAGGAAACAAAATTGCATCTTCATGATTGATTGGTTTGAGCTCTCATATTTATTCCCTATTTGTTTTAATGCCCCCTCCCCTCCCCTCCCCTTCCCCTCCCCTTCCCCCTCCCCTCAACCCGCCCCCTCCCCTCCCCTTCCCCTCCCCTTCCCCCTTCCCCCTCCCCTCAACCCGCCCCCTCCCCTCCCCTCCCCTTAACCCGCCCCCTCCCCTCCCCTCCCCTTAACCCGCCCCCTCCCCTCCCCTCCCCTTAACCCGCCCCCTCCCCTCCCCTCCCCTTGACCCGCCCCTTCCCCTTAACCCGCCCCCTCCCCTCCCCACCCCTTAACCCGCCCCCTCCCCTCCCCTCCCCTTGACCCGCCCCTTCCCCTTAACCCGCAGCCTCCCCTCCCCCCTACCCTCCCCTCCCCACCCCCCTCCTCTCCCCTCCCGCGCCCATCCCCTCCCCTCCCCGCGCCCCCACCCCTCCCCCCGCCCATCCCCTCCCCTCCCCGAGCCCCCTCCCCTCCTCTTCCCCCGCCCCCTCCACTCCCCTTCCCCCACCCCTTCCCCATCCCCTGCCCCCACCCCTTCCCCATCCCCTGCCCCCACCCCTTCCCCTTCCCCTGCCCCCACCCCTTCCCCTTCCTCCGCCCCACCACTTCCCCTTCCCCCGAACCCACCCCTTCCCCCGAACCCACCCCTTCCCCCGAACCCACCCCTTCCCCCGAACCCACCCCTTCCCCCGAACCCACCCCTTCCCCCGAACCCACCCCTTCCCCCGAACCCACCCCTCCCCCCGAACCCACCCCTCCCCCTTCCCCCGCCCCTGCCCCTCCCCTCCCCTTCCCCCGCCCCTTCCCCCGCCCCTCCCCTTCCCCCGCCCCTCCCCTTCCCCCGCCCCTCCCCTTCCCCCGCCCCTCCCCTTCCCCCGCCCCTCCCCTTCCCCCGCCCCTCCCCTTCCCCCGCCCCTCCCCTTCCCCCGCCCCTCCCCTTCCCCCGCCCCTCCCATTCCCCCGCCCCTCCCCCTCCCATTCCCCCGCCCCCCCTCCCATTCCCCCGCCCCTCCCCCTCCCATTCCCCCGCCCCTCCCCCTCCCCTTCCCCCGCCCCTCCCCCTCCCATTCCCCCGCCCCTCCCCCTCCCATTCCCCCGCCCCTCCCCCTCCCATTCCCCCGCCCCTCCCCCTCCCATTCCCCCGCCCCTCCCCTTCCCCCGCCCCTCCCCTTCCCCCGCCCCTCCCCTTCCCCCGCCCCTCCCCTTCCCCCGCCCCTCCCCTTCCCCCGCCCCTCTCCTTCCCCACCCCGCCCCTCCCCCTCCCCTTCCCCACCCCGCCCCTCCCCCTCCCCTTCCCTACCCCGCCCCTACCCCTCCCCTTCCCCCTCCCCCACCCCTCCCCTTCCCCGTCCCCCTCACCGTCCCCTTCCCCCGCTGCCTCCCCCTCCCTTCCCCCGCTGCCTCCCCCTCCCTTCCCCCGCTGCCTCCCCCTCCCTTCCCCCGCCGCCTCCCCCCCTCCCTTCCCCCGCCGCCTCCCCCCCTCCCTTCCCCCGCCGCCTCCCCCCTCCCTTCCCCCGCCGCCTCCCCCCTCCCTTCCCCCGCCGCCTCCCCCCGCCCTTCCCCCGCCCTGTCCCCCCTCCCTTCCCACGCCCCGTCCCCCCTCCCCTTCCCCCGCCCCTCCCCCTCTATTTGCATTTACGCATGATAGACACAATTAAGATATTCTTAGATTTTACACCACTCTGTTTTGTATTAATTAATTAATCAATGAGCATATACAGAGCCCTACAAAATTTCAAGTTAGTTACATGATAATTAAGATAACTGCACATGCCAGAGCTCCTACCCGGAAACCTTAGGTGCCAGAGTTTAGAAATAGCTTGTGACACTTTGGGCACTTATGCCGTTAGATTGCAAAGTACTACTTACGACAGTGGAGGTGAATTTCCTGGACATGAAAGTAGATAAGGCCAGAAGTGGAGGCCAATTGGCCAGATGTGAAAGCAGATCAGGCCAAAATGCCCAGTCACACTCCGCACTCCACTAGTGATACCTGCATCTGATTTCTTGCACATGCATTCACATCCAAGCCCTGCACATTCAGACTGGTGTGGCTGTCATGATATGAATGGGTTGTTTATTGTGAAGTACATACATTTGTGATGTCTGAGTTGTGCATGCTTTTTCATCCATCACGATGATAAGCCATCCATTCACAAGTTTCAAAAAGTTTCACAATTCTGCAAAACTGCATGGGAGTTCCAAATGGCATTAAGATGCAGTCAAAAAGACAAATAATTTCATTAATGTTATGAAAAACCACACAAACACTGTATAATAACTCATAAATCATAATATTGTGTAATTATTAGAAACTAATCACATGCTTCTGTTGTATCATTTTTCAATGTCACAGGACTTGCCTTTAAGGGGAAAAAGTAATTTCAATACTGTTTTTGATGTTTTATTTATTTATTTATTTTTCAGTTTCGAGTAGAGCAGTACACTTTAGGATTATTGCATTCACTTTGTGTATTGCAATCTTATTCTAAAATTACAAAAATTACTCCAGAGAAGTAAGATTGCCCCAAATTTGAAAAACTGTCCCAATGTGTCATGTGGTAATGTACTTAGGAACAAATATCCTATTAAAATTTAAAAGTGTTGTCATAGGGAAAATCTTCTCAATACTGTATTTAATAGCCTATATTACATTATTAATCTACTACACACAAACAATGGGTAAGTGATATCATTTTAGGGAATAGTACTGTCAAAAGTTGGTTAAAAGTTAAAAATATTTTGAAATAGAAGCTATTGGCAGCTAACACAAATTTCCATTTTCAAGACAGAGATAATTATTCAGACATCAAGTAAACTCTGTTTGTCTGCAAATTTCACCATAGTAAAAGACCACCTCCTGTTTTAAGGTAAAAGATACTGCACGACTGGTGATGTGTGAACAGATAGGTCCCATGTTATGTAATATATTTTAAAAATTTAGTAATTTTACTTGCAGTAGCTCTCTGTAACTGCAGAATGAATAATTTCTTCCAAACATTTATGAAGTATTATACATCATGTAAATATGTGGAACTCATAATATTCACACAGGCTGCACCCATTTTTCAAAAGCGCAAACCAATGAAAAGTGCCTGAAGCAGCTTATGGAAAATTCTGCAGTAGATTCATTTTTATGATTCTAAAATCAGTCACTGGTGTGAAAACCTGACCAGATTACAATATTAGTTACTAGGTAAACTACACTTGAGGTATTACAGTCTCTCCAACAGTCAGGTGATCAAACATTGTGAAACCATTTTGAAAGCAGCTCTAAAAATGCAAAATAACCCCAAAGTGACTTAGATTCTGAAATAAATTGTATAGTTTTGCTATGGATTACCCTACAATGTGAGATAGAGCAATAACACAATTTAGTTACCATGTAAATTAGTTTGAAAATTGATGTTCAAGGTTGTGGTAGTGGTTGAAAAGCGCAAAAATTTTAATGAAACGGATAGAATAGGGTTTATGATGGTACCGATGGAAAATAATGTAAATATTGGGAAAATGCAGGATCTGGAAATCCAAAACAAAGTTGTACTGATATTTTACTGTTGTCTTGTTTACATTTATAACATTAACCACACATTATGCAGAGGTGTTCTAAAATTCCTATAATGGGCTCCCAAGAGTTGAGGAGGGGACTTCGCAGATAAAAGTTTGATAATGAATCCATATCTGAAGGTGTACCATTCGAGAGTATGACCTCCTCCATTCAGAAGGGAACATTGTCTGTGCCTTGGGGTCCTTCTTGACCAATAGGTCAGAGGTAATTTTTTCTACTGTTTGTGTACCCTAAAGCAGGAGATTTGAAACTGCTGCAGTCATCAAACCAAATTTTGTAACTATTAAATTTTAGTGAAATTTTCTTAAATTATTTTCTTTTATTGCATGCAGTTTAATGTAAAGTAATTTACAGATCTAATTAATTTTCTGTGTTCATTAGGTATTTCCAAGGCACCATAACGAGATACACAACAGCAGCAGTGAAGGCTAGAGTCGGCCAGGGCCAGAGCGGCAGTCACGTCAGGCTCACCGATGGCAACACTTGCCATCTGCTCGGCTGTTTGCGTGATGATAATAATCGTAAGTATTTAAAAGGTTAATTATATCACCATGTAGCTGTCTTTTAAAATAAGAAATTGGGATTAATCCCATGAGGCAGCAGTGTACTGACTGCACAAGAGATGATCAAATAGTGATTGGAATTTTTTTAGTTTCACAGCAATTATATATTGGATTATCGATTTTTTATATTTTATGTACACATTCCTGATGTCCCCCCTGCGGGTCCGGGGATTAGAATAGGCCCGAGGTATTCCTGCCTGTCGTAAGAGGCGACTAAAAGAAGTCCATCCCCCTCACGGGGGTAGTTAGCGCCTGCGTCCGGAGACGGACGGTTCCACGACCTATAATTGTGGTCTTCTTGGTTTTTCACTTCTCGTTTCTTCCTTCCTTTTGTTGATTCCTTTCTTTGCTCTTCTTCACCTCACTGTCTTCATTACTCTTTCCCTTGACTTCTCCTTACCTTCTCATTGCCTTCTTCTCATTGCCTTCTTCTCATTGCCTTCTTCTCATTGCCTTCTTCTCATTGCCTTCTTCTCATTGCCTTCTTCTCATTGCCTTCTTCTCATTGCCTTCTTCTCATTGCCTTCTTCTCATTGCCTTCTTCTCATTGCCTTCTTCTCATTGCCTTCTTCTCATTGCCTTCTTCTCATTGCCTTCTTCTCATTGCCTTCTTCTCATTGCCTTCTTCTCATTGCCTTCTTCTCATTGCCTTCTTCTCATTGCCTTCTTCTCATTGCCTTCTTCTCATTGCCTTCTTCTCATTGCCTTCTTCTCATTGCCTTCTTCTCCTTGCCTTCTCATTGCCTTCTTCTCCTTGCCTTCTCTGGTATCCGCCTCGGCTTTTGAGACAGTCTGTCCTCTTTCTCCCTGTCTGTCTTCTTTTTCCTCTTCTTCCTTCCTCCCTGTGCGTGCCTGAAGGCCGACCCACGCGTTCGCACGCGTAGCCGGTGACGGGGTAACGCGTAAGTCCCCGCCCTGGGTAGACATGTAAGGCACGCGTGTACCACCTGGTAAAGGCCAGGCACGGGGAGGGGTGATTGCCTGAGCTGATACCTTCTGACCATGCCGATTGGTCCCTCCGTCTGTTTCTCGGGAGGTGTGACCTGAGGTGTAAACATTCACCTAAGGCGGGAGTGCCCTCTGAGAGGGTCCCCACAAGGAAGGAGCACGCCATCGGAGACGCTGGCAATCATGGGGGATTCCTTCGCAATGGATTCTACTCCATCGCTTTAGACTTCTGCCCAAAAACGGAAACGTGACCAGCCACCAGTGACAAAAGTACTACCGCCTGCCCCACAGCTCCTCGTCGTTTCTCGATCTGAGGACGGAAAGGATTTTTCCTCTGTCAACCCTTTCGTTATCCAGAAGGGCGTAGATGCCATAGCCGGATCTGTCAAATCTTGTACCAGGTTGCGTAACGGTACCTTATTACTGGAAACTGAGAGTGCCTTTCAGGCACAAAAACTGCTTCGGGCCACACTCCTGTACACGTTCCCTGTCCGGGTGGAGGCCCACCAAACTTTGAATTCGTCTCGTGGTGTAGTCTATACTAGCTCCCTCGACAGATTGACTGACGAGGAGATTCAATCTTTCCTCACTGAGCAGGGCGTGACGGCTGTCCATAGGGTCATGAAAAAGGTCAACAATGACCTTGTACCGACCCGGACACTTTTCTTAACCTTCGATAGTGTTAAGCTGCCATCGCGCATCAAGGCGGGCTACGAGGTTATTTCTGTTCGCCCCTATGTCCCGACACCTACGCGCTGCTACCAGTGTCAGCGTTTCAATCACACTCGACAGTCTTGTTCCAATGCGGCTAAATGTGTCACTTGTGGCAGGGATGCCCATGAGGTTGACCGTCCACCTCCGTCTCCTCGTTGTGTTAACTGTCAGGGTGACCATGCCGCATCCTCCCGCGACTGTCCTGTCCATAAGGAAGAACGCTGTATCCAAGAAATTCGGGTCAAAGAGAAAGTGTCCACCTCGGCTGCTCGCAAGCTATTGGCTAGTAGGAAGCCCACGCTGCTCCCAGCGGGGAAATACAGTACTGTCCTCGCCTCTCCTCGGACTACCAGGGAGGTAGCAACCCAGACATCCGATCTGACCTTCAGCACCACGGTCGTCCGTTCGGCCAGTGCTAAGATCGCGCGGTTGACGCCTCCTCTTCCTCCCATCACCCCACAGACACCAGCCCCTTCATCAGCTTCTGCTAAGACGAAGACCCCGAAGTCAGGTGCACGGGCCTTCAAGAAATAACCCTCCCATGCAGACTGTCTACGTACCTCGACCTCCCAGCCTTCGACCGGTACTTCCACCAAACGTCCTTCCAAAAAGGCTCATAGGAAGCACAGTTCTCCTTCTCCGCCACGGCGCATTTCTTCTCCTGTGCCACCCAGCGGTTGCCGCCCCAGGCCGTCATCCGTTTCGCCTGGCCACACCGCTGGTAGCCGAACATCTGGCCGTTCACCGGCGGAGGAAGCTCCCCCTCCCGGCCATCCTCCCGAGATGGCCGATGAACCTATCGACCCAATGGACGATGACTGTCCGCCTACTGATAGCGGCGGCAGTGCTCGCTCGAAATCAGGCCCTCAGCGGCCTTCGAGGTGACCCCTTCTTTCATCTTCCTTTTCTTACGGCGGCACTTATTCACTGGAATATTCGCAGCATTCGCTCCAACCGAGAGGACCTGAAGTTGCTGCTCCGCTTGCACCGTCCGCTCGTCGTAGCCCTCCAGGAAACGAAGCTACGCCCATGCGATCAAATTGCCTTGGCACACTACACCTCTGTGCGTTTTGACCTACCCCCTATGGTAGGTATCCCAGCTCATGGAGGGGTTATGTTGCTGGCCCGGGATGATATTTACTACGATCCCATCACGTTGCACACCGTCCTGCAGGCAGTTGCCATCCGCATTACTCTCCCCACTTTTACGTTTTCCTTTTGTACCGTTTACACTCCATCGTCATCTGCCGTTACCAGGGCAGACATGATGCAACTTATTTCTCAGCTACCTGCACCATTTTTGTTAACTGGAGACTTCAATGCCCACCATCCCCTTTGGGGCTCTCCAGCATCCTGCCCGAGGGGCTCCTTGTTAGCAGACCTTTTCAATCAGCTCAATCTTGTCTGCCTCAATACTGGCGCCCCTACTTTTCTTTCGGACACATCTCACACCTATTCCCATTTAGACCTCTCTATATGTACTCCCCAACTTGCACGCCGGTTTGAGTGGTATGCACTTTCTGATACATATTCGAGCGACCACTTCCCGTGTGTTATCCATCTCCTGCAGCATACCCCCTCTCCGTGCTCCTCTAGTTGGACCATCTCCAAGGCAGACTGGGGGCTCTTCTCTTCCAGGGCGACCTTTAAGGATCAAACCTTCCCAAGCTGCGATCGTCAGGTTGCCCACCTCACGGAAGTCATTCTCGCTGCTGCTGAATATTCCATCCCTCACCCTACTTCTTCTCCACGTCGCGTACCGGTCCCCTGGTGGTCCGCAGCATGTAGAGACGCTTTACGTGCTCGTCGACGTGCTTTACGCACCTTTCAACGCCACCCTACAGTGGCGAATTGTATCAATTATAAACGATTACGTGCTCAGTGTTGTCGTATTATTACAGAAAGCAAGCAAGCCAGCTGGGCTGCTTTCACAAGCACCTTCAACAGTTTTACTCCTTCTTCTGTTGTCTGGGGTAGCCCTCGCCGGCTATCTGGCACTAAGGCCCACTCCCCAGTTTCTGGCTTGAAGGTCGCGAATGACGTCCTTGTGGCCCCGGAGGCTGTCTCCAATGCCTTCGGCCGCTTTTTCGCAGAGGTTTCGAGCTCAGCTCATTACCACCCTGCCTTCCTCCCCCGCAAACAGGCAGAGGAGGCTAGGCCACCTAACTTCCGCTCCTCGAATTGTGAAAGTTATAATGCCCCATTCACCATGTGGGAACTCGAAAATGCACTTGGCCGATCACGGTCCTCTGCTCCAGGGTCTGATTCTATTCATATTCAGATGCCGAAGAACCTTTCTCCTGCGGGTAAAGATTTTCTTCTTCGTACATACAATCGCATCTGGATTGAGGGACATGTTCCCGCATGCTGGCGCGAGTCTATTGTTGTCCCGATTCCTAAGCCGGGGAAGGACAAGCACTTGCCTTCCAGTTATCGACCTATCTCGCTTACCAGCTGTGTCTGTAAAGTGATGGAGTGAATGGTTAACTCTCGATTGGTTTGGCTGCTCGAGTCTCGACGCCTACTTACCAATGTACAATGTGGATTTCGTAGGCGCCGCTCTGCTGTTGACCATCTGGTTACCTTGTCGACCTTCATTATGAATAACTTCTTGCGGAAGCGCCGGCCGCGGCTGTGTTCTTCGATTTGGAGAAGGCGTACGACACCTGTTGGAGGGCGGGCATTCTCCGCACCATGCGTACATGGGGCCTTCGCGGTCGCCTCCCTCTTTTTATTCGTTCCTTTTTAATGGATCGACAGTTCAGGGTACGTGTGGGTTCTGTACTGTGAGACACCTTTCGCCAGGAGAATGGGGTGCCACAGGGCTCAGTTTTGAGCGTCGCTCTCTTCGCCATCGCGATCAATCCAATAATGGATTGCCTCCCAGCTGATGTACCAGGCTCCCTTTTCGTGGACGGTTTTACCATCTATTGCAGCGCGCAGTGTACACGTGTCCTGGAGCACTGTCTTCAGCATTCTCTTGACCGTCTTTACTCCTGGAGTGTCACCAATGGCTTCCGTTTTTCTGCCGAGAAGACGGTCTGTATTAACTTCTGGCACTACAAAGAGTTTCTCCCACCGTCCTTACGACTCGGTCCCGTTGCTCTCCCAATCGTGGAGACAACCAAATTTTTAGGCCTTACATTTGACAGGAAACTTAGCTGGTCTCCACATGTGTCATATTTGGCCGCCCGTTGTATCCGTTCTTTAAATGTCCTCCGTGTTCTCAGTGGTATGTCGTGGGGAGCGGATCGAACCGTCCTACTTCGTCTATATCGGTCGATCGTCCGCTCCAAGCTGGATTATGGGAGCTTCGTATACTCCTCTGCACGGCCATCCATCTTACGCCGCCTCAATTCCATACAACATTGGGGTTTACGACTTGCGATTGGAGCATTTTATACTAGTCCCGTAGAGAGTCTTCATGCTGACGCTGGCAAATTGCCACTCACCTACCGGCGCGATATACTGCTTTGTCGATATGCCTGTCGGCTACTGTCAATGCCTGACCATCCGTCTTATTGTTCATTTTTTGACGACTCTCTCGACCGTCAATACGGGTTGTATGTCTCTGCCCTGTTACCACCTGGAGTTCGCTTTCGTCGCCTCCTTCAACACCTTAATTTTTCACTCCCTGCAACCTTTCGAGTGGGCGAGAGCCACACGCCACCTTGGCTCCAGGCTCAGGTCCGCGTTCACCTTGACCTCAGCTCGCTCCCGAAAAAGGTTACCCCTGGTTCGGTCTACCACTCCCGTTTTTTGGAACTTCGTTCGAAGATCATCAACATGACTTTCATTTATACAGATGGCTCTAAGACCAATGACGGGGTCGGGTGTTCCTTTATTGTCGGGGCACAAAGTTTCAAATACCGGCTCCATGGACATTTTTCGGGCTTCACAGCTGAGCTCTTTGCCCTCTACCAGGCTGTTCTTTACATCTGCCGCCACCGACATTCTGCTTATGTCATCTGCTCCGACTCCCTGAGCGCCATCCAGAGCCACAGTGATCCGTACCCGGTTCACCGTTTTGTACACCGGATCCAATGCTCTCTTCAGCAGCTGGTGGACGTCGGTTCTCTGGTTAGCTTTATGTGGGTTCCTGGCCATGTCGGTATCCCCGGGAACGTAGCTGCAGATGCCGCGGCCAAGGCTGCGGTCCTCCAGCCTCGGACAGCTTCTTGTTGTGTCTCTTCGTCCGATTATAGCAGGGTCATTTGTCAGCGCATTTTATCGCTGTGGCATGCCGATTGGGCTGCACTTACAGACAACAAGCTTCGGGCCATAAAACCTCTTGCCGTGGCTTGGACGTCCTCCTCACGCCCTTCTCGGTGGGAGGAGGTAGTTTTGGCCCGGCTAAGAATTGGACACTGCCGGTTCAGCCATCGCCATCTGCTGACGGCTGCGCCGGCGCCGTTCTGCCCATGTGGGCACTTGCTGACGGTTCGACACATTTTAATGTCCTGTCCAGATTTTAACACATTGCGTCTAGATCTTAACCTGCCAAGTACTTTCGATGCCATTTTAGTGGATGACCCACGAGCAGTTTCTCGTGTTCTTCGTTTTATCAATTTGACCAACCTCTCTAAGGACATTTGATGATGCTGTTTTTTAATCCTATGCCTGTCAGTCTGTCTTTTATCATGTTTTCCCTTTTAGTTGTTGTTTTAAACTTGTGCCTCACGGTGCATTCTTAACGTTGTCAGGGCGCTAATGACCATTGAAATTGTGTGCCCTAAAACCACAAAAAAAAAAAAAACAAAAAAAAACAAAAAAAAACAAAAAAAAAAAACACATTCCTGATGTATGTGTCTCACCATATAGCAGAGATGATAACTCGTGATAGGCACAACAAAAAGAGTCGCACAATTATAGCTTTCAGCCATTTAAGCCTTTGTCAGCAGTACACACACACACACACACACACACACACACACACACACACACACACACACACACACACACGTGCAAATGCAACTTGCACACACATCTGCAGTCTCAGAGAACTGAAACCACACTGCGAGCAGCATCACCAGTACTTGATGGGAGTGACGACTGGGTGTGTAAGTAAGAAAGAGGCTGGGGTGGGGATAGTATGGTGGGGGTGATGGACAGTGAAGTGTTGCAGTTTGGGTGGAGGGCAAGAGGGAAGGTGGGAGGGGGGTAAGTAGTGGAAAGGAGAGAAATAAAAATAAATTAAAATACTGCGTGTGGCAGTGAAATGATGGCTCTGTAGTGCTGGAATGGGGAACAGGGAGGGGGTTGGATGGATGAGGACAGTGACTAGTGAAGGTTGAGGCCAGGAGGGTCATGGGCACATAGGATATATTGCAGGGAAAGTTCCCACCTGTGCAATTGAGAAAAGCTGGCATTGGTGGGAAGGATCCATATGGCACAGGCTGTGACGCAGTCATTGAGATGAGGGATATCATATTTGGCAGTGTTTAGCAACAGGGTGGTCCACTTACTTTTTGGCCACAGTTTTTTGGTGGCGATTCATGTGGACAGACAGCTTGTTGGTTGTCATGCCTACATAGAATGCAGCACAGTGGTTGCAGCTTAGCTTGTAAATCACATGACTGGTTTCACAGATAGTTCAGCCTTTGATGGCATAGTTGACGTTAATTACAGGACTGGAATAGGTGGTGGTAGGAGAATATATGGGACAGGTCTTGCATCTACGTCTATTACAGGGGTATGAGCCATGAGGGTAAGGGACTGGGAGCAGGGGTTGTGTGAGGATTGACGAGTATGTTGTGTAGGCTCGGTGGAAGGTGGAATTACACTGTAGGAGGGGTGGGAAGGATAGTGGGCAGTACATTTCTCATTTCAGGGCATGACAAGAGGTAATGAAAACCCTGGCGAAGAATGTAATTCAGTTGCTCTAGTCCCAGATTTTACTGCATTAAGAAGAGAATGCTCCTCTGTGGCTGGACTGTGGGACTTCGGGAGATGGTGGAAGACTGGAAAGATAAGACACGGGAAATTTGTTTTTGTACAAGGTTGGGAAGACAATTATGGCCAGTGACGGCTTCAGTGAGACCCTCGGTATATTTAGAGATGCAGATGCAATGACCACGGGTGGCTAGGCTGTATGGAATGGACTTCTTGGTATGGAATGGGTGGCAGCTGTCGAAGTTCAGGTATTTCTGGTGGTTTGTAGGTTTGATATGGATGGAGGTGCTGATGCAGCCACCTCTGAGGTGGAGGTAAACATCTAGGAAGGTGGCTTGTTGTGTTGAGCAAGACCAGGTGAAGTAAATGGGGGAGAAGTTGTTGAGGTTCTGGAGGAATGTGAATAGTGTGTCCTCACCTTCAATCCAGATAGCATAGATGTCATCAATGAAACTGAACCAGGTGAGGGGTTTAGGAGTCTGGGTTTTTAGGAAAGATTCCTCTAGATGGCGCATGAAGAGGTTAGAATAGGATGATGCCAGTTACAGATGATGACAGATATCTCGGTTGTAGAAGCCTGCCTTTTGATTGTTCAGAAAGTGTTCCACATTAAAAATTTAAATTTCATTTGGAAAATGGCTGCCACCCAATGGATTCTTTGTCAGAGGAAAATATCACTGGATTTAGAATGTGTGTGGCAAGAATTTATAGGCGAAAGAAGCAGCATGTCTGTCCTGTACAGAATGAGCTGGGACACTGTCGTGGATCAAAAATATGCCTTCACACTGCCTCTTGTGACACTTCACGTTGACAGCCTCCTCTAATTATCTCACCTGGAGATTTTTCCAGTACATTGCTGTGGAGATTTTCCCCTTAACATTATAGTCTGTTGGTACAACAGATTGTTCCAAAGAACACACAGCACCAAATTATCTGATGATGTTGGGATCTTTGCCTGCTTTAGTGGTGTTGTGTAAGTAGATGTATGTAAATGTGTGCTGTCTCATTAACTGTGATTAAATGGCTAAAGAAGCCATCTGAGTTAGCCAAACACAGAATCAATACATACACTGCTGCTTCAGTTTCAGTGGGTTTCTCAAGTGGGTGTGAGTAGTTGACACATCCTGTCGATGTCAGTTGTTGTCGTATTCATAACATCATGCAACATTTTGAAAACTGACCTCTTAGTGATTTCCATTTTTTCCACTATTGCCTCAATTGTTGAGCACCAGGTTACTCACTTTGTGGTCCTTCAGGCAGATGGGCTGCTACACCATTCTTCATCTTTGAACATGTTTTAGCAAGTTGAGAAACAAAATTGCTTCAGCTGTAAAAATATTAGGCACTACCAATTTCAGAGCACTTACAGCTGCATTTCAGGTACAAATCTGTATATAAGTGGACAATCAATCGTGTAGAAAACCAATATTCTGAAAGCTATGATGAAGCTGTAATGAAACATGTAGTCCCTGGAATCGAAACACATAATCACTGGAAGAGTCATGACTCAGCTTGCATTGTTAGTCCAATGAAATAATTACCCACAAAAGTGTGTCTGCTGTAAAAGTACTAAAACCTATGAAGAAAGATTAAGAAACAATGAGGATGAATTTATGTAATGTTATAATGGACAAGGGGAAATGTAAGAGGCACTCACTGAATATCAGTGTGTGGAGGTGAATGTTATCTGGGTGGCAGACTGTAGGCTAAAACATTTGACAGTTGTGTGTGTGTGTGTGTGTGTGTGTGTGTGTGTGTGTGTGTGTGTGTGTGTGTGTGTGTGTGTGTAGAGAGAGAGAGAGAGAGAGAGAGAGAGAGAGAGAGAGAGAGAGAGAGAGAGAGAGAGAATATTTCAATGTGTAGTGCTGGAATGAAAATAAGTAAACTAAATCATACCTCAAAACAGGAAAATAAGTTGCAAATATGTAGCATATTATCATGTTTCTGGGTACAGTTTAACTTTCACATTTGCAGCAAATAGCTCTGTTCCTGGGAATGATTTAGTTTACTTGATGTTGTTGTTGCATAAAAGTTAGTATTCTCTCTTTCCATCATTCTAATTTTCATGGTGTGTGAAAGTCATCTGGGTTGCTTGCTCAACATTCAGGAGATGGAGTACACCTGCTTATTATAGTATCATGTTGTATTCTAGGTTTTAATGGGACCCCATACATAGCATACATTCCTTGACATACTAATATTATAGCAGTCAAAGTTTTTAGCCAATAGGTCACGACAATCATTTGCACAGCTGACACAAAGGAGGAGCTTGAGAAGGAAGCACTCCTGACTATTGAAAATGCAAATAAATATTTAACACAAAACAACCTGTTTATGAATCAGTCTAAAACAATGAATGTAGTATTTCAGACCAAGCGTAGTGAAAATTATAATATAAATGTTAATATAAATGGAAACACTATTAAAGAAGTAACCAGCACAAATTTTCTAGGAACTATAATAGACAAACATTTGGCATGGGGGGAGCACATAGATGCACTGTGTAAAAAGATAAACAAACAGATCTTCATCATGCATAAAACAGCTAAGACTGTGGATGATAAAGTCCTCAGATCAATGTATTATGGACTTGTCTTCCCACATTTGTCTTATTCGGTTCATATATGGGGAAATGCACAAGCTGGCTACCTAAAAAGAATATTCACAATTCAGAAAAGGGCAGTGAGATGCATTGCAAAAATACCACCAAGACAGACCTGTAGGCAAGCTTTTGTACACTATAATATTATGACAGTATATTCACTGTATATATACCAAAGCATAATGGTGGTAAGGTCAAGTGATAAACACCTCCTAAATAAAGATGTACACAAACACGGTACAAGAGGAAATGAAAATTACTACATGATAAACAGAAATCTAAAACTGTCTATGACTGCCCCAGAAGAAGCAGGCAAAAGGTTTTTTAATAAACTCCCCAAAATCATTAAAAAAGAAACAGATCTAAAATGTTTTAAAAATCATTTGAAACTATATCTCACAGAGAAATGTATATACAGTTTGAGTGAATACTAAGATGTGTTTAAATATATCATTACTGAAATGTACCTGTAAAAATTATCATTTCTGTATGTTTTTTTTTGATTTGTGTGTACATATAATGTGAAACATGTAAAACCTTTGTATGATTATGGACTATTTCTGTTTAATCATTTGTTTCATTTATATATATATTGAAATCAAGTTTGATGTTAATAGGCTATTGTATGACACACCCAATACTCTCAGCTGGATTTTCAGCTGGAGTCCATGGGCAAAGAATAAATAAATAAATAAATAAATAAATTGTTACCTAGGTGGCATATTAAAGTGTGTGAACATTCATGTGGTAACATCGGCGAGTGCCTCTTAAATATCCTTATCCACTATGGTGTTATGTAAATTCCTCCTTAATGTTTTTATCATCTTCGCTGCTATTATGCAAGTGTTTTCCACCATATTTTATTACTTCTAGGACATAAGCATTTTTGGGAATAATCTATTTAATGGGACTGACAATGAATGCTACGTCTTCCTATAATAATTATTTAAATTGTGAATTGACGCCATCCTCAGTATATGCTTCATTACAGTTTGATCTTAGCTTTGGGATTATTTATTTTCTACAGGATTCTTTTTCTGCTTATATACAGTTTTGCACCCAAAGATGCAGCTGTAAGTGTTGCAAAATTGGTAGTTCCAAAGAATAGAAGGATTTTACAGCTGATATGGTTTCATTTCTCAATATGGTTTCTCATGGCTGTGGTTGCCCAGATAATTCTTTTGTTTAATGACGCAAAGTGTCAGAGGCATTTAACTATTGAGTGATGAATTGTTACCTTACACTTCCACTTCATTTTGGATTGTAGGGTAATTGTCCTCCTCTAAGTGCAGAAAATGCCACACTGTTCCTGTTTATCAGGAATGCAGAGGTTTGCCTACAAACAATGAAATAACTGTTACATAATTTTATTTTTTCAAGGTGGTGATGAAAATTTCAGGTCTCTTCTGTGCTGATGTAAGATGGCTGCAGATATGGCTCCCCAGCAATTTTCGACTGATGTATCAACTGCGAATGACACATTGGGGTTTGATTTATATAGTTAGCTTATCCACTGTATGATTTTCTGACAGCATACTGTAGTATTAGTACTGCTAGTAATACCATACTCGAAAAACGTAGGGTTTGGAACTGTATGTTTCTTCTTCCTTGGGGAAGGAGAGATTGGCTAGGGAAGATTGCAAAAATGGGGCAACTCACACAGATCAGACTGAGAGGACCTGTGTGTTGTGAGGAGAAACTTGTGCAAAGCTCAGTTTGGTTATATTTGCTTATGTGGATCAGTTTTCTGAGAGCTTGCCATGATGTATGTGTCAGTAAATTTGAAATGAGATGCATTTTTGTTTTGGAATTGTGGCTACATGCTGGAATTTTTTAAATTATTAACAAAATTTCATAAATGTATCCCTACTGACCACCCCCAGATACTATTACTTCAGAATTTCACCTATGGAATAGAAGTATTTGAGTAGAAATTATTTCACTTTGTTTTAAAACATTCATTTTTTACCAGTATCTTTAATTCATAAAAGAGATGATAAAACACTTTTATGGATGCATACTTTTTTTCTTTCTGTGGTGGATTGAGGTTAAATTGTAGGTAGTGGAGGACATTCTTCTTACTAGCAAACTATTCATGAGTAGTAGTACTCTTGTAAAAATTGTACCTAACTCTGCACAACAGACTTCATAAGAATAAATGGGTTGTGAAGCTTTTGTTAGTCAACCAAATTTTTAAACAATGCCTGCCCAAAATTCATGTATTGCCATGAGATTTAAATGAGAATGTCATATTGCATTGTTGGCTGAGATATCTCATGGAGTGGATTCAGTTACCTGTATGAAAGGGTGTTTTTCCTCCATCATACTGGCATCTATCTTCATTGGTAGGTGGGATCTGTGTCAGTATTGGATTTATAGTATGTAGGTGAGTGTAATGAAAGCATGTATAGTGTCATGTTTGTGTTGCATGGTGGTGGTGCTGGTGGTGGCAGTGTTTGGAATTTAATGCAGGAATTTAGCACAAATATGGGTGTGCATAACATTCATGCCACCAGCTCTTCTGTCCTTGCTGGCCAGACACTAACATTGAAAATTTTCTCCACACTGGAGATTCAAACAAGTATACCTCAGAGTTGAGCTGTATGATTTTCCACAGGATGGTAGACGTAGCTCTCTGTCACAGTTTGACAGTGGCCATTCATCTTGGTTGACAGCTAGTTGGTAATCTTAACAATATAAAAATCTGAGCAAAGATTGCATCAGAGCTGGTATGTAATATGGCTATTTGCACTTGGGGCTGCACTCCAATGGAGTGGGCAGGGGGCGGGGGGAGGGGGGGGGGGGGGCGGCGGCTGGCGGGCGGGCAGGCATCATAAGCCGTCAGGACTGGAATCAGAAGTGCTTGGTGCTTGGATAGGGCAGGTTTGGCACCGGGACCTAGGCCTCCCGCAGGGTTATGATCGCTGTGGCAACGATTTCGGATTGGGGGGAAGGCATAGCGATGGTCTAAGATATTGCAGAGGTAGGGTGGGCAATGGAACACCATTTTAGGATGGGTGGGAAGTATATTTGGTAGGAAGTAAGAATATCTCATTTCAGGGCATCCTTTGATAGGGCTTTGACACTATATCATTGTGTCCTGAAACAAGGGACATCTTAACAGAGGTTCTTCCCATCCCTCCCAAAGTATTATTCCACGCCCACACAACATCCTAGTTCATCCCTTTGATACTTCCAATCCCTCAACTCTCCACATATTATCTCCATTGGAGACATATGTGCAAAACCTGTCCAATCCACCAAAACAGTGCTTCCAGTCCCAGTCTTGTCACAGGATTATTCCAACCTATCAGAGGATAGGCCACATGTGGAAACAGCTTTGTAATCAGAATCTGAATCTTATTGTCTCATAATGCACAAGTTAAATCATTGATTTTATGTTCAGGAGACTCATCAGCTGATGTTGTTGTTGTTGTTGTTGTTGAAGTCTTCAGTCCTGAGACTGGTTTGATACAGCTCTCCATGCTACTCTATTCTGTGCAAGCTTCATCATCTCCCAGTACTTAC
Organism: Schistocerca serialis cubense; assembly: GCF_023864345.2. Taxonomy (NCBI): domain Eukaryota; kingdom Metazoa; phylum Arthropoda; class Insecta; order Orthoptera; family Acrididae; genus Schistocerca; species Schistocerca serialis. The sequence continues at coordinate 2,690,293 of NW_026047573.1, forward strand.
TACAAGCTACAACTTACATCCTTCTGAATCTGTTTAGTGCATTCATCTCTTGGTCTCCCTCTACGCTTTTTACCCTCCATGCTGCCCTCCAATACTAAATTGGTGATCCCTTGATGCCTCAGAACATGTCCTACCAACCGATCCCTTCTTCTAGTTAAGTTGTGCTACAAACATCTCTTCTCCCCAGTCCTATTCAATACCTCCTCATTAGTTATATGATCTACCCATCTAATCTTCAGTATTCTTCTGCACCACCACATTTCGAAAGCTTCTGTTCTCTTCTTGTCTAAACTAGTTATCGTCCATGTTTCACTACCATACATGGCTATGCCCCATACAAATACTTTCAGAAACGACTTCCTGACACTTAAATCAATACTCGATGTTAACTTGCCATTGCCAGTCTACATTTGATATCCCCTCTAGTTTGACCATCATCAGTTATTTTGCCCCCCAAATAGCAAAACTCCTTCACTACTTTAAGTGTCCCATTTCCTAATCTAATTCCCTCAGCATCTCCCGACTTAATTCGACTGCATTCCATTATCCTCATTTTGCTTCTGTTGATGTTCATCTTATACCCTCCTTTCATGACACTCTCCATTCCGTTCAACTGCTCTGCCAAGTCCTTTGCTGTCTCTGATTACAATGTCATCGGCGAACCTCAATGTTTTTGTTTCTTCTCCATGGATTTTAATACCTAATCGGAATTTTTTTAAGATAAGTCATAGGGTCAGTATTGCCTCACGTGTTCCAATATTTCAACAGAATCCAAACTGATCTTCCCCGAGATCAGCTTCTACCAGTTTTTCCATTCGTCTGTAGAGAATACGCGTTAGTATTTTGCATCCGTGATTTATTAAACTGATTGTTCAGTAATTTTCACATCTGTCAGCACCTGCTTCCTTTGGGATCAGAATTGTTATATTCTTCTTGAAGTCGGAGGGTATTTCGCCTGTCTCATACATCTTGCTCACCAGATGGTAGAGTTTTGTCATGACTGGCTCTCCCAAGGCCATCAGTAGTTCAAATGGAATGTTGTCTACTCCCGGGGCCTTGTTTTGACTCAGGTCTTTCAGTGCTCTGTCAAACTCTTCACGCTGTATCATATCTCCCATTTCATCTTCATCTACATCCTCTTCCATTTCTATAATATTGTCCTCAAGTACATTGCCCTTATATAGGCCCTCTATATACTCCCTCCACCTTTCTGCTTTCCCTTCTCTGCTTTGAACTGGGTTTCTATCTGAGCTCTTGATATTCATACAAGTGGTTCTCTTTTCTCCAATGGTCTTTTTAATTTTCCTGTAGGCAGTATCTATCTTACCCCTCATGAGATAAGCCTCTACATCCTTACATTTGTCCTCTAGCCATCCCTGCTTTGCCATATTGCACTTCCTGTTGATGTCGTTTTTGAGACGTTTGTATTCCTTTTTGCTTGCTTCATTTACTGCATTTTTATATTTTCTCCTTTCATCAATTAAATTCAATATTTCTTCTGTTACCCAAGAATTTCTACTAGCCCTTGTCATTTTACCCACTAGGTCCTCTGCTGCCTTCACAACTTCATCCCTCAGAGCTACCCATTCTTCTTCTACTGTATTTCTTTCCCCCATTCCTGTCAATTGTTCCCTTATGCTCCCCCTCAAATTCTGTACATCCTCTGTTTTAGTCAGTTTATCCAGGTCCCATCTCCTTAAATTCCCACCTTTTTGCTGTTTATTCAGTTTTAATCTACAGTTCATAACCAATAGATTGTGATCAGAGTCCACAGCTGCCCCTGGAAATGTCTTACAATTTAAAACCTGGTTCCTAAATCTCTGTCTTACCATTATGTAATTTAGCCGAAACCTGTCAGTATCTCCAGGCTTCTTCCATGTATACAACCTTCTTTTATGATTCTTGAACCAAGTGTTAGCTACGATTAAGTTGTGCTCTGTGCAAAATTCTACCAGGCGCCTGCCTCTTTGATTTCTTAGCCCAATCCATATTCACCTATTACATTTCCTTCTCTCCCTTTTCCTACCACCGAATTCCAGTCACCCATGACTATTAAATTTTCGTCACCCTTCACTATATGAATAATTTCTTTTATTTCATCATATATTTCTTCAATTTCTTCATCATCTGCAGAGTTAGTTGGCATATAAAATTGTACTACTGTAGTGGGCATGGGCTTCGTGTCTGTCTTGGCCACAAAACAATGCATTCACTATGCTGTTTGTTGTAGCTTACTCGCACTCCTGTTTTTCTATTCATTATTAAACTGACTCCTGCATTACCCCTATTTTGTATTTATAACCCTGTATTCACCAGACCAGAAGTCTTGTTCCTTCTGCCACCGAACTTCACTAATTCCCACTATATCTAACTTTAACCTGTGCAGATCCCTTTTTAAATCTTCTAACCTACCTGCCCAATTAAGGGATCTGGCTTTCCACGCTCCGATCCATAGAACGCCAGTTTTCTAGCTTCTGATAACGACGTTCTCTTGAGTAGTCCCCGCCCGGAGATCTAAATGGGGGACTGTCTTACGTCTGGAATATTTTACCCAAGAGGCTGATAACTATGATAAATTATCTGTGGAGTACAATATTTTTATATAATCACAATAAAATCTGAATTCTATGTATTATATCCTGCTCAGATGGTCAGATCATTAAAAAATTCATCAACAGAGTATTAATTATCCTGCACCAGGGTGCTATTCTATTCTCTTTTTACTGCCTCAGTTTGGACATTTCTAAAATTTGTGCCTTTCCATTTATTGTATACTTTCATTCCCATGTATTGTGGAGTCTGTACAGAAAGATTAAGCCTATATGCAGCAACATGAAGCTTTCTTTGGTTCTAGTTTCGTAACTATGCTGGAAATTGAAAAAAGAGCTTAGGGTTATTACTTGTAAAAATAATTATTCCATATAGATATAATGAGGGAATGCTTAGTATCTTAAGATCTCTTAATAATGGCCAACTAGATCCTTTGGCATTGCACAACATATGTTTCTGATAATTTTTTTCTGCAAAACTAATATTCTTGTCGTGTTGCTAGCATTCCCCCAGAAGACAATATCATATCTCACTACTGACTCAAAGTAACTATGGTATACTATTTTTTGTGTGTCTATACTAGTGACATTGACTAAGATTGTCATAGCAAATGCCGGGCTGTTTACTTTATTTTTTAGATAATCTATGTGTGAGGACCATGATATGTTTCTGTCTAATTGCATTCCTGCTTCATTTAGCTCCTAGCTTCTGCGCTAAATGTGAATATCATTTATTTGAGACTGTTTTGTCTTAAATTGCATCAGCCCTGTTTTTGAAATATTATCTTTAAGCCATTTACATGGAACCAAACATCGAGGTTTCTATGACCTTTTCAGGAATCTTTTCTGTGTTTTTGTTTTCTACCAGTACTGATGTGTCATCAGCAAATAAAACTGAATTATATAACATGTTTCAGTTATATACCTGAATCATAACCTGGTCCATCTGGATCATCCTCTCCTCCACCAGCTTTCTTGAACAGTACAGATGGTAGTTATACTTTCAATACTTTCTCCAATTTCAAAATTATTGTGTCCTTTGTCTTCTATAATCTGTTGTTCCCACACAATCTACCCAACAGCTTCTGCTGCATCTGTCCCACATCACCTCCCTACTTATGTTCCCTCACCTTCACTCTGTGCTTCTCTCTTCCAATGAACCCACCGGTCTTTCTTCCCCTCTCTGCTCCTCTCCTTACCCATTCCCCTTTTCTCCCCAATTTATCCCCACTTGGTGCCCCACAGCTTTCAGATGCTGTGCCAGGCAGCATTGTCCTGCTGCCATCTAGACCCTGCGTGCTCTGTCAGACAGTGATGTTCCCTCACCACACCTGTACCCTGCTATACCTACCCCTTTTGTGCCCCATTAAGGATTGCTACTTTCAATCAGTGTGAGTGTTGCATTGTCGCTGGAGCAGTCCGAGACAGTGGTTATGTGTGGGTGATGTGTGCTTGCTTGTGTTGATGTGTGTTTTCTTTTCTGAAAAAAGACTTTGGCCAAACTGAAAATGAGTAACATTCTTCATTGTGCTTGTCTGCAACTCAATGTGTGATCTTTATGGTAGATAGAAAATGCAATACCTGCATTCTTCATTGTCTTATCCTCTGGATAGGCCAGATTTACCCGTAAAAGTGTCACTGCTGTAAATTTTGCATTTTGTATCCTTCTGTGTATACTTAGTGATATGAGGTCCTCTGCTTAGAAAAAGGAAACAGATTAAGAGGAAAAAGAAAAATGAGTAATACAGTTACGAAATGGAAGGGAAGGGGAGGAGGGGGGAGAGAAGACGAAAAAGATTTAGTTAGAGAAAGGGAGGGCATGCTGAAAATAAGAAGGTTAGAACAGTAAAGCAAATAATGAGATGCAATAGAGATGATGATGATGATAAAAGGGGAGGTGTTACTGGAAGCTAAGTTCATAAGGTTGTTGGGATGCAAAGATGTGTGTGAGGAAGAGTTCCCATCTCTGGATTCCATAAAAACCAGTACCTAACCAGATACCCAAACATCTAATGTGTTGTTGTTACCCCAGGGGGTCCACAACTCTGTTGTGGATACGTGCATAGTGAGCACGGGACCCCGAGCTAATGGGGCCATCCATCCTTTCCGGGCTGCAACACTTCCCTTTCCGCATCCTTCCCCATCCCCCATCTTGCCCCCCCCCCCCTCACCCCTCTCCATCGCCTCTTTCATTCCCTTTCTCCCCCTCTGGGAGAATGTTTTGTGCCTATGTCCGGAGTCGGAAAGTCGAAACTGTAACAAATTCTTTGCTTTCTCCACTTGCAAGTATTTGTCCTTCCTTTATCCTTCTCTTTTCCTTACCTCTTCTCTTTGCCCTTTTCTCCACTGCAGTGTTTGAGACCTCTCTTCTTTCCTTTCCCTTTCTCTTTTTCCCTCCCTGTGCATGTCTGAAGGCCAACCCATGCTTTTCCACACGTAGCCGGTGATGGGGTAACGGGTAATTCCCCGCCCCGGGTAGACAGGTAGGACACATACGTACCCCCTGGTAATGGCCAGGCCCAGGGAGGGGTGATTACCGAGCTGATACCTTCCAAAAGTGCTGATTGGTCCCTCCATCCGTTTGTCGGGAGGTGTGACCTGAGGTGTGAACAATCACATAAGGTGGGAGTGCCCTCAGAGAGGGCCCTCACAAAGAAGGAGCACTCCATCGGAGAAGCCGGTAATCATTGGTGATACTTTCACAATGGTTTCACCATCTTCTACTATGTCAGCTCACAAGCGTAAGTTCAATGAGTTTCAGCCACAGACAGTCCTTCCATCATTGCCAAAGTTCCTTGTTGTTTCTCGGTCTGACGATGGTCACAACTTCTCCACGGTCAACCCTTTCATTATTCAGAAAGGTGTCGATGCAATTGCAGCTCCTGTAAAGTTTTGTTCCAGATTACGAAATGCCACCTTGTTGTAATAAACAGTCAGTGCCCTCCAGGCACAAAAATTGCTGCATACTTCACTGCTACACACCTTCCCTCTCTGGGTGGAACTGCACCGTACTTTAAATTCATCATGTGGGGTCGTTTATACACGCTCCCTCACGCACCTGTCTGACCAGGGTGTAACGGCCGTTCATAGTCATGAAAAGGGTTGACATGAACCTCATTACAACCTGCACTGTCTTCTTGACATTTGACAAAGTTCAACTCCCATCGAAAATCAAAGCAGGCTATGAGATAATTTCCGTTCGCCCTTACATCCCAAACCCTAAGCGTTGCTATCGATGTCAGCGGTTCAGTCATACCAGCCAGTACTGTTCCAATCTGGCCAAATGTGTTACGTGTGGCAAGGATGCCCACGAGGGTGCTTGTCCACCTCCATCCCCTCGTTGCATCAACTGTATGGGTGACCACGCTGCTTCCTCTCGAGATTGCCCCATTTTTAAAGATGAAAAGCTCATTCAGGAAATCAGGGCGAAGGAAAAGGCGTCAACATTTGCTGCTAGAAAATTATTCGCCAGTCGACTGCCCACCGTGCCTCTGACAGGAAAATACAGTACTATCCTTGCCTCTCCTCAGCCAACAAAGGAGGCAGCCACGTAGATTTGCGATCTCACCTTTAGTTCCACGGTTGTCAGATCGGCCAGTGCAGGGATCGCCCGTTCAACCTCCCCACTTTCGCCTGCTCACTCTATGGCTCACCCTTCATCGGGTTCTGCCAAATCACGAGCCCAAAAGTCAGACACCAAGACTTCAAAAAAAGAGCATACTCGTGAAGATTTTTTACGTACCCCAACTTCACAACCATCGGTTCCTCCTTCTTCTAAACATCATAATTCCAAGAAGGCAGCAAAGAAACCCAGTTCATCTCCTTCTCTGCCAAGGCATGTCTCATCTACTGCGCCACCTGGTGGTAATCGCCCTCGGCCGTCTTCTGTGTCGCCGAGGTGCACTACTGGCGGCTGATCAACCGGCCGATTGCTGGAGGCAGGAGCTGCTCCTGAACAACCTATGGATCAGGATCTTCTGCCTTCGGGTGAATGCCATTCCATGTTGTTGGTCGCAAGCTCTGAGCAGTCGCTGAGTTGATGGCAACCTTGGTCACATTCCTCCATTTTCTGTTCACCCTATGTGCATTATCCACTGGAATATCCGCAGCATTCGAGCCAATCAGGACGAATTGTCGATTCTCTTACGATCCTACTCGCTGGTCATCTTCTGTCTTCAGGAAACAAAGCTACGTCCTCATGACCGCTTTGTTCTCCCCCTTTTTCATTCCATCCAAATTGATCTCCCCTCTGTTGAAGGCACTCCAGCCCATGGAGGACTCGTGATTCTTCTCCATGATTCCATTATCAGTCAATCCCCTTAAACACTTCCTTCCAAGCTGTCGCTGTCCGTCTTTACCTTTCTGGATACACGTTCTCTCTTTGTACTGTATACATTCCATCGTCCACACCAATGGCACGATCTGATCTCCTTCATCTTCTTGGTCAGCTTCCACCACCCTATTCGCTGATTGGGGACTTCAATGCCCACCACCCGCTTTGGGGATCTCCACATCCTTGTCCGCGTGGCTCACTATTGCTAGACATCTTCCTCCAAGCGGATCTAGTTTGCCTCAACACTGGGGACCCTACATTTTTTACTGCCTCCATGACAAATTTCTCTGATTTGCTCGGTCGGTACTGTTCGACTAGCTCAACGCTTCGAATGGTTCGCCCTTGATGATATGGACTAGAGTGACCACTTTCCATGTGTGCTTAGACTGCAGCCTCAACTGCCATATATGCGCCCACGGCGCTGGAAGTTTGGCGAAGCCGATTGGACACTTTTTTCGTCTCTAGCGACATTCGATGACCGTCACTTTCCTAGCGTCGATGATGAGGTCTCACACATTACAGATGTTATTCTTAAAGCTGCGTAATGTTCAATACCACGCACCTCAGAATTGCACCAGCGCCCCCCAGTTCCTTGGTGGAACGAGGAATGCCGTGACACAATACATGAGCGGCGACGTGCTCTTCGTGTTTTCCGCCACCATCCTACTTTGGCCAACTGTGTCCGCTATAAGCAGTTCCGTTCCCGATTCCGTTGCGTCATTCACGATAGCAAGAAGGCAAGCTGGAAATTCTTTATTAGCTCATTTAACACCTTCACTCCCTCCTCGGAAGTTTGGAGTCGGATTCGGTGGTTATCAGGCGCGCCCATTTTCTCACCGGTCTCTGGGCTCACAGTCGCGCATGATACATTAGTGGATCCCGTCGCAATTTCTAACTCATTGGGTCAACACTATGCTGGGATTTCGAGCTCTTCAAATTACCCGCCAGCATTTCTCCCAAAGAAATGTGCAGCGGAAGTGCAACCTCTTGTTTTCTCCTCTCAAAATTGCGAAAGCTATAATACTGTTTTCTCCATGCGGAAACTGCAACATGCACTCCCTTCCTCTCGCTCCAGGACCAGATGGTATCCACGTCCAAATGTTGCTGCATAGTCTGCGTTACCTCCTTCACCTTTGTAATCGAATTTGGACCGACAGTACTTTTCCCAGATGATGGCGGGGAGCTATCGTCGTTCCTGTCCCGAAACCTGGAAAGGACTAACATCTCCCCTCTAGCTATCGCCCCATTTCTCTCAAGAGTAGTGTATGTAAGGTTTTGGAGCGTATGGTAAATTGCCGTTTAGCTTGGTGGCTGGAGGCCCGCAGCCTTTAAACACCTGCCCAAATGTGGTTTCTGAAAGCATTTTTCTGCAGTTGACCATCTTGTTGCTCTCTCCACTTATATCATGAACAATTTTCTCCAGGAACGCCAAACAGTAGCAATATTTTTTGATCTGGAGAGAGCATACGATACCTGTTGGAAGATAGGCATTCTCCGCACACTGTTCTCTTGGGGCTTTCGATGCCGTCTGCCCCTTTTTCTTCGCGAATTTATGGCAGAGCGCGTATTTAGAGTGCGGGTGAACACTACTCTCTCCCGTATTTTCTCCCAAGAAAACGGGGCACCCCAGGGCTCCGTGCTGATGGTTGTACTGTTTGCCATTGCCATAAATTGTATTATGGAATGTCTCCTTCCTGATGTATCGGGTACCCGCTTTGGGGCGATTTTGCGATCTACTACAGCTCTCAACAGACAAGCCTTCCTGAACGACATTTTGAAGGATGTCTCGAATGCCTGCACTCTTGGAGCATCTAAACAGGCTTTCGCTTTTCTCCCAGTAAGACCGTTTGTGTTAATTTTTGGCGTCGTATGGAGTTTCTTCTACCCTCCTTACATCTAGGACCTGTCAACCTTCCATTTTCGGACGTCGCTAAATTCTTGGGTCTTATGTTTGACAGAAAACTGTGCTGGTCCTCCCACGTTTTCTATCTTTCGGCTCCCTGTTGGCGATACCTCAACACCCTCCATGTCCTGAATGGTACCTCCTGGGGAGCGGACTGAGTGGTCTTTCTCTGCCTGTATCGCGCCTTAGTGGGCTTGAAATTGGACTATGGAAGAATAGTTTACTCCTCTGCACGGCCGTCTATTCTTCGTCGTCTCGACTCTATCCAGCACCGTGGATTACGTTTAGTGTCTGGAGCTTTTTACACCAGCCCTGTGGAAAGCCTTTACGCTGAGACTGCTGAACCTCCGCTGTCCAATCGGCGAGCAGTCCTTCTGAGTCTTTATGCTAGCCATCTGTCTTCCATGCATGCTAATCCAGCCCATGACATTTTTTTTCGACGCCTCCTTTGATGTAGGGTATGCAGACCGCCCCTCCTCCCTACTACCACCAGGAGTCCGCTTCCATCAACTGCTCCATTCTCTTTCCTTCCGCTTTCCTAAAACCTTCTTGACTAGTTGGGGTACAGCACCGCCTTGACTCCGTCCCCGGATTTACCTGCTCCGTGACCTTTGTCAATGTACCAAGGATGCTACCCCTGCACTTGTTTATCATTGGGCATTTGCTGCTCTATGTGCACAAATGAAGCCAGCCACATTCATTTACACTGATGGCTCGAAAACATCGTTAGGTGTAGGGAGTGCCTATGTTGTTGGCGACACCCCAAATCAATTTCGCCTTCCCGACCAGTGTTCGGTTTATACTGCGGAGCTCTACGCTGTTCTCCAGGCTGTCCACTATATCTGCCACCATCAGCGGATACAGTATGTTATCTGTTCAGATTCACTCAGCTCTCTCCTCAGTCTCCAAGCTCTCTAACCTGTCGACTCTCTGGTCCACTGGATTCAGGACTGTCTGCGTTTGCTCCACCTGGAGGGTGTCTCGGTGGCGTTCCTCTGGCTCCCGGGACATGTTGGTATCTGTGGAAATGAGGCGGCCAATATAGCAGCCAAGGCTGCAGTCTTTCTTCTTCGGCAAGCTATTTAATCGATTCCCTTCGCCGATCTACGGAGTGTTTTATGTCGTCGTGTTGTTCTTTTATGGCATGCACATTGGTCGACACTTCTCCCTAATAAATTGCAGAAGGTGAAAGCTCTTCCCTGTGCTTGGACCTCTTCCTCCCGAACGCGTCGTTGGGTGGAGGTAATTTTAACTAGACTCCGGATAGGGCACTGTCTTCTTAGCCATCGACATCTTTTAAGCGGCAATCCTCCCCCACTCTGTCCCCACTGCTCTCAGCTGTGGACGGTAAGACACCTTTTAATTGAGTGCCCCTATTTTACTCTGTTATGTGCTTGTCTACAGCTGTCGCCTGATACATCGTCAATTTTAGCAGATGACACGTGCTTGGCCAATCACGTTCTCGAGTTTATTAGTGCCAGTGAAATGACGTCAGTCATTTGAATCTTTTTTTGGGGACACCCAAGCCCTTTGTGTAGTGGATTTTTAAGCCTTCCTTCTGCTTTTAGTTTCTCCAATTTTTTGGGTTTCGTTCCCATTGCTGCTGGTTTCGATTTTCGGTTTTTACTGTTTCCTAAGTCACAGACCGGGCGCTAATGACCATAGCAGTTTTGCGCCCTAAAACCAAAACAAAAAAAAACAAAAAAATCTAATGTGTAGTCACTGGCACTGAGGTCTTTTGAGTACAGAGATCATCCTACCTGATAAGTTTCCCTGGTTGCTGGAGGTGGGAACTTATCCTCCAACACATGTCCACATACCAATATCTTAAAAAGCTTAACCTCTGTTAACATAATTGAGCCATCATTTGCATTATCATCTTTTAATTATATTTGACACATTTTTAAAATTTATTATTGCTCATTATATTCTGTATTGTTCTTCTCCCTCCCCACTCTCTGTATCTCTTTCTCTCCTCATTTGTGTAAGCACTACTCTGTCTCTCCATATCCATTACTACTTCTTACTCTGTCATCATCTCTGTAGTGAACCAGGCATATTGGTTACTAATGTACTACCTATGATGCACTTTCCCTGGCAATGTCCCCCTTGCTTTTCTTACCCTCTTTTTGTTTCCTCATTCTCACAAAAGATTATCCCCATTTGATTAACCCACATTTCCAAGTTTCCCAACCTGCGCAAGTCCCATACTTGAGGAAAGGTGTAACAGTTCTGAAAGCTACGATAGTAATATGTGTCTATTTCCAGTAGTAATAATTCCACTCCTTAATTTAAGAACTAGTCAGCTATTTTCTCATATTTTTGTAATAGTCGTGTGCACTGTACTTTCAGTGAAATGTATTACGTAGGAAAAGGGAGGTCATGCTGATGGATGGCTAAATTTAGAACGGTAGTGGGATGAGACTACGTGCTGAAGAGCAGGTTATCTAAAAAGGGCTTGGTCTGAGGCATCCAGATGACCCATAGGTGCCACTAAACTCCTCCAGCAACTGCATGCCAGGTGTCCCTGAGGTGGGTAGTTCTTGGGGTCAGTTTCTGAATTTGGCCTATGTGATGGTTCTCATCCACATACAGGGTGCAGAAAAATTGTATCACGAATTTTAACCCTGGATAGCTGATGCCAGTAGGAATGAAAATTACTAATGCTGTGTAGGGCAACAAAACACAACTTTAAAAACTATGAAAACTTGGCGTCATGTGCTCCAATTGACTGCGGGATTGCCCTGTTGCCAGATACTCTGGACAATGCATGACCTTGCATGCTTTGCCTGCCAGAATTTGTGATGTATCCAGGGCAGCCTACACACTCAGTGGTAGCGCCAGCCTTCCACTCTGGGGGCTGGAGGTGAACCAACCAACCCAACACATCCATTGTTGTTTCATGATAAGACGTACTGGAAACAAACCCTTCAACAGCTGTTAGTTAGCATACAGAAAGTCTTTTACAAATTGTGACAGCCCTGAAAAAGGCCTTTTTTGTGACTAGGACATTGTTTACTTAAAGCAGGTGCTGGACCTGGTGACCCTGCATGCAACACAAGGTTGGTAGTGTCGAAAGGTGTTTTGCTGAACTCTCTCAAAGTTTACTGGCATTGCCTTAATGTGATTTGCGGCATGTTGAATGACATGCATTAATTCATCTTTGTCTCTAGGTGATTTGCACCTGGGTGGGTGAACTGCAACCTTGAAGAATTCCCACAGGAAACTACCGGTGGTGTGAGGTCTGGGACTACGGGGACCATGTCCTATGAGCATGTCTGCCAGTTACCTGGTCATTGAAGAGTTCATCTAAATATCCACACACAGCATGACTGTTAGGTGCAGGCGACTCATGCTGCAACCACATGCATAGCCGAATTTCCAGGGGAACACCTTCCAGCAGGCCGGGTAGCGTTTTGTGCAAAAAGTGAAGGTAATTTGCCATGGCAAGTTGAGGAGGTTGGTGGACCGGCCCAATAAGATGGTCAACCACAATGCCTGCCCAAATGTTGAGCAAAAATTGTTCCTGGTGTGTGTGGACGTACATGTCGTGAGGATTTCCCCTTGCCCAGTAATGAACGTTTTGAGTGTTGCAAAGGCCATCCCAATGGACGGTGTGTTCATACAGTAAACAACATGACAACAGGGAAGTCAGGATCTCGTGCAACACATCGCAGAAAACACCAGCGAAACCCTAGCCTGTGCTCATAGTCTGTGACAGGATTTAGGTCTTCAGCAAGGTGTAAAGTAAATAGATGCTGGCCATCATTCCTCAAAACCTCCCAGACTGATGAGTGACCACAATGTTATGTCCGGTTGCTCGAGTACAGGTCATAGGTGTTTCCTCAATGCACTTGAGAACAGTCTCTTCAAATGCTGCATCCCCTAATGTTCGAGGTCTTCCAGCATCACCATGATATCCTGCTAACAAACCTGTTTCACCAAGTCATGGGTGAATTGCTGTAAATGTTTGCAGGTGTGGCTGATGTCTTGCTGGGTACTGTTCATCATACAACCATTGAGCTTCATGTGCATTATCGTCAGCTAGTTCATAAACAAAAACCATATCTTGCCGTTCTTCAAACAAATACTGTGCCACCATACTTACTGTATGACTAAATCCTAGGTGACGTGTGTGTGCTCTGAAGTGAAGCTTACATGTGAATGCCTCTTACATGAGGTAGAGACAAACAGCAAGACCTATTCGACACGTATGCATATCGCATTCGAGCAGTGATGGGCGAGGGACATTTGTGTGTGTAAACCGACTGTCATAGCATTGCCAGACAAATAACAAATGGCAACATGGCAATCTCATTGCCAAATGGAACAAGTGGCACCAAGTTTCATAGTTTTAAAATGGTATTTTTTTGACCTGTGTGACATCAGTAATTTTGGTTCCTTCTGGCATCAGCTATCCTGGGATAAAATTTGGCAACACAATTTTTCTCCACCCTGTATAAAGGAGCATTGTTGGGAGCATCTCAGTTATTAAACACTGTCCTGTTTGATGTTGTGTAGCTCATCTCCCTCTCCCACTGATGTACCTTCAGATACTTAAATTCAGGAATTTATTGCCACCAGATGAGAAGTAGTAGAAGCTGTTGGGTTTAAGGTCCAGCTTATCACTATCTAACTGAACATAGTGTAGTTAAGTTTAGGTAGGGCAGGAGCCGGATATGTTTGGAGATTTATAGCTGTTACCTGAGTTGCCTCACTCTGTTCTTTCCCATGGGTGAAAGACTTACACCAGAGGAGTTGTCGCAGGACGGTAGGGACACTGGTAACTCTGTGTGTAATACACTGGTCCGCAGTGACATACGATATTTAGCGAGTATGTGAGCAGTGCTGAGCCTCAATTGAGTCTTCTTAGAAGGACTCTCAGTCCAGATAGCAGTGCTTCTAAATCTCAGCCCCAAAGGTCAACATGACCAGTCAACATGCTGATCAAGAGCTGGCAAAACTTTCAAGTCAGTGTTGTCATGTGAAGGCCTGCCTGCCAGCCTGCTTGTCTTTGTGTTGGCTGTACCACATTTAAGTGCAGAGGTATACAGACAATGGCTCCTCATACAGATGAGGGTTCCTCACTTTGCTTCAGTAGTGCAGGTTGTCAAGCAGTCGATCTTAATTGTTTCCCATGAAGTTCCCTTAGAGCCCCAGAGACAGTTATTCTATGGTCAGCTCCATGGTACTGAAACCATTCACATTTTATCAATTATGTATCCAGTATAGCTCCTCTGACAACACAGATGAATCACTGCCAATCATAATTTCAAATACAACACACAGAATAATATATTCTAAAGTGACGCTTCAGTAGCAACAATAGGATGTTGGTGCTGACCCTAATGTGCTCTCTTTGTACTAATTAGTAGTCAAGTTTTGTAGAACAGTGACAGAGAATGATAGCTTAACCAGCAGTACTACATCTGAAACCTGTTTAAAAGACTTGTCAACCTTACGTGTGTTGATGAGGTGAACTTCAGAGTTAAAGCAGTTGATTGTGAGCTATCTTAATCTGCAGTACACATGTTGTATTAGTCTCGCTCAGGTATTTCAGGCCCCTTTTGATTGTTTTAATGTTTGCCATTCTGTAAGTAGATAGGAGATCTTTCTTTATTTTATCATTAAAAAAGCTGAAACCGCAAAAAGAAAAGGAGATAAAACCCCTCTTAGTGCACAGCATGAACTAGTGGTGACTATTGACATACAAAGAGTATCTTCTTCTGGCAAAACAAAAATTGTCTAAATGTATTGTGCCTACTCGCACAAGTTCTGACAAGTCTTTTTAGACATTCAGATAACTTGCAGTGTTACTCAGAGAGAGATATTTGAAGCTAATACCACAAATAGGTTTTTATGAGCAGTTATGAGTATTATACAGAATCTTTTGGCTGTCAATATCTTTTCATAAAATACTTTTCAGACAATTTTGTCCAGAAAAATTGTGCCCACATGGGTAGTGGATTTAGTGTGGCACCAATTGCTTTTGTAGTAAACAGGATTCATGCACATAAAGGTGTCCAAACTATTGCTTGGAATTTGTTGGTAACTTCTCAGTTTTTGGCATGTCCTCCAAACTGGTATCTACAGAATGTCACTTGCAGTTGTATGTTATGGGATCTGAGGAATGTGCACAAGCATTGGTTTCCAAATCCTTGAAATTAAAGGCAACACATGTCACAGCTCTAAATGATACTTTAAGTTTAGCCAGAAACAAGCATGGCTTCAAGTGAAGACTGTGCAGTAGGTTCCCCCTTAGTATGCCATGTGGGATGGACAGGTCCTCAATGTTTCACTTTTGATATTATTAACCATGGACCCACCGAGACTGCAGCTGTTTTTCTTCTTCTTCTTCTTCTTCTTCTTCTTCTTGTTCTTCTTCTTCTTCTACTACTACTTCTTCTTCTACTTCTACTTCTTCTTCTTTTTATATGATTTGGTGTGATTCATGTACCTGAAGATACTGTCCATTATAAGAGCTTAATGGTGACAGTTGAAGCTCAGAGAATGGCATTCATTCTTGGCCTGTTTGGTGGAAGTCTTCTCAAAATAATGGAAGCAGTCTGTGTTGAAATATAAACCAAACTCAGTGTGTTTGCAGATCATGTGTATCATAATACACTCTGGTCATAGGGGCTCACTTCAAAGCAGTACTCATCACTGAAGAAAATTCTTCTCCAGTCAATGAGATTCTAGGTTGAAGACATGTCAGGAGACAGTGCAGGCAGCAATGAGATACCAACCTGACTTTCACTAGCCATATAGCCCAACAACCAGTAGTGGTCTGATGTGCTATTTATATTCATAGCAGAAACCACTTTGGTTATCATCCATGGCATCCTCTCAGCACAGTGGTAGACAACTATATTCTATGCCCCATTTTGTTGCCATTCATTGCATTCTGGGCTTACATTGAATCAAAATAATATCCACTCTTACATGGCAAGGCGTTCTACTGCTTGTCTTCATGCTTGGCAAATGTTACCTTGGCCAGCAATATCAGTGGATCTCTTCTGACGAAGAATGTTTGGAGCATTATGGACACAGCACTTGAACTGTCTTGGGATTTTGATGAGAAAGCACACCATTTGGCCATAATTTGGCATGGTATCCCTCAGGAGGATATTAAACATCTCTGTCAGCCAAGCTGGATATGGTGGCCGAATGGTTCTAGGCACTTCAGTCTGGAACCGAGTGACCGGTATGGTCACAGGTTCAAATCCTGCCTGTGGCATGGATGTGTGTGATGTCCTTAGATTAGTTAGGTATAAGTAGTTCTTAGTTCTAGCGGACTGATGACCTCCAATGTTAAGTCCCATAGTGCTCAGAGCCATTTGACCCATTTGAATCTGTCAGCCAAAAACCCCCCCCATGAACCATGAACCTTGCCGTTGGTGGGGAGGCTTGCATGCCTCAGCGATACAGATGGCTGTATCGTAGGTGCAACCACAACGGAGGGGTATCTTTTGAGAGGCCAGACAAACATGTGGTTCCTGAAGAGGGGCAGCAGCCATTTCAGTAGTTGCAGGGGCAACAGTCTGGATGATTGACTGATCTGGCCTTGTAACATTAACCAAAACGGCCTTGCTGTGCTGGTACTGCGAACGGCTGAAAGCAAGGGGAAACTACAGCCATAATTTTTCCCGAGGACATGCAGCTCTACTGTATGATTAAATGATGATGGCGTCCTCTTGGGTAAAATATTCCGGAGGTAAAATAGTCCCCCATTCGGATCTCCGGGCGGGGACTACTCAGGAGGACGTCATTATCAGGAGAAAGAAAACTGGCGTTCTACAGATCGGAGCGTGGAATGTCAGATCCCTTAATCGGGCAGGTAGGTTAGAAAATTTAAAAAGGGAAATGGATAGGTTAAAGTTAGATATAGTGGGAATTAGTGAAGTTCGGTGGCAGGAGGAACAAGACTTTTGGTCAGGTGATTACAGGGTTATAAATACAAAATCAAATAGGGGTAATGCAGGAGTAGGTTTAATAATGAATAAAAAAATAGGAGTGCGGGTTAGCTACTACAAACAGCATAGTGAACGCAATATTGTGGCCAAGATAGACACAAAGCCCATGCCTACTACAGTAGTACAAGTTTATATGCCAACTACCTCTGCAGATGATGAAGAATTAGATGAAATGTATGACGAGATAAAAGAAATTATTCAGGTAGTGAAAGGAGACGAAAATTTAATAGTCATGGGTGACTGGAATTCGTCAGTAGGAAAAGGGAGAGAAGGAAACATAGTAGGTGAATATGGATTGGGGGGAAGGAATGAAAGAGGAAGCCGCCTTGTAAAATTTTGCACAGAGCATAACTTAATCATAGCCAACACTTGGTTCAAGAATCATAAAAGAAGGTTGTATACCTGGAAGAATCCTGGAGATACTAAAAGGTATCAGATAGATTATATAATTGTAAGACAGATTTAGGAAACAGGTTTTAAATTAAGACATTTCCTGGGGCAGATGTGGATTCTGACCACAATCTATTGGTTATGAACTGCAGATTGAAACTGAAGAAACTGCAAAAAGGTGGGAATTTAAGGAGATAGGACCTGGATAAACTGAAAGAACCAGAGGTTGTAGAGAGTTTCAGGGAGAGCATAAGGGAACAATTGACAGGAATGGGGGAAAGAAATACAGTAGAAGAATAATGGGTAGCTCTGAGGGATGAAGTAGTGAAGGCAGCAGAGGATCAAGTAGGTAAAAAGACGAGGGCTAATAGAAATCCTTGGGTAACAGAAGAAATATTGAATTTAATTGATGAAAGGAGAAAATATAAAAATGCAGTAAATGAAGCAGGCAAAATGGAATACAAACGTCTCAAAAACGAGATCGACAGGAAGTGCAAAATGGCTAAGCAGGGATGGCTAGAGGACAAATGTAAGGATGTAGCGGCTTGTCTCACTAGGGGTAAGATAGATACTGCCTACAGGAAAATTAAAGAGACCTTTGGAGAGAAGAGAACCACTTGTATGAATATCAAGACCTCAGATGGAAACCCAGTTCTAAGCAAAGAAGGGAAGGCAGAAAGGTGGAAGGAGTATATAGAGGGTTTATACAAGGGCGATGTACTTGAGGACAATATTATGGAAATGGAAGAGGATGTAGATGAAGACAAAATGGGAGATAAGATACTGCGTGAAGAGTTTGACAGAGCACTGAAAGACCTGAGTCAAAACAAGGCCCCGGGAGTAGACAACATTGTATTTGAACTACTGATGGACTCAGGAGAGCCAGTCATGACAAAACTCTACCATCTGGTGAGCACGATGTACGAGACAGGGGAAATACCCTCTGACTTCAAGAAGAATATAATAATTCCAATCCCAAAGAAAGCAGGTGTTGACAGATGTGAAAATTACCAAACTATCAGTTTAATAAGTCACAGCTGCAAAATACTAACGCGAATTCTTTACAGACGAATGGAAAAACTGTTAGAAGCCGACCTCGGGGAGGATCAGTTTGGATTCCGTAGAAATGTTGGAACACTTGAGGCAATACTGACCTTACGACTTATCTTAGAAGAAAGATTAAGAAAAGGCAAACCTACGTTGTAGCCTCTCCCCGATGTTATTCAATCTGTATATTGAGCAAGCAGTAAATGAAACAAAAGAAAAATTCGGAGTAGGTATTAAAATTCATGGAGAAGAAGTAAAAACTTTGAGGTTTGCCGATGACATTGTAATTCTGTCAGAGACAGCAAAGGACTTGGAAGAGCAGTTGAACGGAATGGACAGTGTCTTGAAAGGAGGATATAAGATGAACATCAACAAAAGCAAAACGAGGATAATGGAATGTAGTCAAATTAAGTCGGGTGATGCTGAGGGAATTAGATTAGGAAATGAGACACTTAAAGTAGTAAAGGAGTTTTGCTATTTAGGGAGTAAAATAACTGATGATGGTCGAAGTAGAGAGGATATAAAATGTAGACTGGCAATGACAAGGAAAGCGTTTCTCAAGAAGAGGAATTTGTTAACATCGAGTATAGATTTAAGAGTCAGGAAATCGTTTCTGAAAGTATTTGTATGGAGTGTAGCCATGTATGGATGTGAAACATTTACGATAACTAGTTTGGACAAGAAGAGAATAGAAGCTTTCGAAATGTGGTGCTACAGAAGAATGCTGAAGATTAGGTGGGTAGATCACGTAACTAATGAGGAGGTATTGAATAGGATTGGGGAGAAGAGACGTTTGAGGCAGAACTTGACTAGAAGAAGGGATCGGTTGGTAGGACATGTTTTGAGGCATCAAGGGATCACAAATTTAGCATTGGAGGGCAGTGTGGAGGGTAAAAATCGTAGAGGGAGACCAAGAGATGAATACACTAAGCAGATTCAGAAGGATGTAGGTTGCGGTGGATACTGGGAGATGAAGAAGCTTGCACAGGATAGAGTAGCATGGAGAGCTGCATCAAACCATTCTCAGGACGGAAGACCACAACAACAACAACAGCCAAAAACAGGCTGAAAATTGCTTGCATAAGGGCCTGAGTTGGACCAAATCATTACAGACTTGATGAATTTGTGAAGCTCTTTTTCTGGGAAAAATCATCCAATTTTTTCTAAAATTGTTGTTTATCTGTATATTTACATCAGATCCATGAATTTCTGTCCCATTTAGATAATTACTTTGTAGTGCTTCATTTTATTTGCCTCGGGTTGTAAATGTCAGAAGCAACTATTATAGAGGGGCAGTATTCATTAGGTTCTCTTCAGAGGTGGGAATGTTTTGTGTAACCTGACAGCTAGTCAAACCTCCCTTCATCATTGACTACTATTGTGCTGTGTGGTGCTGCTCAGTTCAGAGGTATGCCTGCTTGAAACCTGGTGGTGTATGAAATTTTCAATGCCATTATTTGACCATCATGGAGAGTAGAAATGGTAGCATAAATATCCTGATCATCAGCTTTTCAATCACTGTCCCAGATTAAATTCCAAACATTTTTTCGGTGTGTTACAATGTGGTGACTGTCTACATTGTTGATAGTGATCTGTCTATCAGATGGGGACTTGAAGCTTGGTGGCCCTGTCGGTGCTAATTGAGAAGAGTAGGCTATGAATCGGTATTATGTTTCACCCCCTTTTTCTTCTCTCCTCATTATCAAATCACACACTCACACAGAAAAAAAATCCCACACACACACACACACACACACACACACACACACACACACACTCTATCTATCTCTCTCTCTCTCTCTCTCTCTCTCTCTCTCTCTCTCTATATATATATATATATATATATATATATATATATATATATATATATATGGACAAAAGAGCAAAAAGTAAATCTTCAAAAATTTCATTGTTATAAAGTGGATGGTGGTGATGGTATGGTGATGGTGAAGAGGGTTGTAATATAAAAAATGGGTTCATTGCTGCCCTTCTAGTGTCAATGGTGTTAAAGGATTGATCTACATTCCCCATGAGGCATGTGAGACTATAGTTTTGTTGTTTCAGGTGACGAGTAATTTCAGAGAGTAACTTTGTAAATAAAGTGATTTGACACGAGATGAGTTATTACTTTTTATTTATTCTTCACAGGTTACTCACACTTGTATTGCTATTAGCAAAAGATGCATAACTGGTGGATGAGCTGACTAGAAAATCCTTCTCTGCTTTCTTTGCATGAATTTCTCGTAGACTTAATTGATGTGTAATCTTCTCTGCAACTCGTATCTTTGTTTTTCTAAATGAAGGAAACTCTGTACCTTAAGCATTTGTCACCTTTTGTTCCTTATTTGTCTCTGTTTGCTGTAATGCAGAACTTCTTTTTACAATCTAGATAAGATTTGAGTGTTGATGATAATTATTAATATGCCTTTATTTATATTTTCAGGAGTGCCCGATGAGATAAAGAGGAGGTTTTTGAAGGGTGTACCTCGATGTTGGAGACACTACTGTTCAGAGTGGAGAAAGAATGAAGGTTCTTAATTTTTTTTTTTTTTTTTTTTTGCCGAAGCTTAATTATTTACAGTTCACAATGAACTCACAATTGGCAAAACATTTTGGATTAGTCTCTCATTTCAACCTGCCAATGGGAAGGGCTTTTTGATCAAATGATACCTATACAAAGATTACTAAACTACTGCATATTGACATTTCAACACACCTCTCAAGTGTATATGAAACAAATGGCAATAGTTGTAATGGAATATTGACCTCTATTATACAGTTCATCACACTAATCATCAGTGTCAGGAATTATTCAATATGATCCATGTTGGCCCTTGTGGGACATGTTGATAACACATGAAGAACTATCTGCCATTACACACCCAAGATGGTAGTGAAGATTTGCTTCATTTGTAGAATGTGTGTACATATCTTCCATGCACTATTGAAATCCACAAATTGTCCATGGCTTATAAGCCTATTGGTTTCCCCCTGGGTGCAGGACACTTTCAGGCATGGCAGAGAAGACCTTTGTTGCCATTAGCATTCCAATTTATCAGTGGCATTGAATACATCTTCAGGAAGAAACCTGGTCATAAGAATTCTGGTGTATGTGTAGCAGTGCCCTTTTACATCTTACCTATGGAGGTGGAATGTGACACAAGATAGGTAACTAATGTGTGAAAATAGACTGTACACACCTACTGACAATGGGCATGGATTGGTTAAGTTGTACATATATCTTTTTCGCATATGAACTATTGTGCTAGATGGACACACTGTAGACGTACTCTGCTGTTGAGTGAAGAGACTGATGCTGCCCAACTAGACCACAGAGCTTTGGCAGAATATTGTTGGTGCTTTTGAGCTTTCCAGGTGTTGGTGTTAACTGCTGCTTAAAAGGTAGTGTCAGGCCCCAAGGAATTTTGGATGCATGTTATGATAGTCTGTCTCCCTCAAAATGGACATCAAGGGCTCTGTGTGCCAATCAGAGATGTCAAAACATGCAACTTCAGTTGTTCTTGTAGTAGCTTGTAACCTCCCTTTATGGAAGCATTGGCTGAAGATGTCTAAATCAGAAGCTGTTGCAAATTTCTGTGTTGCATAGATGTTGACCAATCATCTGCATAGCCAAGAAGAAGAAAAGAAGAGAAAAAGAAAAGAAAAAAAAAAGGTAATGGTTCAGGTATATGTGCCAATGTTACAATCTGACGATGAAGAGAGTGAAAGTATATGACAAAATGTGCATGCAAGGAGCATGGAAATCTAATGAGTGAGTGGAATGCTATATTAAGGCAATGTAATAGAAGGCAGAGTTGAAGAGTGTGAGCTTGACAATAGGAGTGATGAAGTAAAAAACACAAATTCAATTGTTCTGTAAGTTTTATTTATTAATTATTACTATGCTATTTGAAAATTACTGGAGAAGGAGGTATATTGGGAAAGCCCTAGAGGCCTGAGAATATTCTAGCTGGATTATATCATTTTGAGACATTTTGCAAAATCATACATTGGATTGCAAGGTGTACTCAGGTGCAGATACAGTCTTTTCACAATTTAGTAATGATAGACTGAAGTTTCAGAGAATTGTCCAGAACTATTAGTGGTGAAGGAAGTGGGGTACATTGGAAGTAATGATGCATATGTGAAGTTCTGAGAGGCAGTAAATAGTGTGATAATGAATACTGCAATAGGCAGGTCAGTTGAAGAGAAAGGGATTATCCGAAAAGGACAATCACAGAACTTGGATTTAGACAAACTTAAGTATGCACAAGATAACTGTAAAGAAACATTGTGTTGCAGAAGTTATACTGGAACTGATTCATAAAGTAAGTAACTACAAAAATGTGCAGTAAGAGACAGGAATACATCAATATAAGTCACCTAAGTAAAATAAACAGGAAAGCAGTCAAGCTGAAGTGAAATGACTGCAAAAAAAGTCTGAAGAAATCATAAATGAAATAGTCATGGGGTTGGACTATTCAGCATAAATAAAAGTCAATGCAACCTTTGGTGAAAATAGAAGCCAAAGGAGCAAATAGTAAAGAGTGTGCAAAAGTAATTCCACTGTTCAACTTAGAGGAGTGAGATGATAGGTGGAAAGAGTAGATTAAAGCCCCCATGTGGGGTAGGATTTGTCTGAAGGCATGAAACAAGAAGGGTTAGAAGACATAGCTGATTCAATGAAGATTAAGAGTTAAACAAGTATTGGGAGACATGCAATCAAATAATACTAGAGGCACAGTTAACATTTCCGTAAGTCGTAAAGGAAAGGGGAGGGTGGGATGTCAGGGTGGTTGGGAGGTGGGAGGGAGGGAGGATTGTAAATTTGGAAGGAGCACAGAACTGTATAGAAGTCAATTAAGTATTGTGGAAAACAAGAAAAGGAGATGATCAAAATGTTTGTGATGTGGTTCTACATAGGAATGTTGTGAATTCAGTGAATTTATATGACAAAAAAAAATGTAGAGTTTCACCACAGAAACAATGACAAAAAGGGACAAAATGATAGGTTATGTGCTGACAGAGCAACAAGTAACTTCCATCATACTTGAGGGAGCTATAAAAGTAAGAACTTCAGGGCAAAGCAGAGACTGGAATATGTCCAGAAAATAATTGCGTGTTTTACACTGTGAGGTGAAGTAGTTGGGATAGGATAAGAGTTCAACTTCTTTTTTAAACTGCTTGTTCAGTGTACAGACTGAATAACATTGTGGATAAGCTCCAGTCCTCCATCTCACTCCTTTCCAAAACATTATTCCCATTATGTGCCTTTCAACACTTGGTTTGCAGTGTGGCATCAGCACAAATTCCAAATAACGTCTCTCTCCATGTAAAGAATGTCAAACTAAATACTTTTTATCCATCTAAATTTCCAGATTGTTATTTTATTGAGAAAACAGTTTTGGTGGTACATTATGACATATTTAGGCACCATTCCCACCTCTGGTCTGATCAGAATAGGGGCCTGTATTCAATGACTGGCATCTGTAGATTTCTGATCAATGATCACTTCAAACATCATCTGCTGACTGTTAAATTGTACAGTTTAGACAGTCTGTACTGAGAAGACAAGGTCCCTCAACCATCTGTGAGAAGATGGATGTGTAGTCTTCCTCTCCATGTGTTATTATAGAGTTCAAATGCTCCATCTTGTGGGTTGTGTGTATGACATTCTGTATGTGTCTGGCTTTTGTGCATTAGAACTGAAGGCCTACTCATTGTTCTTCACTACTCAACATTTGTCCTAGTCTCAGGGTAGTGAGTCATGTTTCTTTGTCAGTAAATATATCCATTTGAAATTGGACCTTTCCCTATCACCTATAGCTCAGTAAAATATTCTGCAGGTCTCCATTATTGTGGTCAAGGCTGAGAGATGGATATCTTAAACTAGACTGACTTCTTTAGTCTTCATGCAGTACTTCTATCATATTCTAAAGCTGCTCTCAGTCTGGTCAACATTTTACAGTATGTGCTTCTGAGTGTTAAAAGTATTCATCTCATCTTTTCCTCATTTCTGTGATTAACCTAGTGTCTAACTAGTCCCATATAGAAAACTGAAGATTTACATGAATGACACTGATAATTGTTTCCTAAGGAGTTAATGTATCTCATTACTTTTACCTACCTCCACTTTGCAAATAATCATCATCATCATCATCAATGTTCTGCCAAAAGCCAGGTTTTCATATGGTAGTTCTCCAGGCTGTCCAGTCTTTTGCAATCTCTTCAGATCTGCATAATTTTCTCTTCCTTTTATGTCATTTGTCATCTATTATCTTCTATCTCCTTCTTCCTCTCAGTCTTCTCCCACAAGCCCATCTACATCTACATCAACATCAACATCTACATCTACAACCATACTCCGCAAGCCACCTGACAGTGTGTGGTGGAGGATACCTTGAGTACCTCTATCAGTTCTCCCTTCTATTCCAGTCTCATATTGTTCGTGGAAAGAAGGACTGTCGGTATGCCTCTCTGTGGGCTCTAATCTCTCTGATTTTATCCTCATGCTCTCTTCGTGAGATATACGTAGGAGGGAGAAATATATTCCTTGACTCCTCCGTGAATGTATGTTCTTGAAACTTCAACAAAAGCCCGTACCGAGCTACTGAGCGTCTCTCCTACAGAGTCTTCCACTGGAGTTTATCTATCATCTCCATAACGCTTTTACAATTACTAAATGATCCTGTAATGAAGCGCGCTGCTCTCAGTTGGATCTTCTCTCTCTCTTCTATCAACCCTATCTGGTATGGATCCCACACTGGTGAGCAGTATTAAAGCAGTGGACAAACAATTGTACTGTAACTACTTCCTTTGTTTTTGGATTGCATTTACTTAGGATTCTTCCAATGAATCTCAGTCTGGCATCTGCTTTTCAGATGATCATCTTTATATGATCATTCTATTTTAAATCACTCCTTATGCCTATTCTATTAACTACTTCCATTTGCTGACCTGCTATATTATAGCTAAATAATAAGGGATCTTTCTTTCTATGTATTCACAGCACATTACACTTGTCTACATTGAGATTCAATTGCCATTCCCTGCACCATGCGTCCATTCGCCACAGATCCTCCCGCATTTCAGTACAATTTTCCATTGTTACAAACTTTCGATATACCACAGCATCATCCAGAAAAAGCCTCAGTGAACTTCCGATGTCATCCAAAAGGTCATTTATGTATATTGTGAATAGCAACGGTCATACGACACTCCCCTGTGGCACACCTGAAATCACTCTTACTTCGGAAGACTTCTCTCCATTGAGAATGACATGCTGCATTCTGTTATCTAGGAACTCTTCCATCCAATCACACAATTGGTCTGATAGTCCATATGCTCTTACTTTGTTCATTAAGCGACAGTGGGGAACTGTATCGAATGCCTTGCGGAAGTCAAGAAACACTGCATCTACCTGCGAACCCATGTGTATGGCCCTCTGAGTCTCATGGACATACAGTGCGAGCTGGGTTTCACACGATCGTCTCTTTCGAAACCCATGCTGATTCTTACAGAGTAGATTTCTAGTCTCCAGAAAAGTCATTATACTCGAACATAATACGTGTTCCAAAATTCTACAACTGATAGATGTTAGAGATATAGGTCTATAGTTCTGCACATCTGTTCGATGTCCCTTCTTGAAAATGTGGATGACCTGTGCCCTTATCCAATCCTTCGGAATTCTATGCTCTTCTAGAGACCTACTGTACACCACTGCAAGAAGGGGGGGCAAGTTCCTTTGCATACTCTGTGTAAAATGAAACTGGTATCCCATCAGGTCCAGCGGCCTTTCCTCTTCTGAGCGATTTTAATTGTTTCTCTATTCCTCTGTCGTCTATTTCAATACCTACCATTTTGTCGTCTGTGTGGCAATCTAGAGAAGGAACTACAGTGCAGTCTTCCTCTGTGAAACAGCTTTGGAAAAAGGCATTTAGTATTTCAGCAATTAGTCTGTCATCCTGTGTTTCAGTACCATTTTGGTCACAGAGTAACTGGACATTCTGTTTTGATCCACCTACCGCTTTGACATAAAACCAACATTTCTTAGGATTTTCTGCCAGGTCAGTACATAGAACTTTACTTTCGAATTCATTGAATGCCTCTCGCATAGCCCTCCTCACACTACATTTGGCTTCGTGTAATTTTTGTTTGTCTGCAAGGCTTTGGCTATGTTTATGTTTGCTATGAAGTTCCCTTTGCTTTCGCAGCAGTTTTCTAACTTGGTTGTTGTACCATGGTGGCTCTTTTCTGTCTCTTACGATCTTGCTTGTCACATACTCATCTAACACGACGGTTTTGAACTTTGTCCACCGATCCTCAACACTATGTGTACTTGAGACAATACTTTGTGTTGAGCCATCAAGTACTCTGAAATCTGCTTTTAGTCACTTTTGCTAAGCAGAAAAATCTTCCTACATCTTTTAATATTTGTATTTACAGCTGAAATCATTGATGTAGTAACCACTTCATGATCGCCGATTCCCTGTTCTGTGTTAACTGTTTCAAATAGTTTGGGTCTGTTTGTCACCAGAAGGTCTAATATTTTATCAACATGAGTCGGTTCTCTGTTTAACTTCTC
Source organism: Schistocerca serialis cubense (assembly GCF_023864345.2). Classification (NCBI taxonomy): domain Eukaryota; kingdom Metazoa; phylum Arthropoda; class Insecta; order Orthoptera; family Acrididae; genus Schistocerca; species Schistocerca serialis. The sequence goes on from NW_026047573.1 coordinate 2,717,072, forward strand.
AAGGTAGTTTTCAGATAAAGCACTTTAAAAAATTTCACTGGATTCTTTGTTCCTGCCATCCGTTATGAACATTCGAGTCTCCCAGTCTGTATCTGGTAAATTAAAATCTGCACCCAAAACTATAACATGTCCTTCAGGTGCTCAGCCACAACAGCTCCTGAGCCAGGGGGCCTATAGAGACATCCAATTACCATGTCTGAGCCTGCTTTATCCATGACCTTCACCCAAATTATTTCACATTACGGAACTCCGTCAATCTCCTTCGATACTATTGGACTTCTCATCATGCCTCCCCCTTCACTGTCTAGCCTGTCTCTGCGGTGTACAGTCCAATCTGAGTTTAGAATTTCATTACTGTTTACGTCTGGTTTCAGCCAACTTTCTGTCCCTAGTACTATGTGGGCATTGTGACCGTTTATTAATGACAGCAGTTCTGGGACCCTTCTATAGACACTGCTGCAGTTTACTATTAGCAGATTAATATTGTTATTCCCTGTTGCATTTTGCCTACTCCTACGTTGCCACATGTCAGGAGGCATCTTGTCGGGCCTAGGGAAGGAATTCTCTAACCTAAATACCCCACATGTGCACTCCACCCGTAGTCCGCTACCCTTGTGGCCGCTTCCTGCGTGTAGTGCATGCCTGACCAATTCTCCACCCGATATCGGACGTCAAGAAATTTGCACCCCAGATCTCCGCAGAATCATCTGAATCTTTGGTTTTAGCCTTGCACTCAGCTCCAAACCAGAGGACAGCGATCAGTTCTGGGACCGACACTACAAATAGTTAGCTCAGATTCCACCCCGTGAGCGAGGCTTTCCACCTTCACGATCTCCGCCAACTGCCTGTATGAACTGAGGATGATCTCTGCACCCAGACGGCAGGAGTCATTGGTGCCAACATGAGCAACAATTTGCAGTCAGGTGCACCCACTGCTCTCTATCACCGCCAGCAGAGCCTCCTCCACATCTCAGATGAGGCCCCCCCGGCAAGCAGACAGAGTGAACACTGGCCTTCTTTCCTGACCTTTCCGCTATTTCCCTAAGGGGCTCCATCACCTGCCTAACGTTGGAGCTCCCAATCACTAATAAACCCCTCCCCCCGTGTGCCTGCTCAGACCTTGCTGAAGGAGCGGCCACATGTCCACTCACAGGCAGAGCGGGTGATGCCACACGGCCAGCCTGCACATTGACCCTCCGCCTCGTGCACCATGAACGCCGCTGAACCTGCCACTCCCCTTGGGGAGAGGATGGCCCAACCGTGCCCGGTACCCGTGAAGATGTCTTGACAGCAGTGACAATGGGTGAAGCATGTAACACCTGTGGTGTACCATGCAATGCACCAGACTCCCCACTGCTGCTACACTCCGAGGCAGCAGCCTGAAGATGGCTGACCGTTGCTATCAACACATTCAGCTGTTTGCGAACAGTGGCCAGCTCCTCCTGCGTCCGTACACAGCAGTCGCACATCCTATCCATCATAAGAAATCAATTTACTGTAGAGAGTTAATCAACTTTTAACTAGACTGCTAATTCACTAAAGGTGGCTGATATTTGACTAAACTGTTGTTACTATACACTTCTTGTAGAAAACAATGAAACTAGCACTACCTGTCTCTGGACTGTATTGTAAACAAACACTAGCACTACTGGCACTGTGGCTGACTAAAGGGACTCTCTCTGACTGTATTCAAAACAAACACGAAATCGTTGGGACACTATTAGTAGCACTTGTCAATTAAAGCTTCGTAAAAGCAAAAACACACAGAAGAAGTGACAACTAAGAAAAATACAGTTAATACTTAAATTAATGTAGCTCACTGCACAGCAGACATGACACAGACGGCTGTTATGACAACACCAATCCGTCCAAATCATCTATTAGCAAGCACTCCCTTCTCATTGAATGTCCCAACCAGTTCTATTTCCTTTCTCTTAAAACCTTCAGCAGACATGTTCTCTCGCCAACCCTTTCCAGTACTCCTTCATTACTGACTCTTTCCATCCAGCTTATTCTCTCCATTCTCATCCATATCCGCATCTCAAATGCTTCTAACGCTTTTTCATTCTCTCATCACAGTGTCCATGTTTCTGTCCTATATAGTGCCACACTCCAGACAAAACATTTGCCAAGCCTTTACATTAGACCTTTATCTCATTTGCCAAATTTTCATTCCCAATTCTACATAACTAGCTCTGGAATCCCAGCTTTATTATGTACTGTGTACTTCCTGTATCTCCTAGAACCCCATATCATAATACATTTTATACTATACACAAGAATAGAATCAAATGGCCCATGAAAGAACATAATTTTATATGGAAAATATTGAGGAGTGAACTACGCATCAAATAAATTTATTCAAGATAAGAACTCCATAACCAAGTCAGATACTATCTGAAGATAGGCTCATCCTGTCTATTAATGTCTGGAGACAAAAAATAACTTTTCTTTGCTAATCTTCTCAATTCACCAGGCAGACCCAATGCCTGTTTGTGTCCTTCAAATGGATCTGGTAGCTCATATCCCACTCCAGCTGACTTACAACCGATGTTCAGCTTTTTGTGGATGCACAGTGACCACTAAACTTCAGATTTAAATGAGTGTCTGGTGCATGTAGTGGGGGATTGGAATGTGTACAACATCTAAGAACCACAATTGTAAAAAACTTTCTCTACATCATGAGATGTGTCACCTAAATCCCTTCTTGGTTTCCTCCACTCCCATGAGATTCCCACTGAGTGACATCCTTCAGACACCCCCCACCTCCCACCTTCCACTTATCCGTATTTGTCTGATGTCTGGCAAATTCTTTTCTAGTCCTGTGTTATGATTATGGACTTCCCCTTTGCTATCTTGTTCTATCTTTTTCCTGATGACTGCTGGCCATTTTCTGTATATCCACAAGATACTCTCCCTGCAAGGCACG